>NW_003052499.1:2456610-2495130 GCF_000003515.1 Uncinocarpus reesii 1704 | reverse complement strand
ACGCGTTGCCAGATGCAAGCACGGTTTACATATATAACTCGTTGAAACATATCCCAGACAGTAGCAAGGAGATGTGGATTCCGGACGAGATAGGAAACGGGGGTCTCACAGCCAAAGTGGGCGCTTGGGGCCTTCTAGCCCAAAAAAGCTTTCGATTTCTCGACAAGCATCTTCAAATGGAGAGGGATAAGCTTGCAATTGGTGGAGCTAGGACGGAAGCATGAGCCTCACTGGCCTCACATCATAGTTGTGGATTTCAAAGCTTGAAACTCTTGTATGTTTGTTTGTGGCTTGATATATTGAATCCAAAAGAGAGATTTCGTGTTATCTTGTTATCTTGACATTAGCGAGATTAGACGTAGTAATCCCCATAGCTGGGTGACCTTGCTAGATTAGCAAAATGCAGGTAGATAGAGACGGTAGGCTTGAGTACAGTTAAACAGCCCTAGAAGCCCAAAAAATAAACCTATAATCAGAAAGAGTAGAATCGCCAAAAAGAACAGAGCAATGAAAGACGCCGTTCACCTGGCGAACTCACAGGTGAACTCAGATATCTGAAAGGCACTCAATTGGGACAGCCTCCAGATTAAGTGTTTTACCATTTATATCCTTGACGATTTCACTAGTTTCGGGAAAAACATCTCCTCTCCGGATTCCTCAATGGCGTTTAAGTATGTAGCGACTAGGCTACTCATACCATGCTCTTTTGCCAGCTGTACCCACTCACGTAAAGGTAGCTGTGAGAAGGCAGGACCGGTGCCGTCCTCTTCTTGCATAAATGCATCCATCGAATCCATCGGCATCTCCAGGTCCCCAGAGTGATGGAGGTACCTGACGGACGAAGATGTAATAGTGCCTTCCGCCGCTCGAACCCTGAAAATTTCCTTCACAATGGCACTAGAAGCATTCGCGGCAGTAACGAAATCGACGTAGCCTTTCCAGAGCTTGGATTGAGGAAAGGACTTTGAAAGTAAAGAGTATTTAAGCACGTTATTCATTATGTCAAGATCACCGGAATCATCACCAAGTATGCTGGACGGTCGATGAATCCACACCGGCAAACCGAATTTGGCGTTTACCTTCTCAAGGAAAACTTCACTGGCCCATTTTGAGGACAGATAGCCATCGTTGAACTGTGGAGGTGGTGGGAATGATGCCAGCGAAACCTCTTCGAATATCTCTGTCGTTGCAAGTCTACCAACCGTTGTCGTGGAAATATAGTGGAACGGAATGCGGCGACTGAGAGCAAGCTTAACGAGTTCTTTAGTAGATTCGACATTCGAGATTCTCAGAGACCGATACGTCTTGAGGAATGAAACGTCAGCACCGTTATGAATGATGGCATCCGCCTCGTTGAAGATTGAATTGGCATTGTCATGGGAAAGGCCGAGGAGCGGTTGATTCAAGTTTCCATTGTGAATAACCACTCTGCCTGATGAACGGAATTCGTCAAGTTTACTATCCGTACGCACGGCAATGCAGTGAATTGTCTCCGCGGAAGTCGATACAAGCAGTTCCTCTAGGATCTCTTTGCCTAGGAATCCCGTTGCGCCGGTGAGAACCAGTACACGAGGGCGGCTATTGGTGATGGCTCCCGAAGGCGCATGTTCCCAGCCTTCTGGAATTGAGGTTTCCGCATCCCAATCAACGGCCAAATCCTTTGCGTCAGGCAAGTTTTGAATTGCTACCGCCATGGCACCAAGGGTGCTATTTTCGAAGAGGCGAATCAATGGCAAGCTGATATCAAAGCGACGGCGAATGCGGTCCTGTACTTTTATCAATAGCATGGAGTTTCCGCCTATATTGAAGAAGTCTGAATTTCTATCAATGTGCGACATCTTGAACAGGTCCTCCGAGAGAACTTCCTGCCAAATCCGAAGAACGTCTGATTCCATCTCACTTAGTTCCGCAATATCATCTGATGGGCAACTTAAATTGGACAGGGGAATGTTTTGTAGAGCACGCCTGTCTACCTTTCCATGCAGATTTAGAGGTATACGATCGATAGGAGCGATAATGGCGGGCTTCATATATTGAGGAAGAGGGAGGGACGACGAGAGGTTTTGAAGAAATTTGCGCTGATCCTCGATACCCGCGGTCGGTGAGAGTACAGCATGGGCTACCAGCACTGTGGGATCTCCACGGTTCGTGACAACGACTTCACTCAATTGTCCCTCAGCCGAACTGAGAATAGTGTTTTCGATATCTTGCAGCTCGATACGAATGCCCCTGAGTTTGATTTGGGTGTCGCCGTCGATGCGACCAAGGATCTCGAGGGCCCCGTTTTCCGCGAATCTTCCCTTATCTCCTGTTCGATACATCTTGGTCCAACCACGGGACGAAAACTCGCTTGAAGGGAGCGGGTTGGAGACGAACTTTTTGCTGGTGAGCGCTTCGTCATTGAGGTAGCCCAGAGCCAAACTGGCACCACTAATACATACTTCCCCTGGCATTCCAACCGGAACCGGTGTCGAATTTTCATCTAAAATAACAATCGAGCTATTCGCCAAGGTATACCCGACCGGCACTGGATGGCTCTCCAGTGCGTCCACCGCAGGTACTTCAAAGTTGCTGGACTCAAATGTTATTTCTGTCGGGCCATATGCGTTCAGTAAGCGTAAGTTTGGCAGGTTAATGCTTCGGAATGCGTTGACCAGCTTCTGGGGATACTGCTCGCCGCACGACATAGCATATCGCCACGACGTTCCGTTGACCAATTCAGACCGACCATAGTTAATCCAGCTCAGGTACTCGGAGGGAGTAGCGCTGGTATATGTAACATTTTCCCTGCGTAGCAGTTGGCAAATGGCGAACGGATCGCCTCGGATTGATTTTGGCGCAACAACCAAGGTCCCAGCATGAGACAGAGCAAGCAATGCCTGATAGATGGACAAGTCAAAGCTTAGAGCGCTTTGTTGAAGGACAACCCCCGGGGCGGAAACTGCGGCAAATTCCATCCGACTCCGCAATCCAGTGTGTGATAAAATGACTCCCTTAGGAGTTCCAGTGGTTCCACTGGTGTAAAAAATCACCGCTGCATCATCTGCATGAGCAATAACCTCTACTGTTTCTTTATCAGATTGTTGAGAGATGGTGGATATGTTGACAACAAGTGTGCCGTCCGTGAGGCCTAATTCGCCTATAATCGTAGAGGTTTCGTTATGTACCAGAACGGCGGATGGCCGGCAATCCGAGAGCATGACGTTCAAGCGAGACGAAGGTATATTCGGATCTAGTGGAACATAAACGCTGCCGATTCTCCAAATGGCGAGCAACGAACACACCCAATCGGTTGTCGGTGCCTGAAAGACGGCCAACCGCGATTTTCGGGTTACCCCAGTGTTGATTATAGCAGCTGCTATCGTATTAACGCGGTCAATCATCTGTTTGTATGTCCAGCGGTTCCCACAGGCATCATCGAGGGCGATAGAGCCCGGTTTCCTGGCTGCAATCTCGTCTATGCGATGTGCCAGCGTCTCTGGCCATTGGCTAACTTGAACCACCCCTACCAAAGGTTATATTCTGATAGGAGGCCTAAATAGGAGAATCGAACATACCTTGGCCAACCGTGAAGCCTTTGGCGATGTCTTCTGCTGTAAATAGAGCCGCGTTTTCCACGGCTGCGGTTGGAGTTTGGGAGAAATAATCCAAAAGACTGCAATAAGCTTTGGCCAGAATCTTAGCATCGCTGGATGAGTACAATTGCTTTTGCACAATGAACATAATCAGGGGGCTCTCCCCGGGATTGTCAAAGATATCCAACGTTATATCATATGCGGTACGCCCGAAGGCATATTCTTCACCATGGCCTTCCAAATCTCCGAGGTATCTATGCTCTTTGACACCCTGTCGATAGTTAATAAACGCCTGGAATAAAGGACTGAACTCGGTAGATCTGGGAGTCTTCAATTCTTCGAGCAGCAAGTCGAATGGTACTCGGGAGTGAGCGATGCCAGAGTATACCTTTCGACGAGTTTCCTTAAGGACATCCGTAAAGACCTTATCGCGACCAAGGCGGAAACATAGTGGAAGTAGGTTCAAGTACATTCCTATGCTCCGTGCTAGCTTCGTCTCGTTACGGTTGGCATCTGCCATTCCAATGCAGAGGTCGCTCTCTTCGGAAAATCTAAACAATAGCACTTGATATACTGCGAGATAGAAGTGAAACACGTTCACTTTATTTTTTCGACACATATTTCTTATCTGAGATGTTAATTCGGTGCCTATTCGGCAATCCTCTCGATGATGTTCGTATACTGCAATGGGAGATCGATGCCTGGTAGATGAAAACGACAACAGGGGAAGAACTGGCACCTTACCCGCGAGCTCTGATTTCCAGTATTCAAGTTCGGTGTTCATTTGACCCGTTTCATACTCTAGCCGTTGCTGCTTAGAGAATTCTGAATATTGAAAGACTGGTTGAACAAGCGGTTTGCGAGTATATGCCAGTTCAAGTTCAGAGAGAAAGACTTCCAGGCTAGCACCATCCATGTTAATATGATGGTAGCTAATAATGATATAGTTGACGGTGGGCGCTGAGCTAAGGAGAAGAACCCTCATAATTTCTCCGTTTCCTATGTCAAAGACATGGTTCCTCATGGATTCAAATTCTTTGGCCACTTGCGCTGCATCCTGTATCGATCTTTTTTCCAAGCGGAGAGTAGACACTTTCAGGATACCTTGCATGGGAACTCCATCGTCTCCGACATAGAAGCGTGTTCGCAGAGCCTCGTGTCTTTCGCCTATTAATTTCACAGCCCTTTCCAAATCGTTAACTAGAAGATAGCCGCGCAATTGAATGGAAAATGTCACGTTAAAGGTGGTTTGATCTTCAAGATAGTGCCTCAGAAACCAGAACCTCGACTGGCCAAACGACATGGGAAGTTGTTTCTGCAGGTCATTTTTCGCGATAGAGTTGGGATATTCGGGAATACGTGCTGCTATATTCGGTGGTACTTTTGGGCCGGGCTCTGGGGGTGGAGATGTGACTGATCCTGGAGAATGGGAGATCAACTGAGGGGTCTGGGTTGGATTATCTGTCAGGACACTGTCGCTAGAAGCGGATATGTCTGTGGGTGTGCCTCTATGTGGTGCCAGCTCTGCAGGCAGTTTGTCCAGCGTAAAGGTAAAGAGGTCAGCAATGGTAGCTCCTCCAAGGATCTTAAGTACGGGCATATCAACTTCCAGCTCTTTTAGAAACCAGGACCTTATCTCAACCGCAACGAGGGAATCGATTCCAAGCTCGTCTGCACTTTGACTTAGCACTTGGTCTTTGGCTGCAGAGTCTTCTAACTGAAGCTGGAGGGCGGCTTGCAGCTTCTCGAAAAAAGCATCTGCTTTGGCGTTAGCTTGAACAGGACTAAACAACGCCAGTCTTGCCTGCGTACCTTTTATTATATGAAGTGCTTCTTCTTGTGATACACATTCACGGAGCCGTACCTTTATCGAGATGATCGTGCTACTCCCTTTTGTCTTCCATTCGTTTAACTTGCCAAGTTTGATGCAGTGCTGAAATCGTGGAATATTCATCCACGGAGCCGGCTCTTCTTCGTTTTTGTTGATAACTCGTAGGCCAGTTACAATCTCTGGGTTGGCGTGGGACTCGGGTTTTCCAGCAAGAATGGCCTCAGCAATACATTGATGAAAGCCACGCTCAGACATCCATCGAAACCCGGCTTTGAAGATTGTAGAGAATACCGACTCGGCAACTTCTCGCGTCACATATCCCACCCCCATAACTGCACCGATGTGTATAACAGATGCTGCAAGGCCTTTTCTGCGGCGCTGGAAAGCTAACGAGGTTCCGAACATGTTAGCAGCACTGTAGTTAGACTGACCGCGGTTTCCTGCCACCGAAGTTAGAGAGGAGAAAAATATGAAGAATTCCAAAGAGTTGTCCTGAAATAACTCGTCCAAATGAATGCTCCCCAAAACCTTGGGCCTCAATACTTTATCCATGGTTTCAAAGGACATATCAAAGAATGCGGTGTCTTCAAGAACCATAGCGCCGTGCATGATGCCGGCAATGGGCGGGAGAACCCGCCTAATCTCAGCAACCAGCATCTCGAGGGCCTTTTTGTCGGTGATATCACTATCTCAGGTCAGACCGTGTTGTTTTCCCAAACAAATCTGCACTTACTTGGAGTAGATGTGTACCGCTACACCCAATGACTCCATCTCTAATATCCATCGAGGATCTACTTTTGGATTACGGCTTGTTATAACAAGGTTCCGAGCGCCGTGGCTGGCCATCCAGTTGCATAACGATTGCCCAAGGTCGCTGCTTAGGCCAAAGAGTACATATGTTTTGTCTGCCGAGAAGCGAATTTGTTTATCGATCGAAGAAATTCTAACTGGAACTTTGGAGAGGTTACTCCAGTTTAGAACTAGGTTTTCGGTTAATACTGGCTGGTTTAAAACATCATTGACATCTTTGATGGCCCTTGAAACTTGTCTATCAGTATCCAATATTGATAGGGACCTTGTTACTGCAAGCCGAAGGTGCTCTGTTGAATTCTGCCCCTTTGATTGAACATTAAGTCCATCATCGGTCAAAGTTGCTTGAAAGCATAGTTTAGGGAGACAGGAAGCGATTAACGACCCGGTCCGATCAGCTGGGCCCGAGCAATTGATAAAAGTACAAACTCCTTGTGGCAGTAATGCCTGAACCGTGCAGCGAGGAGCATGCGGGTGTATCACAATCCACGGGAAACCAGTATCTTGGGCATCTGTTGTTGTGAAAAAGATTGATAGGCGTTTTTCCGTAGCGCGGTCTTGTAATCTGGCTGCTATATCGGGTTTTGGATTGTAAACGAGAACATTGGTATTGGATGCGCAAACAGAGAGCATGTCATCCACTCGAATTTCAGTATCTAGCAAAGACAGGAATCGACCTTCCTTTCCTTTCACGCCGGGGCAATCGATAAAATCGTTAGGGCCCACGAGGATGTGCGAACCGTTCACATTCGGAAAAGATACGACCGTCTGACCGGTTGAAGCGGTGGTCCCAACAATGGCATAGATCGTGGCCGCGACTGGAAATAAAATGGAATGGCTAACTCTCACAAGAATCTCGTTTCCTTTCGGGGTACAATCTCCTTCAGTTAGATGATAGATGCCACCCATTTTATTCAAATAGACTGGAGTATTTTGCACGTCCACGCTGTTCACTATGGTCCGCTTGGACGCATTATATCGGTCATTTTGAGCCTTGTTTGGAATTAGCCGTGGGATAATTTGTTTGCCGCCTTCGTATGCTATTTCCTGTTCCAATGACCACAGAACACGGTCAACCTGCCTGAAATGCAGTCGTAGGAGGGCTTCTGTTAGAATTGAAGCATTTGGCTTTTCGTTTGCCTCAAAGTCTAGAAATTGTAACTGAAGGTCAGGGATCTCCAAGGTCAAGGTGCGTCCAAACCCGACAGTCATATTCATGTACGGCTCTGCAGCTCTGCAGCCTTGGGTAATCCATAAAACTGTTCTTTGATAGTCAAGTAGCGACTTAAGACTGGTCATCGATTCCTCGGTTAGATCTTTAAATATCGGTTTGTCAAGCTCCGTCACGCTAAGGACGAAACTTGTAGGAGACATCAAAGTGGAATCAATATCCGTCAGCGAGCGAAATTGAGTGACCTGAATATCCAGGGGCGAAAGGAGCCGGCAAACTTCCTGGATCAAACGTATAGTCCGCATGGTTCGTCCACCGATAATAATCAAATCCCAATTCCGCAATCCAGGGCTCTGACCTAAGTGAAGTAAAGGCTCTCGGAGGAAGTTGACTTCAATGTCAACCGCTTGGGACACAATAACGGACATTGGCCATGGTAAAGCATCTAGTTCTGGGGACATGGAATCTATGCCAGAGAACCCAGTATTTAGAAGCAGGTGATGCCATTCGGCAACTGAGACACAGGGCGATAGCAAACGCCCTTCGTCGCGACCCAACCACCATCCCGGAAGCCCACTCATGGCGAAACCAACTCTGATAACATCATTGCTTGTTATCTCTAACATCATCAGATAACCTCCAGGTCGCAAAAGCCGGCGCGTATTTTCCAAAGTACGTTCGAGACTGCGCGTAGCATGGAGAACGTTCGAAGCAATGATCAAGTCATACGAATGCTCCACATAACCCTGTTCCGCAGGGTTCTTTTCTAGGTCAAATGCTTTGAAAATCATCCCAGGGGCATAATCGGCGAAAACTCGTTGAGCGGCTTCGAAAAATCCCGTCGAGATATCTGTAAATGTATAAGACGTAAACGACTGGCCAATTAATGGCAAAACGGACTTGGTTGTTGCTCCTGTGCCAGCTCCTACAATTCTCTCAGTTAAATATAAACAGCTTCTTGCCACGTATCTTACCTATCTCAAGTATGTCCATATGAGGATACCGGTGAACAAGACTAGCAACCGTTTTACTAAGGACCTTTGTGGTCTCCCGGAGGCCCAAGGCGTCGGTATAATAGTCATTTAACAAATTATTTGCCATTAGATGTTGGAGAATGTTCGTTTCCCCGCGGATTGCTGACGCTAGATTTTGGCCGGCGGCGCAAGTCAGTCTCATCTCAATACTGTCAGGGTATCTAAAATGTGTAAGCAGAACCATGAAGTGCATGTTTGGGGTGTAAGAGTTGCACCTCACCTGTCCAATATGTGTGAGATGTCTTCCCAAGTATCATCGAGCCATTCTTTCCTGACATATGGCTGTGTCCCTTTTAGAGCTTGTGAGAGAATGCTGTCAAAAAATTCCAGAAGTGCTCGATGATACCATTCGGAATTATCCCAATCCTCAGGCTTAAGTTCAGCCTTTATTTTTTGTACGTAATATACCGAAACTCGTTCAAGACACCAGGCTAGTTCATAGTCTTCTTCCGTTGCTCGGTCACCGTGTGGAACCTCTGGAAGCGCTGGGCCCCAAATGTGCCCTGACAGCATTTGACGATCAAACTGTTCTCCCCCTTCTGAAAAGGAAACGACGGCCACTCCTTCAACTTGTATCATGGTAGATTGTGCGTCATCCGCGAAAATACTAACATCTCCACATATCCCACTACTGGTTAATGGGTTATCTGTTATACGGGAATCGACTGCCAGCGAAATTCCAGAGGCCATGCTCTGCGTACATAGCGGAATATTGACTCGAATGCTTTCAATGCGAGTCGGGACGTAGAGCTGTTCTAGACTCCCATCATCCGGCCAACAGTAAGCTAAAAAGATGGACTGGAACGCAGCGTCTAGGAGTGCCGGATGCACAAGCAGAACCTCGTGGGGTTCTTGTGCCGGCACAGTAACCATTGCGGAACCAAAATTTAACTTCCGTTTCATGCAAGCTAGTGATCGAAAATCACCAGTATATCCATATCCCAAGTTGTCGAGCGAGGTATAAAACTGGTCTGCAACAACAGGAATCATATTGGAGCGCGCAGGATCTCGAGTTGGTAGTAAATCCGGCCCCGAGTTGCCATTGGCCACCAGAATTCGTCCCGTAGCCAAACTCGATAATGTGTCCGCATCACGATTTGTGCATGCATGATAGGTAAACAATGCAGAAAATCCATGACCATTTTCAGAAATGTTGGAGAGAGTAAACAACGTCTCGATTCCAGATTCGTCATCATCAAAAGTTAATGGTCGCCCGATAACAAAATTTGTGATCTCGACAAGATTGGGTGACATATCACCTACAAGGGACCGCGCCGCTTCAATTGCTGTAGAGATGTAAGCCGCAGCTGGAAAGACCATTTGACCTTGAAGTTGATGCCCATGGACCCAGGGCAACTCGCCTACCTTCAGAAGGTTTCGCCAGCGAATTTCTTCCTTGACACCATCAGGTAACCTGGCTCCCAGAAGCGGGTGGGGCGCGTCATTCCGTAAACGATATGCCCGAGATATACGAGTTTCATGCCAGTAAGTGCGGTCATGATCCCAAGTGTACGTTGGCAGCCCTTTCAATAACTGCCGGTGCTTGTTTCCAAAAAGTATATTGTCGTACCGATCAAAATTAACCACGGATGGGGCAATTTGCGACCAAATATACCCAAGCGCGTCCCCAAAAGCAATAATATCATCAGAGCCACGATTGAGAGGGCAAACGTAAGGTATTTCCTGGCCATATATGTCTTGTAGCGTTTGCAGTCCGGGTCCTTTCAAAGCCGGGTGAGGCCCGATTTCAATCGCAAGGTTAAAGGGGCCCTCTTTCTCGGCAGCAGCTTCAATTGATTGACAAAATAGAACGGGGTTAACCATGTTATCTTTCCAATATGTTCCCCGTAGATCCTCGCATGCTTCCATCCTTTTGCCATGGTAGGTACTAGAAAACCAGGAACACCTCTTCGTTGATATTTCAAGCTGAATGTGTGACTTATGCAGGGCTTCGACATAAGGACCCCCACATGGAAACATATGATGTGAGTGATAAGCTGTATCAACTCTCAAAACTCTAGCAAACTTCTTTTCGTCTTCGAAAATGATTTTAGCCTCTTGGATGGCATCGGCATCTCCGGATAAAGTAACGCTGGATGAAGAGTTACAAGCCGCAACGCAGAGTCGATTCTCAAATATATCCGAGTCGCAAAGATCTTTCGCATCGTCATATGATGTTCCGACTGCCATCATTGCACCGGGCCGTCCATTCCCAGCGAGCGATGTATAAAGGCCCCGATAAAACGCTATTATTATGGCGGCACTGCGAGATAGTAGTCCTGCGGCGTAAGCGGCGACTATTTCCCCTGACGAATGGCCGACAACCGCTGTGAATTTGATTCCGGCATTTCGTAGCAAGTCAACTAGAAGTAGCTGAATAGCTACGCAGAGTGGTTGCGATATCAAGGCTTCTCCAAGGCGGGATTTTGGGTTATCAGCTAATAACTCGTCTATAATGTACCAATGTGGACGGTCAGATTCGGGTAGGGCTTGAAGAACTCTATCAAGGCCTTCTATGAAATTTCTCGCGTATTGAGATTGTGTTATTAATCGACACCCCATCGTCGCCCACTGGGCGCCTTGGCCGGTAAATATTCCAAGTATTCGGGGTGAAGCGTTCATTGGTCGAATACCAGCTCCTGTTCCTTGGTCGGAGCTACGTGTTATGGTCTCAAGGTGTGCGTCTATCTTGAAAGCGAGATCACTAACGGTTGCCGCTGCGAAGGCAGTCCTCACAGCAAATTCTGACCTCCTAGAGTGGAGGGTATACGACAGATCGCGGATGTTCAAACTAGGATTAGCCTTTAGATGCGCGGAATAAGCCATCAGCATTCGCCGTAAACTCTGATCGGTGGTAGCAGAGAAGACAAACGGTGTAAATGAGAAAGTATCCTGGCCAGCTCTGGCTAGATGGTCAAAATTCTCCACAATAACATGGGCATTAGTACCACCAAAACCAAAACTGTTGACGCTGGCTCTGCGAGGGCCGGTGACCTTCGGCCAAGGCTTAGCAACCGTAGCTATCTCGAGGTTATGGTAAAATGGCTCAACTGCCGGGCTAAGGGTGTTGAATAGCAGATTGGGCGGAATAACTGCATGCTGCACCGCAAGCGAGGCTTTTAGGAGGCCAGCAATACCTGCAGTGCCCTCAGTGTGGCCAATGACTGTTTTTACGGAGCCGACGTACAGCAGTTCATCGTGATCGGAGCTTTTGCCCTCCGGCCCAAAAAAGGCTTTACTAATAGCTTCCGCTTCCTACGATAATGGTCAGAAAAGCAAATTACGAAAAGGGGTTATGGAGCATACACGAGCATCGCCCGCTGTAGTTCCTGTACCATGGGCTTCAAAATATTGACAGCGCTCTTCTTTGTTATGGGGATCTAGCCCAGCTTTAGCATAGGTTCGAGCAATCAAGTCCATTTGCGCAAGTTCATTCGGCATTGTGATCCCCTTTGTTCGGCCATCCTGATTCACACCCGATTCGCGAATAATGCATTCGATATGGTCACCGTCCTCTATCGCCCGGCTAAGTTTTTTCAAAATGACAGCTGCAACGCCGTCCCCGCGAGCATAACCATCGGCATCGATATCCCACATTCGAGATCGGCTACTTGGCGAAAGCATTTTAAGTTTAGACTCGCCGATATAAAGCTCCGGGCAAATGATGAGATTCGCACCCGCAGCAACAGCAAGGTCCGACTCTCCACTGCGTAGAAGTTGAACGGCTTGGTGCACAGCTACCAAACTAGAAGAGCAGGCGGTATCAATCGTCATGCATGGCCCATGCCAGTTGAAAAAGTAGGAGATACGATTTGAGATGATGCTCCGCGCTGTGCCCGTTGGCAAGTAAGTAGGTGCTGCATTGATGTCACGTTGGAGATGGTCGATATAGTCTTCACACATCAAACCAACGTAAACACCAGTTTGGGAGCCGAAAAGCCCTTCAACTGATAGCCCGGCCGCTTCCAGAGACTCATACACTGTCTCCAATAGCAGGCGCTGCTGCGGATCAATCGAATGAGCTTCAACCGGCTTGATATTGAAAAAGCCTGCATCGAAAGCACGGAAGTCCTCCTGTAGAAAGTACGATTGCTTGACGTTTGAGGTTCCATGGTGCAATCCATTGGGGTGATAGAATCCATTCGCATTGAATCGATCCTTGGGGATGTCGGTGAGGAGGTCATGGGGCTTGCAAAGAAAATCCCAAAACTTCGAAGGAGAGTTCAAAGAACTGGGGAAACGGCAGGCACTTCCGATAACAGCGATGGGGTCTTCTCCCTTCCGCGGAGGGGATATGCTACCCATGTTTTCTGGCGAGACAGTGGGCTGCTCGAGTGCGAACGGGGGAAGCATATGCAGTCCAGTTGAATGGACTCTTGCTTGTGAGCGAAACAGCAGAATTTCAGTAGTTCGATTCACAATCAACTGATGATACCATGCGTAAATAAGTTGGGAAATTAAGACTTTCCAGTTCAGGCACATATTTGACCAAGGATATCGTTCAGCATATAGGGGAAATGTGGAAAACGATGCGTTACAAAATGCCCCGACTCTCTGGTCAGCAGGACTGAGCTTCCGGAAGCTTATCACCCACAGACGCCTCCGAGAAGCCCATGCTCTCGGTATTCGGACCTGACTGAATAGATCCGAGAGCATGTGCAAACAAGGACTGTATAAAGTAGAGATCTACAAGCAAGGGAGGCGTTTTGTGGGATCAATACCGACCCAAAGGAGGGAAAGGTTGCTGGCTATAGCCCCCCATGGCCAATCGCACACACCAGCCATAACCCGGCAATTCCCCTCTGTGCCGGACTCTCATCCTTGGGGTAAAGCCCAGGACGAACACAAAGCAAAAAGTATTCGGACACAGTCATTCTAAGCAGAAAAGAAACAGCAACACTATTCTGTTGGGTTGAAGTGAATGCAGGATTGAAGTTGGATTTACCGCATTGAGATGTATCGGAAGTACTGCTTAATAATCTAAATTTATTAGTCATACTTGACTAATCTGCTTATGTCAGCCACCGCGCGATGCCCAGCAAGAAGCCCTTTCCGCGGTTGAAATAGCCAATTCCATATACAATCCAAATCCGCCATTGAGCAATCCGCTCGGGAAAGACGGTTTGCTCTGAGAACCCATGCCCTTCGTACTGCTGTCCTCCTACCTCCCCGCCAGTAACCCGATTCGTGAACCCGGAAAGCCCCGACTCGCCGCCGAGTCCCATCTCGAATTTCTTCCTCTTATGCTCCACGAGGAACCGCCAGCGTTTGTCTCGGCTGGGAGACACGAATTCGAGCACATGGCCGGTGGACTTGTCGGTCAGACCCCCAGAGACTGGGCCGTTAAAATCGTTCGAGAACAAAAAGTAATCTTTGCTCTGAGATTTCTCCCCATACTGCGTGGCTGCAAGCATCTTCCCGTCTTTGAAGAGCTGGGCTGAATGATAAACGGCCCCTTTGATGAGCCGAGATATCGGCCTCCAGTAAGATATAATGTACGGCCCAGCATTCGCCCGCACAATGTGGAAACCGTCGACAATCTGAAACCAGCTCCCTTCGGCCCACAATCTACCATGTCCACCTACTCCGTTGAGCTGGTATCTCTTTGCCTTTGATAATGTGATATCTGCCACCACTCGGCCTCCTGCAATTGGCTGGTTCATGTGCAGGCACGGAGCCATCTCTGTGTTTGCGGACTTTGAAGGCCAGATGGAGCCGTCGGGAAAATGGGGTTGTGAAGCTGAAGTTATTGACAACGTCCCCTTTCCTGCGGGCGTGTTCCACTTGACAGTTGCGTGCTTCATGTCCTTTGGAACGTGGAAGGAATAGCTGCGTTTTGTGCTGTTCCATATGCCCGTGACAGCGTCCGGACAGTCGATGATTGTGGATTCGTCCAAGTAATCGAGGTCTTGAATGACAGTCCCGTCGCTTAGCACCATGTAGAACTCGACCCGAAGATTTCCAAGTCCAAAGAAGGCATACGATGCATCCCTTGAAAATCCAACTATCATTCCAGCCATACCACTGTCATCAGTCCCGTCGAATTCCCATTGCTCCCATGCTGTGGCGTTTATAGCTGATAGTTTGGGAATCTCCAAATGCTCACTTGGAGACGTGGAGAAAGCGACTGGGCCGTCTACCTTCTCGTAGGCTGTGAGATGGCTTACGGAACATGTTTTTCGCTCATAGCGGGATTCTGGCTGTATCTCGGCTTCCCAGTTCCCAGGAAAGAGTTCGTTTAGCGGTTGTTGTGCTATATGATCTGCTGAAACCGCTTGTAGAACGATCAAAGGTAGCCACGGCAGCATCATGGGAGGTCTCTCTGCTCTGGATAGTTCCGTTCTGATTGTGTGCTGACAGATTTAAGTGTGTTGTATGATTGAGCTTCAGAACGATTGCGAGAGCAATCTTCGACAGCCAAAGCGCATCCAAATGATGGCGTTGGAGATACAGGCGAAAGAAGCAATAGGTCATAGTCAGTCTCTGGTCCGACCCTTATTCGGCTAGCGAACATATAGCTGCACGACCTTCGGACCCCGAGCATACGGACCATTAACTCATCCCATTGTTTCGAATGGTAACCACCGAGCAGCTGAATGTCGTGCATGAGGGACTCCCTCAACTCCCCGCCGATTGAACTACAATCTTAAAATTGATGATAACGCCTTCCATGCATCGGTCAGGCTCAGGTCAATTGTTTTGGACAAACGAGGCGATTTGAACATGGAGCCGCAAACACAGCTACCAACCTCCCAAAGGGCCATCATACAGGCCAAGGAGCCCCCTGGCTCTTTGATGCTGTGCGAAGATCGCGCAATCCCAGACCTCCTACCCAGGCAGGTTCTTGTGAAGACTGCCGCCGTTGCATTGAATCCCTGTGACTGGAAAATGCCAACGAATTTCCCGTGTCCAGGGGCAGGGAATGGCTCAGACTACGCAGGAACCATTGTCGCGATAGGGCCGGGTGTTCCGCCGCGATTCAAAATCGGCGACCGCGTTGCTGGCGCAGTACACGCTTCAAACCCCTTGGACCCTGCATCTGGCGCATTTGCGGAGTACGTCCCAGGATATGTGGATCATATGTGGAAAATCCCCGACAGCCTTTCCATGGAGGAAGCGACGGCTATCGGCTGGTGCGTTGTTGGGAGCGTCGGATTAGCCCTATACCATACGATGAAGGTACCCGGGACTCCCGAGCAACCTGTGGAAAAACCAACCTACGCAATGGTATACGGTGGGAGCACAGCCAGCGGGACAATGGCAATACAGCTTCTCAAATTGTGAGCAATTTTACCTAGATCCGAAGACTTACCAAGAGTTCCGCGGCATTAACATTAGGGTCAAGATCTGGGTTCAGAGTCATCACGACCTGCTCTCCAAAGAACTTTGCGTTGGTCGAATCATATGGTGCAGAGAAAGCGTTCGATTACAACTCATCGACCTGCGCCGAAGACATTCGTACATATACCAAAAACTCCCTTCGGTATGTTATAGATATCATCACGGAAGCAAGGTCAATCAAGCTGTGTTACGCTGCTATCGGTCGCACTGGAGGCCGCTATGTCGGCTTCGAACTCATCCCGGATGAATTGATTGCGAGTCTGAGAAAGGCTGTCAAGGCCGACTGGGTGCTCGGCATCAGGATGACCGGTCTAGAGATTGCCCTTCCGAATGGGTACGGCAGTGCTCCGAATCCCGAGTTACGCGAATGGGGCAGCGGGTTTAGTCAACGCATGCAGGCCCTGATCCATGCTAATAAGATCAGGCCTCATCGACCCAAGATTAATCCGGGCGGGCTTGATGGCATAATTGAAGGAATCGAGAAGATGAGACGTCGGGAGATCTCCGGAGAGAAGATGGTATATGTTATTAACCCTGATATTTCTTAGCCTGTCTGTTAGGCTGACACGATCAGAACGTAATACTTTCAATAATTGATCCTAAATATCACTTGATGACATAGATCGTTTTTTCGCCGCGATTGAGGTGTTGGTTGGAGGCCTCCAGCTGCAAGAAATATTCGCGTGGCCATTCTCTATACGGTGGCTATGGGATGCTTTTCACCCTATTTCTTTCAATCTGCTGTGCGACAATCTCTCGAGATCTCTAAAACCGGTTAATAGGCCATGCCTGTAGCACCATAATTAGTAGTGCACGATACAACCCTACGGCTACCCTTCTTTCTGTCTGTGTTACCACTGATGCTTCGATTGCACTTCCCAAGACTTTTGATGGGCAAGATCCAGTCGTCAATCCGCACTTCTCTTCCCCTGATGGAGTGCGCTCGATCCACGAGTAACCGGAAGAGTTGAGTGAAAGTCGGAGCCTATCCACTTCCTACCGGTCACCTAGCCTGCTATGTGGTTTCGAGCCGGTCCAATATACATCCCAATTAATTCATCATTGGAAATTTTCTTGTATTGCAAGTTCAAACAGCGAAACCCTGTCCATCCAGAGTTACTTGCATAATATCCTGGAGGACCCGTTTCGCCCACTGCAAATCGATAGCTTCCCGCTCCCATTTCGCCATTGTTTGCAAAGTAATTTCAATTTGAGCCTTCCAGTCGACGAGAGGTTCCTCGAACCCCTTTCTAGCAGCGGCCAGAAGCAGAAGGGCGCAGCTTAGAGAGCGCCTCACAACGGACCATATTGCACCATGGCGGTGATGGTGTGAAAATATGGTGATTAATGTAGAGCAGTTTTGCAGACATTTTTGCGCGATGGGGACTGCGTCTACGCGGTGAAGATCATTTGGAGGCTGGTGAAGTATGTAGTATAAGAAAGGCCGTTGGATCCATTCGTGGCACATGTAGTAGCGACCTTTGAGGAAGAAAGCAAATTCGTTGCCTGGAATAGTCGCTTCATCGAATTGCAACTGGTGAGGGATATGCTGGCGCCTATACCTGGTAAGTATGCTCTTGGTAAATGATGGGGACAATATACCAAAGAATTAGTTCATCCAGGAAAGATCTATATTGCGCGAGAAGTAATGAGAAGTTGTTTGAGTTCCACCATGTCTCACGCCTGGAATAAAATTCCTCCAAGATTCTGTTCATGATTCGACGTAGCGATATCTCTGCTAAATAGTATAGCCAGCTCCTCTCCTCTTCGGGGCTCAAAGACGGGTTTTGCGTTAAGAGAGGGTCAAGGCCGGTGATTGTGGAACCACCAGGAGGCATGGATAGCCCAAAAAAGGAATCGGGATATCTAAAATCAGGCATTCCACATTGTGGTAAACGAAGTTCCGCTCGAAGCTCGCTACTCACTGTTAGACGAAAAGGCACTGCAAAGGATCCATTTGATGGACGCACCAATCGTTTTTGGCACAGCACCAATACAATCGCTGCTCAATATAGCTGGTTTGCGCAGGTGCAGCCAACGAGAAATTGGCTCTTCGCCACAAATACGCTTGGTATTGAATGCGAGCATGGTGGAATAAAGGCCATGCGCGCAGCGGTTGAAGAACAGATTTCTCATACAGCCCTGCAAAGCAATAGCACTGTATTGTGAGGATGGATACATCCAGTGTCCCAATGCGTTTTTTTGCAGCGTAGTAATATGCATCAGCATTAGAACGAGAAATCAGCATCTCTACGGGCGCGCTTGTTCCCACACCCGGTGTACAAGGTGCTTGATAAGTCGAAGGAAGGCAGGCTAATGCACATGCGAGGAGCTATAAAAGAGAGCAAGGACGTTGGCTTGTTGACACTGGCGGTATTCAAAATAGGAGACTCACCACAAGGCACGTCCTTTCATCCCAACCAAAGCCATGCTCGGTGATTTGACGCGCATATACCTTGAGTGCAGCTGCATCGATGATGGGATTCCGCTGATATGCCGAATCCAAGAACCTTTGGCAGAGTGGTACCGTGTCCTCTTCGTTGATCCCACGATGGCTGGTCGCGGCAATGGTTGCTTGCGCATCATCCTTTAAGACTCCTCCGGGGACATGAAGTGGCTCCGATGGCCGCGACAGGTTGTAGTTGTCCGATTGAAGAAGAAAGGACTTGATCCCTTGCACTGCAGGGATATCGTCGAAGCTAGACCACCCGAGAATGGACTCGCAAGAAGTAGAAACGGCGGCGGCTTCTGGTATATCTAGTTGCCCAAATCCATTGTCCGCGAAATCACTCCGGTTAGGGGCGCCCGCGTCCTGGAAGGTTGGAGACTCGTTGGCCGCAGGGGCATTGGACGGATGGCGCGAAGACAGCGGATTGCCTACGCTGGGCGCGGCTCTGGGATGAGCGCCCAGGTGGCTTTCGAGCAGTGCGACTGCATGGTTAACCCGTTCTAGGATCTGCCCAGGCGACGGCTCGATGGTTCTCCGTCAAAAGCAGTCAGCATCAAGCTCGTTGAGGTCACTCGAGAACAGTCAATGGCCTACGATTGCTGATGGTGCGCAAGCTGGCTTGTCGGATAGATACAAGTCAGTCCATTCGAGGAGCAGTAGCCACAAGGCCTTGCATTGTCGCACTTTGTCTTACGATTTCGACATGCTTGACAGGCTGTCGTGGCTCTCTTCCGTCGCTTTTTTGCTCTTTTCTCGTCTGTGCTGCGCGATCTGCGCCGTTCAACCGGCCGTGAACCACCGGCCTCTTCGTCAACAGCGTCGTCGAACGGAGCGTGAGCAAAGGTCGAGCCGTTCGAAGCTGCCCCCCAAGGCGACGAACCTGGAGAAGCGAAATCGGCGTGCAACTGGGCTCTACTGCCCATGCCTTCGTTCAAGGAGTTGCAGTTCACACTGCTTGTGATACACGCGCGGGTGGAAACGCGGTAGGGGAGATTCGGCTTTGTCGGCAGCGCAGCGGGAGAGCTTGAGAGACGAAGCTCTATGAACACGAGCGACGCTAAAACGGAACCGCTTTGGAGTCGCTTTTATCGGGGAGATAAAGCCGTTTGAGTTTTGCAGGCAAAATCGATGGAGCAAAACGCGGAGCAGATGATGGATCTTGATACCGGCCACTATCAGAGCTCGACAAGTCTCAACTCTATCCTATCCGAATGGCATTTTCTGCGGGGCCCCAGAATGCATTTTCAGAGACGCGGAGGCTTGTCACTGCGTCGCTATGGTGCTCTGTTGAGCAAAAGAATCAGGATATAAGACGGGCATCCTACCCGGCTCTTTTCAGCTAAAGGCCCAAAGATTCTCCAGTCCCTGAATACTGTTCGCTTCAAGGGAATTCTGCAAGATGGCGTCGTTTCAAGCTCATTTCACGAATATCCGGCTGGCCTTCAATCGCAGGCTTTTCTTGTCATGCTGTCTCATCGCCTTCTCCCAGTTCAATTTCGGATTTGACCAGACTGCCTTTTCAACCACCCAGGCAATGAACGCTTTTGAGCGCAAATTCGGCGTCTACAATCCAGCAAAGAAGAAATGGGCTCTTGAACCGTCTTTCCTGTCCTTGTTGAACGCGCTGCCCTATATTGGCTTCTTTGCTGGTTGGGCCCTACCATCCGCTTTGTCATTTCGAGCCATGCATCTGCTAACTTGCCATCAGGGGTCTTTATCGGAAGTTCAATAAGTTCCCGCTTTGGTCGACGAATGGTCATGTTCACCATGAGCTTACACGCCCTGGTGTCGGTGCCGATTACCGTAACATCCACCAATAAAGCACATATCCTTACTGCTCGCATCCTAAACTGTAAACCCTCTCCAAGCCCGTACCCTTTGGCTGATGGCTGACGCATCACAGATATCTATCTGGGAATGGAGTTGGCAGTGGTTCCAGTTTTTCAGGCTGAAATTGTTCCACCGCAAGTCAGAGGCCTTGTCGTTGCAACGTATCAAGGTTGTATATATGTGAGCCTCCATACGCATTCTCCCCCAAGACTACTCAGTGGATATTAATAGACAAAGGTTGGCGGCCTGGTGATGAGTCTCATCTGTCGAGGCACCAGCACTCTGGAAGGAAACGCCCAGTGGCAAATCCCCCTGGCGCTGTTCGCAGTGATCCCTGCAATTGTGGCTATTCTTATATGGTTTATTCCCGAGGTAAGTTCCTTGTCAATTCGCGAATTTGAGCAGTCCGGTGCTCACTCAAACAGTCCCCTAGGTGGCTTTTGCTCAAGGACCGTCCAGAAGACTCCCTGAATGCCCTACGAGCCCTTCGTGAAGGAAAATTCACCGAGGATGAAATCCTTTCGGAGTTCAACGCATTGAAAGTGCGCCTGGCTCGAGAGTCAGAAAAGGGCAAGTATCTTGAACTGTATCGGGGACCTGATCTTAAGAGAACAATGATCTCCATCGGCATGAACGTCTTCCTCCAGGTTACCGGACAGGTGTTTACGGCTCGCTATGGCACCGTATATATTAAATCACTTGGGACTGTGGACCCCTTTGTTATGACTATCGTGAATCAAGCAGTGAATTTGTTTGCTATTGGTGTCTCCATGGTCCTAGTTGACCACATTGGCCGACGGTGAGTCCCGCCTCCCAGATTCGAGGCAGAATGGTAGTAAATTAATCTGGATTTGTTAGTCCTCTACTGTTTTTCAGCGGCTTTATGCAGGTTGCGACGTGGTTCTGCATGGCAGGTCTGGGGACTCCGCATACTAAGACGCACGCGATGCAAACCGGGCTCGTCGCTCTAATCAGCGTCTACAATTTCGGGTTCTGCACCGGTTGGGCTCCTTTATCACACACTGTAGCCGCTGAATTACCGACTTCGCGGCTTCGAGACATGACATTCCGAACAGCCAACGCTGTCAACATTATTCTGCAGTATGTCTATCAGTATCCTCCATGCCAATAGCTACAACTACAAAGAACTAACATTTTCTATTTCAGGCTAGTGATTACCCTGGTCATCCCTTACCTTATGGACGCGCAATATGCGAATCTAGGCTCCAAAGTCGGATACATCTTTGGCCCGGCCTCGATCCTAGCCATGGTTTTCACGTATTATTGCGTCCCTGAAACCAAAGGCAAGTCACTGGAAGACTTGGATGTTCTCTTTGTCCAAGGCGTCCCTATCAGGGATTTCAAAAGCCCGATGACAGTGGACTATAGCAAGGATGGCTTGGAGGTAGAAACCGTTAAACCTGCTAAGGAGAGCAAGGCTCCCCATGTTGAGATTGTGTAAAGCAACGTTGACCAGACTTGTATCCAGGCCGTGTACATAGCTCCTAATATGTAACTGCAACCCAGCCATACCAAATTTTGCGCTCACCCTTATCTCTTTTCATCCGTAAAACTGCATCACTTTCTTCCTCGCAGTAGTGCTCAAGAAAATGTGCTTAACTAGTCATCCACATAGTTCTAGTCGGCGCTCTTCTTCCACTCTCAAAACTTCTGGATCTTATCGATATCCATTAGTAAATACGGGGTGCTTATTCCGAAATCCCCGATCCTGAACCGTTAGCCTCGACCCCTGCGAGCCCGGTATCGCGGCCTGGAAAAGGACTAGTTAAGAGATCATCCATCGAAGCTTTGGCTAGGCAAGGGGCAGTTCTTACCTGGTAGCCAATCGGTGGAATACGATCAGGAACCATTGAACTAAACTGTCGGACTTATCGGATGCTTGCCGATCCTACAATCTATCGTCCAGTCGCCTCATGATGTGCGATTCAGACACGATATCGGGGTTGGAGTAACGTCTCCGTCAAAGGGATCCGACCTTTAAATATGGCTGGTTTCTTTCCGGGGATGCTGGAGCTCGCCTCGAGCTGTTTTCGTATTCCTATCACATTGTCATCTGGTGGCAGAGCTGACAGCCGATATTTGATTTTGCTGACTTCAAAATGCCTGCCGCGAAAATCACCGGCCGGCCAAACTTCCTCGTGATCGTTGCCGACGACCTGGGATTCTCGGATGTGGGATGCTATGGAGGGGAAATAAAAACACCGCATATCGACAGCATCGCAAAAGGCGGAATGCGATTCACGGACTTCCATGCTGCGTCTGCATGCTCGCCGACTCGCTCGATGCTGCTCAGCGGCACCGATAACCGTAGTGACCCCCCCAATATTCAACCTAAGACGGGAATGTTTCAAAGTGGCTGACATTCCAAACCTGTAGACATTGCAGGTATCGGGGCGATGATTGAAAAGATACAGGAGTTCCAACGTGGCAAGCCCGGCTATGAAGGGTATCTGAATGACAGAGTCGTGGCTCTATCAGAACTCCTTCAGGAGGGAGGATATCACACAATGATGTCTGGAAAGTGGCATTTGGGACTGACCCCTGACCGTTTCCCGTGCACGCGAGGATTCGATCGGTCGTATTCTCTCCTTCCAGTATGTGTAACCGCATTGATATGCTGGAACCGTTTTCACTGACTGCATGACAGGGTGCTGCAAATCACTATGGCTGGGAACCACAACTGCTGGATAAGAACGAGGAGCTGCCCCGGTTACTGAAAGGCACGCAGACCTTCTATGTGGAGGACGATAAGCGTATTGAGCCTCACAACCTGGGAGAGGACTTTTACTCCACCACTGCATTCACCGACAAACTACTTCAATATCTCGATGATAGATCGGATGACCCAGAGCTGAAAGAAAAGCCATTTTTCGCGTACCTGGCGTACTCAGCACCACACTGGCCCCTCCAGGCACCGGAAACAGTTATCGAAGAGTATAAAGGCGTTTACGATGAGGGCCCAGAGAGTCTTCGGCAGAAGCGTTTGATGAATCTTAAGAGGCTCGGTTTGATCCCCAAGGGTGCAGTCGCCCATGATGTGATCGCCGTGGGAGGCCGTAAGATGTCGAAATACTGGAAAGATCTCAGTTCGGAGGACCGCAGATTCTCGTCTCGCTGCATGGAGATATACGCCGCCATGGTCCAATGCATGGATGAGCAGATCGGTCGTGTTTTGGACCGCCTCCGGGAATCTGGTGAAATCGACAACACTTTTATTCTGTTCATGTCCGACAACGGTGCCGAGGGCATGCTGCTGGAATCTATTCCCCTGATCGAAGAAAACATCTTTGATCATATCGACCGGTACTACGACAATTCCATCGAAAATCTAGGAAAATACAACTCATATGCGTGGTACGGACCGCACTGGGCATCGGCTGCCACAGCTCCATCGAGGCTCTACAAGTGTTTCACGAGCGAAGGCGGCATTCGAGTTCCCTTTATCCTCAACTTTCCACCACTGACATATGGAAAGGCGAGCATTGATCACTCCTTTTGTACGGTGATGGATATCGCCCCGACGATCCTGGACCTCGCAGGCGTCAAACACCCCGGCACCACCTACAAATCTAGAACTATAGCCCCCATGCGCGGCGCCTCCTGGCTGCCGTATCTTCAAGGCCGGCATGATCGCATCCACTCTGAAGATCATGTAACAGGATGGGAGCTCTTTGGCCGTCAAGCAGTGCGCAAGGGCGACTGGAAGGCCCTGCTCATTCCCGAACCTTACGGTCCCGGCCGATGGCAGCTTTATCGGCTGAGTGAAGATCCCGGTGAGACCCATGATTTGGGCGCAGATTACCCGCAAAAACTTGCAGAATTGATTTCTGAGTGGGACAATTACGTACTGGAGGTGGGCTTGGTGGGAGACGCAATTCAATATGGCGTCCTAGAAGCCAAATCATCTTGAGAGCGCAGGCCGCGGCATAGCTATATGGTAACCCAATATCCTGTTGGATTGTAAATAAAATATCATGCACCAAGTCAAAGAAAGCCCCTGAGAATGGTCTTGTGCTATATAGACAAAGTGTGACATTGGGCACTGTGCATCATGCATCATGCATTGTTTCATTTTTTGCTATGGCCATCCTGCAGTTTGGATGAGCTTCCCGCGTGGTATTCAAGGGGCCAGCGGACGGGCGGTAACACACATGTAACCTACAAATGTGGAGCCCTTGACCTCCATGTTCAGAAATCTATATTAAACCTAAGAATAGGCCAAAACAGTTTTGCGCATTTGGGGTGAAGTTTCCAAATCTGCCCCTGTAGATGTCAGGACTGGAATACCTCCCGTTGCTGAGGAATTGAGCCTGGATTGAATGTGCCCTCGCAAAAAGAGCTTGAAGTGAGAAGCAAAGACGCTCTCCTTCCAGATGTTATATCGACTAGAGCCGGCAAGACTATTATGTAAATATAGCTGTACGACCGTCCAGGCTCGCCTCCACGTATGTGAATGCGGCTGTTTGCAACTTCGACTAGTAAATCCTTGCGTCTAGTAGGTTGGCTATCGGGCGGGTGCGCAAATGGTACAATTGATCTGGCTTGGGGGCTCATATTCAAACCCCCAGACAGCCCAAAGATAGCTTTTAAGTGTTCAGTTGTACATCGCTGTGCCACTCGTCTCAGTGTATTTGCCCATTTCGTTTATCTATCACCAAACATTCGGCTACACGTGGTCATGTCCCTGGAGCTGCAATGAGACTGCCCTCATAATTTGGCACAAGCTGTAGGTAGCTTCAATTTTTGATATTTTAACGTGAGGATTGAAAAGAAAATAGCATAGGAAAAACAAATCAATGCTTCCTAATCTCACCTGCAACCATGATTTTAGCTCAATTTCAGTTAAAGCTGAACAAGATACCCGCCGGTCCTCAGTTCTACGAGAACTTTCGCGTCAAGAGGACTTCCTCGTTAAGATGGCTTGAACTTCTTCCTCTTCCCAACGCCCCGTAATCTAACATCAAAAAGATACTTTGAATCCTATTCTCAAGTTAGCCTGTCATGTCTGGAAGATTTATATTTCTAGGCCTAGCTTGACAGTATTTGTGGAACATCGTAGCGATGGACCGTATCTGGATAATCAAGTCCAAAGATTGCAGAGAGTCTCGAATAAAAACATGCCGGTTCGTGCATTCTTTGGTATTTCAAGTTCGGCAATCTCTTCAGCAACCAGTAGAGCCTGTGCACATCGTGAGCACATATATATGCTCTTATAATGGAGGGTGACTGTCAGACGCTCGTAAGAGGCTCAGTCTGTCTGAGAGGACACACGAGTAACTGTGTTTGGCCCCAGAAGCATGTACATCGGCAATACCCACCAGAGGGCCATTATCCCAAGGGCTGGTTTAGGTTTGATTTTGCCCACAGGAGCTCTCCAAGTACAGAAATTGTAGAATCAGACGCAGGGGTGCCTGCTACCAGAAGGACCTTTCTAGTCTTGATCGTAGGAAGAGAAGCCGTGTCCCTGCAATCAAGACACGAACTCAGTGCTACCAGCCAGCATTTGTCCGGAAACGGACGGTTAAAAATGGATTGGTGTTGGCGAGGTCAAGCGGGCAAGGCGACCAAACGTCACTGTCTCATCGCGGATGAACTCTTCTGCTTCACTTTATGGGCAAAGGCTGGAGGAATATCATGAGATCCTTTCCCATATTAATAGCGTTGTGAAAAATAAGTGGTTCCACAAGGGTTGTTGCAAGCCCTGCGCAAGCTCTCGGCGCCGTCTCGGTCTTTGGGCCAGTGAACCGCACGTAGTATTGCCGGCAGCACTTGTATGTTGAGCAACACTGAAGATACTGGAAGAACCGAGCAACAAACGATTAACCAAATCATGACGGAGTCTTTCGCTGCCAGCGGGCAGAATTTATGTACTGGCTTTCATAGTGGCTATGTGGTAAGAATCGGGCTGGTTTTAAATATAGGTCGGAGCAGACAGCCAGTGCCCAGTTTTGAGATTGGGTCGATGCTACCAATCGTCTCATGAATAACCATTCTTTTAGAAAAGCCAAAATGGTCTTCCACAGCCAGGCAAGCAGGCGAAGGCGGTCTCCAATCATAAGAATACTGGTTGCCGCCCACTACTCGTCTAACATGGCTGAAAGACCCCAATCTACAGCGCCTGGGGTTGACAGCCCATTGTCGATTGACAGCATATTTGGAAACTATTCATATCAAGTCCAGTCAGTCAGCCACTCAGCCTACCTCTTGCTTATTCCAAGTTTTTCAAATTGGAGGGCCTCCAAGTGACTAGGGACAGGAAGCAGTTGATAATCGGACACCATGTCTAGGAGACTCGATCACACACAAGCTTTGCCTGATGCTTCGAATGTACCAGAACAGCCGAAGCGACTAGCATGTGAAAGATGCAGAGGGCAGAAGCTTCGTTGTATCCGGAATAGAGTCAATCAGCTTTCTTGTAACCGCTGCGAACGAGCAGGAGCAGTTTGCATCACCAAGCCGTCGATGCGAATGGGCAGACCTGGCCGTTCGGATAGTCAACGGAAGGGAAATATTGCGAATCGAAAACGGCGACAAAGTCATAGTGTACCCAGTCAGCAATTTCAAGATTTTGGCCCGGTTTCGGAAAAGAGGAGCAGTAGCGGTACTTGCTATAACTCGCCAGCGCATGACGGCTCGACTGCGGGAATGCAAAATATAACGGGGTCGAGGCCAGCATTCGCCTCGCATCTACTTGCTGCTGATGTGCAGGAGATGCCGGAAAACGACTTCGTTCCCTTTCCCTTTGTGGGAGAAGGCGAGAACAACGATCAGGAGCAAGAACCGATGTCCTGGCTCAGCTACAACGCAGTGGAGATGAACATCCCTCCGTTTGTAGACAAATTTGATTGTTTCAGGCATTCTCTCGGTCCCAGCGGCGATAATAACTTGCCAAACATGATACATGTCGGCCCAGAGTCATCTCCTAGCTCCAACCGTACCTCCGACTCCGGATTTCAAAACATCGTCAGTGACCTCACGCATCTAGACACTGGCACAGTGGCCGAAAACGAAGGGATCAGCAGGAGGGAAACAGATGACTTGTATAATGAATCGGTCGAACGTTTAGCTAGGTTGGATATGGACATCAGGCAACATCTGAAGGTCGACCGGACAGGTAATCAGCCGTCTAATGAGCACAATTCAATGGAGATTTTCCCGCCAGAACCTACACTCCCAATATCCCATGTACTTCGTGGGCTTCAGGAGCTTCAAGATCTGCTTCAAAACCTGATGAATGTCCGGAACGCTCGATCAATATATGGATCAACTTCTAATCATTCAGGACTGAATTTGCGGGGAAACGAAACGTCTGGCCAAAGTCCTGCGGGGAGTACTCATTCATTAGCAACGCTATCAGTATCGTCCTCATCGTCCGGAGATTCACTACTCCCTATTCTGGTCAATACTTCTCGAAGTAGTGGAAGCTCTACATGGCAAACTCGACAGCACCACTTGGACACCCCGACATGTCTTTTAATGCTGGTGTGTTATGTTGACTTGGTTCGGCTTTGTCGAGTTGTTTTCTCGAGTATCTGCTATTACCTTGTTGCATCGAATCACAGAGCAATATCAATCGCCCTTTCAGACATCCAAATCAGCGGTGTCTCGCTTCAGGGAGATCAGAATCTTCAGATTTTAATTTTAGTTCAGGTGGTTGTGCGTATGCTCGATTGCATCGGAGAAATGCTAGGATGTACCGATTGTGGCCAAAGAACGGAAGGAAGGGGGTTACAACCGCTCATCTTGCCAAAATTGACGGGAATTATCATGAGCGAGGAGGAAACGGACAAGCAGGGGGGGCAAGCTGGGGGTATAAAAGCGTTGAGGGAAGATATTCGCAGATTGAAACGAGTTCTTAAGCGCACCTGAGTTTCCGGGAGCTCAAGGTGGGATCGCTCAGGCCGATATACATTTGGTGAGATTATTACCGCGAGAAAAGGACCAATTTTCAATGTGGTTTAATGCATTTTTCTGGGCCTTTTCAAGGAACTCTAGACAATGGTGCTTATCAGGTCATATGACTTCAGGTCCAATCCATTGCTGAAGCACCGGAGCAAGTATCGGAGGAATCATAAAAAAGTCTCTAGACTCCAGCTTCGCATTAAGCAGGCTCGTATCTATTTCCCTTCCTTGGGTCGACCGTTGTTCAAGTTTAGGTGCCATCGAGGATTAGGCCAAGTCCCTGTCTCAGACATGACCGGTGAGGTCCGTAGAAACACTTCCACCACCTAACAGGCGATGGGCAATTAAGGTTAAAGATCACATCAACACCTCTGATGCCGACAGAATTACCGAGTTTGACCTGATGTTGGGAACCGGCAGATACTGCTTCACACCCCGGGCGGATAGGCGCGTTATTCTGAGAGGTGTCCGTAAAGTATGCTTTGTGAATCGTAGTATCTTTCTCCATTGTGTGACCAACATCTGGAATTCCTGACTGACTATCCGTCAATTGGGAAGTGGCAGCAATGCGGGATGAAAGAACCCAACTCCGGCTTCTTGACAGAGGCGAAGCTGTAGCCAGCTCTGATCTTCTTTGCATACTAGCGTAGGATGGTAGTATATAAGCATCAATCACAAAAGAGAGAAATCAGACACCCATGGGCGTCTAAGAGCAGTGGTTGATGATGGAGAGCGTTGGCTGTTGGGATGAGGTCTCGATTACCTAACTAGGCCTCGGCGCTTTGTTGATCCGCCCGGCCTCAGCTTAGTAAGCCCACTCAACTACTTCAACAAAGAAATGCATCCATCGCCATCTTCAAAGACATGACTGCGACTCCAAATAAAAACACCGCACGAAATGAGAGGCTTTTTGTTTCCAAAAGACGACAATGGCTGGTATGATATTTCTTGACATTACTCCGTGTTGGCCATCGCTTCCCTCCAGGCCCAACTGTGGATGATTGACCAGTGTGTCCATGGCTCCCATCCTCGCCCCCACTCCTAGCGTTTCTAGTTACCCCTGAGCGGCTTGAGCCTTGCGGTCCAGCCCCCAGGAACGAGAAATTTACTGATCGTGCCTGGATCCCGCTGGGCCCGGACAATGATCCTGAAACACATCTTCCAAAGGCAGACCATGGTGAGCGAATGGCAGTATTGCGACCATGAACTCACGATGAAACTTCGTCCCTATAAAAGTGTCGAGGTCCCATAATGAGGTGCTACGCAAGACAATGCTTTCGTGTAGGTTGAGAAAAGTCCCTCTCTCGGCCGTGGTTCCCCATTGTTTCACCACCCAACGTCTGTTCCAGATATAACATGATATCCAGCCGATTTGATACCCATCAGCCGAGTACCCACTGCAATACTGCCCATTTTCTCAGAACGATGGCTTCGAATGCGGCCCCAAACTGTCTGCATACCCCCCAAAGTGATCACCATATATTGGAAACCACCGAACAGCGCTACCTTCTCATCTGGTGAGATGGGTGGGCTCTTTATTTCCTCGAAACCCTGCTCTTGGAACCTCCACTACTCTAGAACAGCATTCTGTTCCCCGGCTATTCACCCCAAACAGCTTATGGGCATGGAGGGCATGCGCGACCCCCCGACTTTGGCCGATTGTCAATTGGCTCGATGAGGCTTTGAAACATATCTCTCTCCACAGGGTTGTTTGCCCAGCCATTGAAATGGCCCTTGATAGGATGTCTGATTCCACTGGCACAATAGCCCCATGAATTCCCAAAAATCCTCTCTCCCATGCGTTCGTGCTGTACATTTATACAGCGAAGATTTTACCCTTTATTCGCTTCTTTTCTCATGGTGACTGTCGCTCATTCTGCGCTGACTGGCCTGGACGAGAAAATCCTACTCAACACAGGCTAGAGTTTTGTGATCCGTTTCTTCCTCTTTATTCCTCATGTTTAGTTGAAGAGTCAATCCTTATTTTCACTCGTTTACCTTGCTAAATCGAATCATAAACCATGTATATTAAATATTTACTCTATTTAACTGCAGTGATTACTTCCGCAGCCGCAACCGAGCCAAAATCTGTTTTTGCTCACTTTATCGTGAGTAGTCCCCGGATAAAAAAAATAAAAAAAAGCCTAGTCTCTGAGCTGAAGCTGCAGGTCGGAAATGCCGCGTCAATGACATTAGATGAATGGAAAGCCGATATAAAATTGGCAAAGGAAGCCCACATCGACGGGTTTGCCCTCAACATTGCACCTCAGGATAGTTACACAGACTCTGTACTGCAAAAAGCATACAAAGCTGCGGGGGACACGGGGGGATTTACGCTATTTTTATCATTCGACTATGCTTCCGGAGGGCCCTGGCAGCCTGACCGCGTGATAAGAACGATAAATACATATAGGAACCAACCGGCACAGTTCCAATATAATAATAAACCACTGGTATCAACCTTTGAGGGTGCGAGTAATACCAATGACTGGCCCGCAATCAAAAGGGAAACAGGTTGCTTTTTTGTTCCGTCTTGGACAAGTTTAGGCCCGCAAGGCGTTAGAAATGTCGTCAATACTATTGACGGAGCTTTCAGCTGGGATGCTTGGGCTGTTGGGACAGAGGAAAAGACGCTTGAGGCCGATAAAGCATGGATAGGCGCCATTGGCAGCAAGCCTTATATGATGCCTGTCTCGCCGTGGTTCTACACCAACCTTCCCCAGTGGAATAAAAATTGGCTCTGGCGCGGTGATGACCTGTGGCATGACCGCTGGGAACAAGTCATCGAGTTGCAACCAACGTTTGTTCAAGTAAGCCTAATACTTGGAAATCAAAGCGCTATTTTCACTGACGGTAGCATTAGATCATTACATGGAATGATTTCGGGGAATCTCACTATATCAGTCCGATCCACGAAAACGGCATTCCTCACGGTGCCGAATGGTACGTCCGTGACAATCCTCATGACGGATGGCGAGCTCTCCTCCCCGACTACATCGACAGATATAAGTCGGGCAATTTGACAATGAGACACCCCTCGCAGTCGCCATCGCCAGATAAAAAGGACATTATCTCTTACTGGTACCGCCGCAACCCTGCGAACTCTGGGAGTGCGGGAGGAACCAGAGGCAACAACCCTGCGATGGGCCAGCCGGTTCTGAATCCATCATCGCTCTCGCAAGACAGAGTGTTCCTTTCTGTTTTAGCCAAAGAACCGAGCGACGTCAGCGTTCAGATTGGAAACTCGACGGCAACAAAATTGAAAGCAAGTGTCGCTGGTATAAATCACTTCAGTGTTCCTTTCAATGGCCGAACAGGCCGTGTGACTATCGTGGTTTCGAGACGTGGGACTGAGATTGTCCGCGCAATGGGCCCCGAAATCACCACGGAATGTCATGGTGGAAAAGTAAATTGGAATGCCGTTGCTGGTTCGAGTATGGATAAGAAGGAAAGGACTTGAAAGTGCCAACAATGTCGGCGGTTTTGGATGTAGTTAGCGAGGCGCTGGGACTTCGCTCCTGTTGTTGGGAGATCGAAGCGCCGTGATGTTTTATTGCGCATAACAGTAACAATTGAGACTTTTTAAAAGCTCTACTTACCAGACGGCTTGATATCGCGAATAGAATATATCTTGTGCCTATGTGCATAGTTTGGGGTTTCTCCAGCAACGAGACTGCTGATCCATGGGCGGATTCCACTCCCGCCCGGAACGAACCCTGACACTCACCCCATGAATGACAACACAAGCATCCCTCGACCACGAACTGAACACTTTGAACATCTTCTTTTTCCCCAGCAGACGATCATCACCTCCAAGCACACCGATACCATGACCAAGAAAGTCTTCCCCCGCCAAGTGAGCTTCCGCCAGCGTCGCGCCGAAGCCGAACAATGCCGCCTAGCCGGCAAGCAATCCTCATCCCTTTCCCCAGAAGCATACACACAGCCCTATTGCGATTTCATGACGGAGAACCCAACCATTTTCCACGCTGTCTCCACCTTCTCTCGACGCCTTGATGACCACGGCTTCACCAAGCTCTCCGAGCGCGATGTTTGGACCTCCACCCTCAAGCCCGGCGGGAAGTACTACTGTACCAGGAACGACAGCGCCTTGATCGCGTTTATCATTGGCGAGGACTACAAGAGTGGGAACGGGGTCGGGGTGGTCGCGGGGCATATCGACGCGCTGTGCGCCAAACTCAAGCCTGTTTCCAAGTTGCCCACCAAGGCGGGATTTGTCCAGCTGGGCGTGGCCCCGTATGCGGGTGCACTGAGCTCGACGTGGTGGGATCGTGACTTGGGGATCGGTGGGCGTGTGCTGGTAAGGAATCCGGAGTCTGGCGCTGTGGAGTCGAAGCTGGTGAAGCTGGGCTGGCCGATTGCGCGGGTGCCGACTCTGGCGGTGCACTTTGGAGCTCCGTCACAGGGCCCGTTTAATCCGGAGACGCAAGCGGTTCCTGTGATCGGCTTGGATAACTCCGATATACTGGGAGAGGAGGTAAACACTGTTGATGATGGCAAGATCGAGAATGGAACGTTCGCTGCTACGCAGCCGGAGCGGCTGGTTCGAGCGATTGCGAAAGAGATGGGGATAACCGATTATAGCAGCATCGTGAACTGGGAATTGGAGCTCTTCGACATCCAACCCGCGCAGGTCGGTGGGTTAGATAAGGAATTCATCTTCGCGGGCCGGATCGACGACAAGCTTTGCTGCTACAGCGCCTTCGAGGGCCTCTTGGCGTCATCCGAGGATCGCGGCACCGGAATCGTTAAGATGGTGGGCATGTTTGACGACGAGGAGATTGGCAGCTTGCTCAGACAGGGCGCTCGATCAAACTACATGAGCAGCGTCATCGAGCGGATTGTCGAGGCGTTTTCCTCCGACTATGGACCAAATGTTCTCTCCCAAACCGTCGCGAATAGCTTCCTGGTTTCGTCCGATGTCATCCACGCCGTGAACCCGAACTTCCTGGGCCAGTACCTGGAGAACCACGCTCCCCGTCTTAACATTGGTGTTTCAGTCTCTGCGGATCCCAACGGGCATATGACCACGGACAGCATCAGCACCGCGCTGCTCCAACGGGTCGCAGAGAAGTGCGGGTCCAGGCTTCAAGTCTTCCAGATCAGAAACGACAGCCGCAGCGGTGGCACCATTGGTCCCATGACAAGCGCCCGCATCGGGATGAGGGCGATTGACTGCGGGATCCCGCAGCTGAGCATGCATAGTATCAGGGCTACCACGGGTAGTTTGGACCCCGGACTTGGCGTGAAGCTCTTCAAGGGCTTCTTCGACCATTTTGAGGAAGTCGACAAGGAGTTTGAACAGTTCTAGATCCACGCGATTACGACCGGACACTCTTCCTTTTGACGTTTTCCAGGAAGATCTTCTTTTTCGGTTTCTTATATAGATCTCGCTTCGGAACACAGATAATTACACATTGACGCTTGCTATAGACTACCATGTCACCTTAATGGATAGCTAGTAATACATCTAGGCTTAATGGGGGAACTTCGCCTTATGACAGTGTTACAATGCGGCTTGATGTTTTACACAACGGAGAACCCATATGTAACTAACAATGTAGGAAACAGAACTTACGGAGCAGTATCTTTTAAGTGAGTAAGGCTTGAAGTATTATAGGAAGAACAAGTGGGACAGTGTGTTTGCTGTTCCGACGATAAGCCCACTTTTCAAGCTGAATTCAATGAGGAATTGAAGGTATCAACGGATAATACAAGAATGCTAGCCTGAAAGCTCTTATGCCGTTGGTTCGTGAGGCACAGTGTGCCACTAGCGATGCGGTCGAGTCTCGCCGATTTACAAACCAGGACAGCAGAAAAGGGTGGTATTATACATATATCAAACAGAAGTAGATAGAAAAGACATTACAATCCATATAAGGCTATACCCCGAGCTCGCTAGTTGCTCAAATTACTGCCTCCAGCAATCTTCCCAGGGAGGATTTTCAAATCACTCCTAAGGGCCCTGGGAGTGCACCGGGTTTTCGTTAGATCTCCGTCGCCTTGAGTCGAAACGCTGCCGACAACGGCATCTGGGCCAGGACGGGGAACGTGGCCAATCTTCCACGCAAATACATCTCGAGATGACCGGCCGCCATATCACACAATGCAACCATCGCGCAAGTTTGAGGTCGTTTAGATCAGAGCAACAACACCAACTGCGATCCCAGCAACTGCAGCCAGGGAGCTATCCAAAAAGTGGCCCGCATTGGGCGTGGATTCCGCCGGGGGAGCCGTAGTACCACTGCCGCTCGAAATCGGCGCCGTGGCGCTGGGCTCAGCAGAGCCCGATTCCCCAGTCGAGAGCGCCGCAGGCGTCGTGACAGAAGGGGGAACAGCGGAGCTTTCTCTCGTACCGGTGACGATCGCGGTCGTGGGCTCTGCATGCGCCGTGGTTTCAGCAGGGCTGGCGCTGGCGCTCATGCTGACGATCGTCGAGGACGCGCCCGAGGGCGTGAAGCAGGAGAGGTAGGAAGCCGAGGTGGCGCGGGTTTCGGTGCCTGTGTAGGCAGGGCATCCGGGGACGTTCTTCCTCTGGGGAGCGCGGCCGCCGCCGCAGTCGAGGGGATCGCAGATCTGGCCGGTGTCGACGTCGTACCAGTGAACGATGTTGTCGTCGCAGGTGGTGAAGCTGCGGTTGTGACAGTCGACGGCGAGAACAGTGCTTGCCAGCATCAGCACGGGGATGGTGGACTCGAGCAGTTTCATTTTGGCGGCTGGTGGTGGTGGATATTCAGATTATGGTCAGCAGCCAGCGATGATATTATTTTTTATTCTCAGGCTGGCGAACGGAAGAGCTGAGGGCTGTCTTCTATATATAACTGCCCCATCTGAGCCAGAGTTAACGTTACAACAATTAAGGGGCACTTCTAAAGGCGAAATTGCAGAGTTGCACTTTTGAAGGATCCAGACCACTCAAAATCGAGCCTGGATGTTAGTTGCAAGCAGCAGATGTTGGGTTGGTGGTCAGGGGGTGCCAAGGGGTTATCTCTGTTGTAGATAAACAAACAGAGAATCAGATAGTTATAGAGAATCCGACAGTTAAGAGCCCCAAGACTTGATGTTTTTCTCGTTCAACTTTCTCTGGATTCCCTGCATCAGGTCGGTTTTATCGGCTTGTCAAACAACCCAAAATTGGCTGAGCTTTGAGCGTTGAATCAAATCCTACAAACCCTACATGATGTCGGTAGAAGGAGACTGCAATGATGATTCTGGATGGCCAGGTGAGGAATGGGCAGAGGGCTATCAAGCGTCCTCGGTAAAAAAACCGCTGCAAATAGTTAAACATGGGACTACCGAGTAGAGAGTTTCTTACTCTATAAGACTATCATAACAATGAATAATCATGACAATCATGATAATCATAGCTCAGGCTTCTAGACAAGGAAAGCTAATCAAGCAATGGAGGCAAGGAATTATCTTGATCGCCTTTAAACACCCACCCTTGCCAGCAAATCTTCCGCTGGTGACTTGCTGCATGTTTTAGCATCTCCAGCCGCCATCGCTGGTTCATCTCGCATGCGTGTTCAAAATTGTCTGGATCTGTACCGCCTTCCCGATCGACTCCAAGCGAATCCTGCACTGTCGAGAGGATCTCGGCGCACTCTCTCCACTCAGATGCATCTTGAAGTGCCTTCTCCTCGTCAGCAGGAGAAAACGATACGGGACAGGGCTCAGACGAAATCGAATCCCATATTTTCACGATGCCAACAAGTGCGGCCTTGAAATTGACCAAATCGGCATCCCAGGGATATCCAGCCTGTGAAATAAGATATTGCCGCATCCCGAGGCCCGGTTGGCGCAGGGCCAATAGATGCAAGCTGTTTTGCGCCCCAGTTGCGACAGTGTAGAAGAAATTTGCCTTCTCCAATTGGAATTTAGCATCAGCCTGCAACTTGTCAAACTCATTCATTTCAGCATAGTTATCGGGAAGTTTTGGCTTCTGCAGAGTTTGCACTTGGGATAATTCATGCTCACAAAATGCTGGGTACCCTGCTTGCATGAATAGCGGAAGAATTGCAGCATCCTGCCAGTCAATTATGGACAGGATTTTATTTGACCCTGGGGCAAGCACAATGTTGGGGAAACTTAGATCGGGGTGCCTCAAAACTGGTGTTTGCATTTCCGATTTGGAGGGCACCAGAGGTCTGGCTATCAACAGATATTGTGATAAAAGCGAGGTGTGTTCCTTTGGATCAATGTCCTCCTCGGTGGGAAGAAGGAATGTGCGTCGAGGTCGCGGTTTTGCATATGCTGACGTCCAGACGAGTTCCCGGCGAGCAGGAGCAGCAATGCAATCCTCAGGCTTAGTCCCTACAATATTATCCGAGACACACTAGTTTAATCTCTTGTCACAACGGCTTGGGAAGCGTACATACATGGCCCACGGTCCAGCGGTAGGTCTGCGCGGTCATCATGCCAGAATTGACGTTTGCAGACAGGGCCGACACAAAAGTTACCCTTGTCAGTCGAAATATTCACCCTAGATTTCTCCGGTGTGTCATGTTGATAATAAAGACTGCCGTACGCGGGAAATCTGAAGGAAAAGAGTTTCCGTTCAATCTCGACAATCTGGCTCATCAAGTCCGCAAGTTGGGGAGTTGGCAGTGAAAGCCATCGAGCCCCGAGCTGATCACCTCGAAGCCGCTCCATAAGGATGTACTCGGCACCAATAGGGTTATCGACCGTGGCACAATAACCAAGGACTCGAGGTACTGGTATGTCCAATACACTTCTAAGAAAGTCCATAGTGGCAACTTCGCTCGCAGTTGTCAGGTGTTGGGGGCCGGCGATTGGAGTTGGTAGACGTGCAACGACTTCGCTGCCGTCATCCATCGTCAGGAGGAAGACTTTATTGAAGCCGCCTTCTGCCATTTTGATAATCCGAGTGCATTGAGGCCTTTTGACAGCCTCAGCTGCAACCCTTTGTAATTCTTGAATATTGAATCGAATATAACGTTCACGCAGTCGGATATTTTCGTTACAGCTAGCAGTTGTGAGCCACAGACCTTCTTCAGTGGGAAATAAAAGGGACAGCTTACACCCAACGCTGGGACGTATTGCGAAAAAACATTTCTGGGTCAGGAGGCAACCCAGTGGGAGTAGTTGCTGTAGATATCTTCATAGTGAATTGGCTCACTTTGGAGAAACAAGGGACTGTTGAGAGGTAAGCCTTTGGTCGACTGAATGCAATGATGAATGGTCTCATGGTGCCATGCAATCCAAGATGATAGATTCTTGTTTTGCAATCTAGTGCCTTGTAGCAAAATACATTGTCTTGAATGTTTCTGATCTGTCCATTTTGACAGCAGGTGTTGTGAACTCCAAAGATAGATTAACCAATGTGGCTGGGCACAAGTTATCTGCCTTCACACATGATATATGCACACGATGTTTTCATGAAAATATGACTTCGATTTGAGTGAGTGTTTCCTCGTGTTATTTTAATGGAATCCCAGACGCGTTGGAATTTTGTCATAATCATTAGAGCAACCCAGACTCCAAAGCCGAAAATTGGCATGATACCCAAGTGTTTGTCTTTCTACCAATGGAACCCAAGATATGGTCTTTTCAAGACCTTGCAAGTCTGCCTCGAGTCGCCAGAGGACTTTCCGGCGTCGTTTCCGAATACAAATCCCACGAAGTCGTTAAATGGCCCTATCCATTCGCCGATGGCGAACGCAACCACGAAATCGAAAGGCGCATATATACGCGACTAGGCCGACATGCCCGAATTGTCCACGTTATTGCGATTTTGCCGGAACGAGGCATTGTGATGGAACGATTGAAAGAGCCTCTCTGCCTGCGCCTGAAAACTCTTCGAGAAAATGGAAACGCTGTTTCATCAGAGCAGATTCAGAAATGGTCTTTACAGATTGCGGAGGGTTTACATTACATCCACAGTAAAGGAGTCCTCCAGGCTGATATTGGGTCTCAAAATTTACTCTTGGATGAGAAGGACAATCTGAAGTTTGCAGATTTTGCAGGTTCCTCAATTGATGGAGAGCAGGCGTTTGTCTGTTCAAGCTCACGCGCTTCACTTCGTCCTTTCTGGGAGCATCATCCTTCCATTAAGGATGAGATATTTGCCATGGGTTCCATACTCTATGAGATATCTACAGGTCGGAAGCCATATCATGACAAAACAGATAGTGCTGTTGAGGAGCTTTACCTGGCAGCGCAATTTCCCGATACCGACCACCTTCGACTGGGCCCAGTGATTTGGAAGTGCTGCCATACCGGAAAAATGGATTTTTTGAATACCGTCGGATTACCTTTCATCCGATCCGATACGTAGATTCCATGCCAAGAATGTAGAACCCATGTAGAAGCTCATGAGATCAATGTTTGGATTGGAAATCCATAGGAAGGGTCACCTACATAACTACTTGATTATTATACATGAGTTTGGAATCCCAATTGGGAAGGAAGAATGGTCTCATTTGTAAAAACTATTTAAAAAAAACACCCACCCACCCACCCACCTCTTAGGAAAAACAGAATAACAACAGGCACCCACCCACCCACCCACCTCG
>NW_003052499.1:2455071-2456510 GCF_000003515.1 Uncinocarpus reesii 1704 | reverse complement strand
AAAATCCAGTCTCCAGAATAAAGTCTTGCTCTTCATGGGTCTCTTTCATCTCTTCATCTGCTAAAGCAGACTCAAACCGTGAGGGGGCTTGTGGCAGGGGCAGGGGGGGGATGACACCATAATGGATGCAAAGAACTGTAACAGAGACAACAAAATTTGCTCTATGATTTCTCACAGAGTTCTGAAAACCTGACTGGAGTCAGACACAGCTGATGGCACATCATCAAACAAGACATGAGGAGCTGAAGTTGATATCATCTGAAGAGAGAAAGCAGAGTGAGCAGACTTCACCAGCAGATCAGCAGTGAGACTTTTAATCTTTCTTTTTCTCTATATATCCCATCAGTACAATTCATTATTCATGAAATGTCAAACTACTCACACCACCAGCAGAAACACTTTCAATCTTCTTTCAGAAAGCTGCAATATTGCTTCTGAGAAAGTCAATTTTAGTTTCAATTCACTTTTCAAATATATCAGTACAATTTGACTAATAAATATATAGATAACTTACAACAAAAGTTCAAAGAATTGTCTTCAAGAGGTTTTTTTGCTTCTTCTGGAGTGTGAGAAGAGCATTTATGTCAGAAAGTGGGAGTGAGGTGGCAGCAGCAGTACTGAAGACAGAGGAGGCAGCAGCAGTTGTCATCTTTTCAATAATACTGAGAAGACTGATGGTGAGCTGACAGAAATCAGCAACATACATCTCTTTTGCAAGAGAATTTGTCATCAGCTTGAATTTCTGATGAGTGGTCAGAAGTACTGAAATCTGTTCATGATGTCTTCCATCAATCAGCATGCAAGCTTTCTTCATGAATGTGCAGTTGCTGCACATCTTGTTGCTTTTCTGCTGGTAATTGCAGAGCTTGTCAAGATGCATCATATACATTCAGTCTACACAGTGTAGACAGACAGTGAGCTTGTGCTCATCTTCATTAATCTTGCAGCCATGCATTGTGGATTGGAGGGAGGGGAAGAAGGCAGTTGCAGAAGTGATGATGAGAGCTGAGACACATGTGCTTCTGTAAGAAGCCATTCTCATTCAAAAAAAAAGCTATATATATTAACTAATGTCATATATTTGCAGAAACCATTCAGAATTCCTCAACTTACTAAAAAATTAATAGAAGGTGGGGGGGGGGGGTGAGAATGATGAAGTGACTGAGGAGAGAGAAAGAAGAGAAGATGGAATTTGTGTGTGATATTTACATATATTGAAGATTCAAATGTTTTGATTTTCTAATTAAGATGTGTTTCTATGAATTCATGTTTGTCTGAGATTTCAGTGAGTCTAATTTGCACTGTTCTTCTAAATATTATAATCATATCAACCTGCTCCTATCTTGACTGGGGAGCTCTTTCTACTATTTACTTATACAGATGACATTTTGCCAATTGAATCTAATGGAGATACAGCAAGTAAAACAGTTATAATAAAG
>NW_003052499.1:2449800-2454971 GCF_000003515.1 Uncinocarpus reesii 1704 | reverse complement strand
GCCTAGAACTGACATGTTCTCTTTAATTAAGATGAAGCTCGCTTTAATTACAGCTATTTATTCTCTTCTTGTTCATATACAGAAGATCATTGCTCCTGGTGTGGCAGCTGCTTGTGCTGGAGAAGCTGCTTGTGCTGAGACTATTACTTGCACTGAAGCTGTTGCTTGCATTAGAGCTGCTGCTTGCATCAGAACTGCTGCTTGCACTGAAGCTGTTGCTTGTATCAGAGCTGTTGCTTGCATCAGAGAAGAAAGAAGTTCAAAGTTCTGATCATCATCTTCTTCTTCTCTCAGCAGAGCTTGATTATTATTGATTATTTTCTGTGCAGTTGGTGGGTTTCCAGCAGACTGCTGTATCTTTTTGAGTGGCTCTCATTTGAACTTTTTCTTTGATGACTTCTTCAGAAGCATTTTCTTTATCAGTATAATATCATCAAGTATCTTGATCTTCTTCTTAGACTGTTACTGAGATACTTTCACAGTTAACATCTTTAATTTTACAAAGTCATTCTGTATAATATCATAAAGTCTCAACTTTTTTGTAATAATATTTCAGTACTGACTGAGAGTTCTGATATCTTCAGAGATTCAATCCCACTCATCAATATTAAGAAAGAGCTTCATTCAGATTGCAAGATTTGCATATATCTCTATATCAAACAGTTAGAACTAATTAACTTCATTTGCAAATGCATAAACTTAATCTACACTTCATAAATCACTTTTCTCACAGTGAACTGTTATTGATATTCAGAATTTTAGTTATTCAGTAAAACACATTGCAGAAGCCACCAGTATTGAATTCTCTTGTGAAATAACTGATGAGCTTGAATGAATCTTTCACTGTGTGAATCCCACACTTGAGATTCTCTTGAAAATTTATTTTCACAACTTTGCTAATATGTGCCTGTAGGTATTCTGTTAGTGAATTTCTTCATACAAGAATGAATAGAGAACTTATTTTAAATCTCTTTAAAGTAATGCATTTTCAGTTCTTTACTATATCTCTTGTCTGCTTCTTATATTCAGAACATCAGTACTCTGTCCTGCATGCTGTGTTGAGAGAGGAGTAAACTTTCTTGACAATGTTCAGAATTCTGTCATAGCTCAGTATTAGAAAGTACATCCATTTCAATCTGATAATCATAGTCTTCTCTTAAGTGCTTGTCTTCTTGGTGTAAAGAGCAGTCATATGGAGTATTATTAACTGTACAAGCTTTGAATTAGTTGTGTTTTCTTCTTCTGTTGCAGTGATCATAATGGAGGTGAAGAAGAAGACTGCTGCATTCAGTTCTGAATCAATAGCTATGATTCAGAAAAGTGTGTGCTTTGCTGAAGTGACTGAAAATATGATTATCATAACTAATATTAATAACAGTGTGGTGAGCTTGATCTTTCAGAAGATGGATAACTGGAGAAAAGCATATTTTTATATAGATATGCCCCCAGAACAAGACATAACATCAATGTGATGAATTTTAATTTAATAAAAGTCATTAAACTGCTCTGAGACAGAACTGTGTCTCTGAAACTAACTGTAACAAGTCAATCAATTTAATGAATGTTCTGCATTGCATTTGAGCAGATCAATCAATCTGACTGAAACTGTTGATCTGCAGATTTGAAGTTGTGAATCTGCAGATTTCAACATTGCACATTTCAGTTTGCTACTTCACATTCATTTATAAATATATAATTAAAATCTTATTAAAGATCTTTTAAATCTTTCTTTCTTTCTTTTTCAGTGCTGCATATCAATAATTCTTATATTGTTTGCTGTACTACTTGACAATCAGAATCTCATCTGCTGCAACTTCTCAACTTTTCAACTCTTCTCTTTGACCAGCCACCTCCCAGCTGCAACATGATTCACAGAAATCATAAGAAGTTCATGAAATTTCTTGCATAAAGTCAGATTCATGAAGCTGTTATACAGTTACAGCAAACTGCAGACATTCCAGCTATGTCAGAGATGCCACCAGAAGATCATATATCTTTAAAACTCAATACATTTACAGATCTGAATGATGTTAAAGAAGCTTACAATTCAGCAGTATGTCCATTCTTCTTTCTCTTTGTATGTAGATCTTTAAACTTACAGTTGGATGTGCAGATCTTTTCTGACATCTTAGATGTTGATTCTGAGCTGAAAGATATAAGAGTCAATGACATTATTAAAGAGACTCTTGTGCATACATTACTCAACATTGACAATTTCAATGAAGAGAAGAATATCATCTACAATTCTGTATCAACAGATATAGCAGACAAGCAGTCAGTTGAAAGCAGTATTCTGAATCTGAAAGACAATACTTTTCAGACAGTACCACACATAAGAGTCAGAGAACATGAGAGTCTCAATCACTTTGCAATTGCACTGAAATTGTGATGTGAACAGTCAGAAATATCTCATCAGCAGTATCAATCACTTCAAGAAGTATTCAATCTATTTGAGAATATTTATATCATTAAATCTCTACTCAAAGATCTCAGCATTCTGAAGAGAAAGTGTAAATCACAATTTCTCATTTTGCTTATTCAACAAATATTCATTTTAATCATTCTGCAGCAAATGTTAACATTATCTGCTGCAAATCAGAATCTACTTAAAGCTCTGTTACAGTCAGAGTTGTTCTTTCAGAACTCTGTTGCTCTACTTGCAGCTCTTGCTCAGTCATCAGAATTCTGTCAGAATATACACATTGACATGGCTGAGTTGATAGACAGTCCAACTGAACTATGACAGTCTCTCAGTTGGAATAGCTTCACAAGATCTATCTCAGAGAACTTCACAAGATATTCTGATGAAGAATCAGTATTCTTCTCAGATTTTATTCAATACAGATGCAGTCTAAGCAAATGCTCATGCAGAGTGAGGCAGCATATCTTTCATACAGAAAGAGTTCAATTTATTGTTTGAGATTAGAAATTTAATATCTTGAAATCTGACAAGATTCTTCTGAGAATTCAATCTATTATTTAACATGATCTCAATCCAGACAGCACATCATTTCAAGACATGAAACTGGCTTTCCACAAGAGAGAATTGCTCTTGTTAGAAAATAAAGAGAGACAGATTTTATTATATGAAGAAAATATACTCAGTCAACTGAACATTTCTCTTGACTATGTCTTCAACAGAAATCTGCAAGATCCATCTTCTACACATGCTGAATACTTTATGCATCAGATTCTCAACACAGTCAACAATCAGATGAATATCTGTTCACTTAATCACAGTACTTCTCTGTGTGGAGAACTGGAGATCATTTACTATGACAGAGATAATCTCAAGAGAATGCTCTGCCTCAATCATACAATAACATGGGTTATCTCTGTTTCATTCCAGCTTTTTATTGATGGATTTGAATTATATTACAACATGTACAGAAACATTACAGACTTCTATCTAATTTTCACTGAACTTTCTGTTTTTAAGAGAAGAAGAAGAAATAATGTCTATACTATCTCATTCAGACTACATGTGACAAACTTCTTCAATTCAGTTGATACACTCACATCAGAATTTCAATCTCTCAACAAAGATATTAATGTTAAAATTGTCAGTAAGAGAACTGTCAGAGTAATTGCTTCCTGTCTTACTTTTTTAAGTAACATGCTACAGCAGAACAATAATGCAGCAATTAAAAAACTCTCAGTCACTCAATCATGTCAGAGTTGTACTGTCACTGAACATCAGAGACACAATATATTATTTAATATAGTGATTAACAGTCAATATCACTACCAGCAACTTTATATAAGAAAATAGATTAATGCAGCACCCACCACTGTCATGAGAGACAAGCTGTGAAAGAAGCATGAAATGATAAAGAATCAGTTTTCAATATTTGAAATCTGCTTATGTCTGAATTTAATCATCTTCTTCTCCTCAGATTCCTGTCATAGTGAACTAAGTGGTATTTTCAAAATGGTGCATTTACTGTTAATAACATATATTCTCACAGCAAATGATCAGAAGAAATACTGTCAGATACTACAGCAGTTTTCATTCACAAGATAGAATGACTGAATACAGTCTTTAATAATTCATTTGAACTTCTATCAGATTCAGAAGCATGCTCAAGCATTCATCACAATTTCAATTATTCTTCAATATGCTATGACTTCAGACTGAATTCAACCAGTAGTACAGCAGGCATTATGCAATTTCTTTAATAATATAATACTTGAATTAAGAGCTTCATGTATGCTTCTTGCTAAAGCATTCAGTGCTGTTGCTCAGAGCAACTCTGTATTGATATCACAAACACCAATTGAGCCAGCAAAGCTTCAGACTATTGTGATGGAAGATCACTTTCTGCTATAGAAGATAATAAACACTGCTGCAACAGTCACTGAGCTGTCATAATCAGAAGACTGAGCATTTATGATTTTACAATTTCAGCAGATCTTCATATCAAGTCAGATATCATAAATAGAGAACTCAACTGAACAGTTAAGTAGCATCACATCAAAGACAGAGAAAGTCTTGAATGCATTAAAGAATCACTTCAACATGCACATTGAGATACACTATACTGATCAGACATGGAAATATGAGATTGCAAACAATTGCAATGTGTTGATTGGGGAGAATAAGCATTGCAAATACAAGAGTCTAATTCACAAAATCAACAAGAGAGATGTTGAAAAAATATTGCTTATACAGAAAAGTTTTAAACACATTCTATCTCTGCTGTTGACTGATTTCTTTGTTGATTTGAAGTCTCTTACTACAGATCATCTCTGAATTCTTCATCATGAATATTCTACACTGATAACTGAACTGCTGCAACTGAATACACACAAGCAGAATGATGATAAAGACTCCAGCATTGCAGAGCCACAATACAGATCAACAGACATACATGTCACATCTAACATCTTCTTTCAGTTGCAGTCAGATAAAGATATTCAAGCACTTGAAATTTCAACAACATATCTGTCAAGACTTCCACTTCTTCACTCATTTCTACAGTAACTGCAGAAATCATATAGAAAAGACTGACATATATTAAATATGAATGAATTTGAGTTCATCTCAATTCAGTTTTTCAAGAAGACAATATTTAAATTCTGTAGTGATGCTCATCAAACAACAATAGCTCTTGATGACATATATGGAATATACTCATACATTGAGCATGAAAATAGAATAAATCACAGGC
>NW_003052499.1:2422620-2449628 GCF_000003515.1 Uncinocarpus reesii 1704 | reverse complement strand
AATTACTGGGTCAGCCAATGACACCAAGAAACTTGTGTTGGATTTCCCATTTTCCAAGTACATTTCCTCCCACTGCATCTGGGAGATGTTGTTGTTATGATTTGAAGCTGGCTGGCAGCTTGGGGAGCTGAAGATAGCAAGATAGCTAGATAGCTGTGTTAGATAGTCTCAATAAAGTAATCTTTTACATTTGGAAATTCTTCTTACAATACTACATAGATCAATGTACAACAACCTGGTGACTATGTCAGAATTCTGAATGGGCAATAGCAACATAGCAGGATTCCATTACTGTAGGATTATGGTAACATAAGCTATGACACATATGATTGGATGTATGGTTATATTACTGTAATATTATGGTAATCAAAAAATCCATTTTTCTGGTATGGTGGAAAAAGCAGTATGAAGACACTGCTGAGACTCTTAGTGACCTCCGTCAGCTGTTTCAAATGAAAATGCAAAACCATGAGCTGTAACCTCAGCAGCTAAAACACAAACTCGGTGCCAAACTATTAACACATATCAGGTTATGGTATCCAATAGTGGTTGAGGCCGCCAAGCACACAGTTGTTCATGGGAAGTGCTGGTGTGATAGAGGATGATCCAGTGGAATGGAGGATGGTTGCAGAGTAACTAACTAGTGCTGCTGCTGCCTGGAAGAAACCTGCCCCAAGTCTAGCACCATGCAATGGAGACCTTGTACTCCGTACTCCGTAGAGTGTGAATAGACAGGCGATTCTGCATGCTGGTTAACTAACTAAAGAGTGAGTTTAAGCTTGACACACGGACCACCCAAAAATAATTTCCTGGAGAAACACAGGCTACAAACAGTTGAATCGACAACTCCCAAGTACCGGAATGAATATGTCCGAAACGACAGCCGCCGAGGCTTCGAAGCCAGTGCACACCATAATTCTCGATGCCGGGCCTCTGATCAAAAACGTCCCGCCCATTTCCACCCTCCTCGCTCAGTCCCACGTACTCCTCACCACCCCCGCCGTCGTCTCCGAAATCCGCGATCCAGATGCCCGCCAAAGAATAGAGACGCTCTACCTTCCTTTCCTCGAGCGACGGTCCCCCAAGCCCGAGAGTTTAAGGGTTGTTGCTGAATTTGCGCGAAAGACGGGCGATCGCGAAGTGCTGAGCCGGCCAGATTTGGAGATCCTGGCCCTGGCATATGAGGTGGAGTGCGAGAGGAATGGAGGCGATTGGAGGCTGCGAAAGGTGCCGGGCCAAAAGGGGATTAATGGTGCGCCTCCGACGAAAGAGACGCAGCCGGTGACTGAGAAGAGCGATGAAAAGGCGGAGATGACAGAAACTACAGATGGAACGGAGGCGCTGGCAACGGATGAGTCGGTTAACGATGTTACAAAAGTATTGGAAACAACAACATTGGAAAATAGCGATGATCAGACTGAACAGCGGACCGATCCAGTTGCTCGGTCGCCGTCTAATAACGTCGATGCAGAAGATGGCTCTGATGGCACCGACGAGAACACACAGGACGACGAAGGCTCGGATTCGGATGATGGCTGGATCACGCCGTCCAACATTAAGAAACGACAAGCCCGCGACTCAGCCAAAGTTGCCGGGTCTGCTGAAACCAAAACCATGCAAGTCGCGACCATCACGACGGACTTTGCAATGCAGAACGTGCTCCTTCAAATGAACCTCAACCTACTCTCTACCACCAATTTAGAGCGGATACGGCATCTCAAATCATACATACTTCGCTGTCACGGCTGCTTCTTTACTACCAGAGAAATGACCAAGCAGTTTTGCCCGCGATGTGGACAACCGACTCTGACTCGTGTCTCCTGCTCTACAACGGCGGATGGTGGGTTCAAAATGCATTTGAGAAAGAACATGCAATGGAATACTAGAGGGAATAAATTCAGCATCCCTAAACCTATTGCGGGTACTGCGAGCGGCAAATGGAGTGGTGATGGAGGTGGCCAGGGAGGTTGGGGATCAGAGCTGATTCTTGCTCCAGATCAAAAGGAGTATGTTCGGGCCGTGGCAGAGGAGGGGCGAAAAGCCAGGAGAGGTAGAGACCTGATGGATGAGGATTATCTGCCCGGCATACTGACCGGCGAAAGAAGTCGAACAGGCGGCAGGATCAAAGTGGGAGCGGGTCGAACAGTCAACTCGAAACGACGGAGGTGATTGGAGGGGGTTCTGTTCTGAGTTTTTGCAGCATTGTTTGGAGCATAAAAGTCATGACATTTTGATGATTGCGAAATATATTCAAGGTGTTTTCTTGGTATTCAAATCAAAGATGTATTCCCAGGACTAGGTATGGACAGTCAGATAACATCGACACATTCCCGCACCCCTCCCCATGTATGGTTAAACGCCGATTCGCCAAAGCTTGCCGTTAAAGAGTTTCACATTTTCGGTTCTATAGGAGCGCAGCGTCAGAAGGCATGAAAATATTCGGGCGTAAATAACGAGCATACCAGGTTGTTGCGTCAGGAGCAATCCGTAACGCTTTTTAAGTGTGACTCGGTGTCTATCGCACGGCGTTTGTGTCAGCCCATACTCCCAATTCGAAAAGAAGCGAAAGAATAATGAATACCTGGAATATTTATCATCAGGCGAGAATCTAGCCGGGTGTGCCGATTTTGTAACTTGGCCGTTCAGCACCTTCTTGAGGGTGTAGACACGCTTCCCCTGGTCGTCGAGAGTGTACATAAGATGCATGCTTGCGGGAGAGTTAGTAAGTCGGCATATATTCGCAAGATCGCGTTTCACTTACTTGACGATGGGTATCCAAACCAATCCTGCGCACTGTGGAAATAAGTTGCTGAGATCTGAGATTCCAATTAACTACCAGCTCGACAAAGTGAATTTCGATTTTTGGATTTTGGGAGCCCGGAATGCGGAGGATTGTTTCACCGGCCGCACCGTGAAAACTTCGTTCCCAACTTTCCGAAAGTCTCTTCTTCTTTGCTTGTCAACAACAGTCCACGCCGCGCGAAGACATGCAAGCCGGGCTCTTTTACAACTAATTATAATGACACTTTTTGACCTATAAATACAGCGTTTCTTTTTCTTGTTTTATAATTCATGTTGTCACAGATGCTCAGGCTATCTTCTGCTACTGTGAGTCAAGCCTTGCTCCCGTCTGATATCGCGGTCAACAGCCATCTACCCATGTTCCGATGATGACACCATTAGTAGCCTAGGCAATGGCACTGATTTCTAGCTGTTGACCCATGCTGGCTCTTTTAATAGACTACAACGGTATCTGAGGAACATGGCGCTGATTTATGTGTGCCTTGATGCTTTTTGAGAACTCAAAAAGGACAAGAACTCGAATACTAATTCTAAGTATTATAGAACTGCTTCATTTAGCACCATTATAGAGCCGATGGCTTCACCCGCTAAACTGAGTGCGAATGGCAGCGCCTCCCAAGCAGATGGGCAGAAAGATGCCACCAAATCGCGGGCGCCACGCCGGCGTCGACCTAATTACAAACACATACACCGCTTCCCATTACCTTTAACCGTCCATCCTCTGCCACCTTTGATACCCCATAACCCTTTGTCACTCATTAGCATTGCTCTTTCTTACCTTACATACCTCATTTCTCCACCCAAACATGAAATTTATAAAGCATATTTCGATGCTCCCACTTCCTCTGTTCATGTCACGGATCCAAAAACCATTCGTGCTCTATGGGAAATGGGCTTCTTTGGTAAAGGAAATCTAAGTAGGAGCGAGCCGACATGGCTGGATCGTGAAAAGAAGCGGAAAGGCTTGCTAGGAGTAGATACTAGCGAGGAGGCTACGGGAAACAGAAGAATGGAGCGTCGAGAGTGGAAGCTCGAACGAGCCCGAAAAGAGAAAGAAGCGGTCGCTGAGCAGCTCCGCGCTGAGGCTGCCGGTCTTCATGGAGAAGGCCATAACGCGGAGCATAACGCGGAGCAATCGCCTAGCACTATGACATCGCCAGACATTCGTGCCCATGAGTCTATCGAACACAGACTTAATGCTGTCTCGGGCTTGGCGCCATTGCTAGTCTCGGAATCTGTCAACAGAGAGGATAAGAAGCCGGCTGGCCATGGGACCAAAATTGTACGCTTCTCATCAGTAGTAGATACTAGAAAGTATGAGAAAGAAGCAATTTTGGGGGAACCGTCAAAGCTTGCAGAAGTCGATTCCTCGCAAATCATAGACGAGGAACATCTTCAGTTGTCCAATGAGGAAGCCTTTTTCCTTGTCTACGGCCTTGGGGTACTCCAGGTCTACGAATCTAATATGAAGTCTGCTATCTCCACTCCCCAACTTTTATCCTTGTTTCGCCGTCATTCCTATTTTCCACCACGAGATGAGTTCCTGCCGCTTGAGCCAGACGACCGGTTCATTGTCTCTTACGTTGCATACCATCACTTTCGCTCTCTCGGATGGGTGGTGCGTTCAGGGGTCAAATTCGGCGTTGACCTGCTCCTTTACAATCGAGGCCCCGTTTTCTCCCACGCGGAATTCGCGGTGGTCCTATTACCCGCATACGAACATCCATACTGGAGTGAGACCGAAGAAAGGCGGGCAGCGGTCACGAAGAAGTGCAGGCATACCTGGTGGTGGTTCCACTGTGTGAACAGGGTGCAAGCCCAAGTCAAAAAGACTCTAGTATTATGCTATGTGGAAATACCACCTCCTGCACCGGAGACAGAGGAAGATGGCGGTGAACTTGATATTGGAGCCTTACTTGAAAGATATGCCGTCCGCGAGGTGACGATAAGGCGCTGGGTCCCCAATCGGAGTAGGGATTGACGCTTCAGGCCTTGGGTGTGTGGTCGCTGTCAGGTCCTCTCCTGTTCTACGCAGTTAAATCCGGGGGCATAGGTCAATAATGTAAGTTTCCATAATAGCTTTATTTGAATTGGAATCCTATTAGTTGTTTCCTCACCTCAATCTCCATCAGGATACAATCTGAATACTCAAAATAAACAGCATAGCCCGTCCATATCACTATAATTAAGCCTCTTATCATCAAGTTATATCTGGGACATATTCCTGCTACTCAAGTGTCAATATGCCTATCGGAATGCTGATTTCTGAAGGATCAAACTTTGTCATATTACACTTTGATACAGCACTAGCCCCCTTTGGTCTGGCGCGGGCACTAGCTAAGTTGTGAATGAGTTAAATTACACTTTGTATTGTAACTTCAGTGTATCAACAAGACGCGCCGCGGACGAACGACAACCGCGACTGAGAGACTGTGGGAGAAGACGAAGCACTGTCTGCTCTGTCTTGGGCAATGGAGACACAGGATGACAGCCTTGATTTGACATACCTTAAGCAGGCAGCTTTAGGAATTGATGTGCGTATTGACACCACTGTCTTAATTGCTCGTTCCTGTGGTTTACAACTAGTTAACGCGCTGACCTTGTGAACAGGAACCTCTCTGGACAACCGCGAGAGCAACAGCTGAAGCCGAAAGGGGGCTTTCTGATGGAACTCACAAATATGGGACATTACAAATTGACCTTGTTGTCGCCGCGGAGATGGCTTCTAACCAACCAACCTTTGATGCGAGCGGCGCTCCTCTCTTCTCCTACCACCACGATGACAATCTTGACCCAACAAGACAGTTCTCTTCGCACACGGAGGCCTGGAACCGGATCCCTCGATTTCCAAATAAAGTGATGGATTTTACAGATAGCCCCCCGGGGGATACTCAGCTTGTTTCGCAGTCTGTATATGACAAGATCCTGAGGCAAGGGAATGGAGGAGCCGAGCAGTCGATGCCCGGCCCTGGGGAGGGGCCAGAAAATACTGAAGGTGCCATCACACAAAGGACTCTAGCTGAAGGAGATACGGGACACCTGGACCTCCTAGTTGATTTGGATGATACTGTACACAGGGCTAGTGAAGGAGGAATCTTGTCCTGTCATGATGATGAAGATTCTTCCCCGGCTCGTTACCAACCCTTCCCAGAATCTCAGCGATTTGTCGATTACACACCGCAACGAAACGCCACTACTGGCTTCAATGCTAGCTCTACTACCCCTTTACTGTCCAACAATCCTTTTTCACGTGGGAATAAAACACCTGCTGCTGTTATCTCACTCAGCCAGTTGTTTAATGCGACCCAGGGAGTGTCATCTCCATTGACAAATGCCCACCGTCCAGAACTATCTTCAGACATGCCGTCCCCGAACCTCCCAGTTCAAAGCCGCATAACAGCCACATCGCTATTCTCCCCTCTTCAGGCTATCTCGTCCGTTCCAGGTTCGGGCGTCGCCGAGCCGCAAAACCTCTATGTTTCAATTAAAGATTCCCAAGAGGCGAGAGCGAAATCCGAACGTCAGCTACCTTCCGGCTCGAATTTTCCCTCAGATATCACTAGCGATGACGATCTTTTCGCGGATGACCTATCGATTCAACGACGGTTACGTGAAAAGATTACCGAAAATGAAGTAAGAAGCAGTTTGAATCTGTAACTGCCGTATCAAGGCCGAGTTCTCGCAGGCAAAAGTCAGCTAGTATATCGTCAAGGAAAAATTCCCCAGACCCTAATCGTAAGGGTTTTCCGTCAACTCCCGACGACCGTACTGCCAACAAGACACTTCAATCTGAGACCTGGCCAGAGAGCGAACTAGAAACGGAACAAGAAGATGAAGAAATTAGCTCGAGGTTCTGTGGCTCCGGGGCCCCTGCAGTTGTTGGAGAGGATGATAAGGAAAATGCTGATAGTGGGCTCGTTCAACTGTCCGACCCGACTGTCCTAGCACATGACGCGCTATCACAGGCATTAGAAGTGGAAGACAGCGTTTTAAGCCCTCGAGTCAGGTTAAAAAGCCCCCCGAAGCTTGTCATTTGTCAATCTCAAACATCAAATCCCCACACTGAAGCTACAGTTCCTTGTGGGAGTGATGGCTCAGACTGTGAGAGGGTTTTGAACTCCCAACCATCTAACGAGGAAGTCGATGGTTCTCAAGCCGATGTCCCTACCTCTAGTAAAGATACTGAACTCTTACCCCAAACGTTGAATGCCAGGATGCAGGAGCCAAGCTCACCGGGCGCTAACACGCAAGTACCATCATCACCCCCTTCTCATATCAGTTTGCCCCTAGAGTTGCCAAATGATGGTACAAAGGCGATTCCACGACCGGAACCGTCGCCCGAAATTCCTGCATTTTATTCTCCTAGTCCTAAATCCCGATCTCTGCAAGCTATGGATATTACCAATCGAAGCCTTTCAACCCCCGAAGCTCGAGAGCGTCGTGAAGGCGAGACTGAAAAACGAACTCATTCTGAGACGGTATGCTTAGTGGAAAACAATGTCAGCGAAGATAAGCAAATTTCTTTCATTTCCGAAACGCCTGCTGCACGTTCTATCGAAGATAAAAGTCTCCAACACACAATACCGGAAACCAGTCCGGATAACCAGCTGATACCTTCTTCAACACCTATATACAATCGATCTCGATTGGCAAGCCACGACAATTCGCCCGGAAGCGAGGATGACTTACCCGCCATGTCCCACGTCACCTCCCAGAAAGATAGAAACTCCGGGACGGCTACGTGGCTCCGGAAGAACATGACCACTCGGTTTCAGTCGATCCTTTCAAGTCCAAGCGGCCGTCAACGGCGAAGTATGACCGATATTGCGTCAGACCAATCGCCGCAACAAATCGCCCCCGAAATTCAACTAGAGGACATCGATTTGTTGACTGCAGATGACAGAGCCTTTGATGAAGCAATTATTCACTCGGACAAGCATGTGGCGAAGAGAAGAAAAGTAAATAGTGGACTTGGAATCCGGGCTACTAAATTTGCTATCCCTCAGCCTTTGGGCCTCAGACGTGTTGATGAAAATTTATCAGGCCCTCTAGACGGAACCAGGAGTGAACCGGTCGGGGAAAACATTACGTATAGGCGTGTCGATACCGAACGTTTGCGGTCCCGAGTCAAGACCGGTCCCGCTTCTAGGAGTATCTGGGACCTGGTGGATTCACCACGACGAAAGGGACAAAGTCGCAAAGGCCTTGGGAAACCCTCAAAACCTATAAAACAACCAGTTCCTCCGAGCCAGCCCAATGGCAAGAAAAAATATGCGGTTGCACAAGCGGTTGTTATTTATAATCAATCAAGCTCTTCTCCTGCACCGACCGAAAAGATCACCTCGGATCCTCCAGTTGTCACAGAGAGCCCTGGACTACCCAAGAACAATTCTTTTGAGTGGTTCGATTTCTCTAACCAAGTTTTTGCATTTTTTAACGGGCAACCGCATGGTTACTACCCAGCCGCTTGCGTCGGCATGTCCAATGATGTTGGTCGTCATCGATATCTAGTGATATTTGAGGACTCGAATACCCCAGATGAAATAGATGCTTCCAGCGTAAAGAAACTTGACCTGAAAGTCAACGACATCGTGAAAGTATTCTCACTTGACTTGCCGAGAACTCCGTATCGCGTGGTGGGATTGGCAGATAAACTTGCTGTCAGTGCCCGGTTTCCTAAAGGCAGCTCTCTCCCATTGACTGATATCCACGGACATGCATCTGTGATTCTGGCGCCAAAACAAGGCCAAAAGCTACCAAATGGAGAACAAACTGTTACCGTGCCCATTTCTAGAATTTACCTCGACAAAAATTTATGGTCTCGGCTGGGAACACGGCCGTATTCCTTTCTCTCTTCTGCGAGTAACTCGACTTCGCGGTTCCAAACCCCTATGGATTGTGGCACAACTATTATTACTCCCGCTTTTACCCGTACTCCGCACATAGAGCCTTCAGTCCAGGGGATTTTCAGTGGTATGGCGTTCGCTATATCGTATACACATAATGAAAAAGAACTTTCTCGTTTGGACCGGTTGATCCGAAAAAATGGTGGTCAAATATTGAAAGATGGATTTGACGAGCTTTTCAATCTACCAAGCCCGTCCCTAGAGAACCAGAATCAAACCTTGCTCTTGACCTCCCGCGCAGAGCAGCTTGGTTTTGTATGTCTGATCACAGATAATTACTCCCGTCGCCCCAAATATATGCAAGCGCTTGCCTTGAGCCTTCCTTGCTTATCGGGCAGATGGATCGACCGTTGTCTCGCTAAAAACGAAATTATCGACTGGGTTCCATATTTACTCGCAGCAGGTCCGTCCATGGTCCTTCAGAGGGCTGTGAAGTCTAGGATTCTATCCCCTTATCCCGCAGCTACCGCCCAATTCGCTCAAGCCATACATGAACGACCTAAGCCGCTGGCTGGCCAATCCGTGTTTTCTATTTCGCATCGAGGAAATCATGCAGAGTCGAAAAAGTCCTATACGTTCTTCACTTATGCCATGGGCCCCGATAGGGTCGTCCATGTGCAGAACATGCAAGCGATCCTTGACTTGTTGACCCAAAATCATGGAACGGCTAACGGTGGAATTCAAGATTCGTTACCTGGTTGCGTTTGGATATACGCTGGGGACGAAGAAACAACAAGGTTGGTACGGAAGGCCCTGGTGTCCTTTCCCAGCTCGGCCACGCCCAAAGCCGGAAATGCTCGAGGCCGTGGTCGACCGCCGAAAAAGCGAAAGGAATCTTCGGGTGCGGATAATGCTAGTGTAAATGACAACGTTGATGAATATCTGGTTAACGACAGGAAAGTGAGAATATTGGATAACGAGTACATCTGTCAAGTTTTGATTTTTGGGGATTTGTTTGACGGATGGTCTGATATACAGAACAAATGTCACGAGGCATAAATAGATGTTATCCGCTTTATTACCATAGTCTCTGAAAGGTTAACTCCTCGTGTTGCCGGTACATAGCATCGCAAGATACTCAAATTCCAAGTAGTGCGGAGAGTTTAAATATTTCTGGAAGTGGCTAAATATGTTATCGCTGTGTAGCGTGTATAATTTGCAACTGTCCCGTAGAAGTGAATTGGCACGGTGCAATTCGTGTTTGTTGATTTACGCCATTCATGCGGAATGTGACAATGAATGTGGAATTACGTATCGTTGAGGAGAAAAATAGCAACGTATGAAAATTCCGAATGACCAATTGCATCTATGGTACAACAAAAAAAACGAACTTCTCGTAACTCCAGCAAAGGGAATAAAACTGTGATAGTAAGCCCCTTCCAAACTCGCTTTCCTAAATCATCTCTTTTTCGCCTTCGCTTTGCCCTTCTTCCGGTTCTTCAGCTCCTTCATCTGAGCCGCCCGCTTGATCTTCTCCGTCTTCTTTCTCCAGGCCGTCCACCGATCCTTTCTCCTCCACTCCGGCACCGTAATTCCAGCCTTGTCTGGGAGACGACCAATCTCCCAGTTGCCCTCACGGTACTGATATCCCGGCCTGAGTGGCGGCGACGCGCTCTTTCCCGGCACAACGGCTAGATCCTCAACTTGGCGCGGGGCCGCGAGCATGCCCAAGCGTCGCTTTGTAGGTGCATTTCGAGGGGTGGGAAGAACGTCGTCTCTCGCGAAAGCCACGCCGATGTATTTTCTCGTGGGATGTCGTTGCGGATCACGGTAGTACTTGACGTAGCCTGTTTCAGTAGCGTAGATGGTGTGATCGCGTCCGATACCGCAGTTTTCTCCTGGAAACCATTTGGTGCCCCGTTGGCGGAAGATGATGTTTCCCGGAATCACATATTGCTCGCCGGTCTTCTTGGCACCGAGACGCCGGCCGGGGGAGTTTTTGGAATGCGCATTGGCGGCACCCTGGGCAGCATGCGAGGCATAACGAAGTTGGAAACCGAGTAGCGACGGATGGTGCGAAGGTTTTGTGTGGGAGGAGGAGGAGACGGGTATCCGTGTGCGGAGGAATTGTGGTTGGTTATGAGGGTATTTTGCGGCTTGTGGAAGGAATGGGGCAAAGACGCTTTCGAGCACCCGCGAGGGTACTCGCAACTGAGGTTTGAACATCCCGTTCGACGACAGTAGCTTGGGACTCGACCCCTTCTGTGCATCCGGTGCCTCGATATCAAACCTGAAGCTGCGGTCCGCATGCAGATCGAGCAAAAAGCTAAAGTGTCACGTGACGCTCTTCTTGGCACAGGCTTGGCTGATGGCCGGTGGATTCAAGACAAGCTGGCCTGATGCCGGTCGAGACTCGCTCTCTCATGGATTGAATCTGCGCGTTTTGCCAGGTAGCTTCCGGAAACGATGGCTCGCCTTCTCGTCAGTGTCCTTTTGGGATTGCTCGTCTTCATTTCTACAGCCCACGCGCAGTTCCAATTCTTTGAGCAAATGTTTGGCCAGGGAGGGCAGCAACGTGAATCTCAAGAAAAACGAAATGTCCCAAGCGATAGCGCTTGGTATCAGAAAACCTATGATGGCGGTACGTATGGCACATCCGATTCTCCTTCGCTACAGCCGGCTAACGAATATGCCCTCAGCTCATTGTTTCAAGTACCTCTGCCCCGGAACGTTAGCATGCGTGGATTTCCCCCATCATTGTCCCTGCGCGCATCCAAAAGTTGAAGAAAAGTTTGAACTCGGCGAGGGAAGCGCGATCTGTATCTCACGGGGCGGATTCAAAGCTGGCGAAGCTGCTCGAAAAGTTGAGTTGGCACGGAAAGGCCTTTTGTGATTGTATCAATATGTATACTGGATTTGGCTTATCAGGAGTATGGGCGCTTTTCCGACTATTTTGCATTTCGAATTCTACGTATATCGACAATCGCTCAATCCTCGACATTTGGCAGGGCGCTGGAGGTTTGGGAAAGCCGGCACAGCGCTTTATGATATCTCTGCATTGGGCGTTGGATCATCAACGCCCTTTTCAGCAATAGAAGAAATACCAGACGTGTGGAAGTAAAGATCCTCATGATGGAAAAGTTGGCTAGATTTTCAGCGGCAGTTGTTCCGTAAATATACATTTCTCAGTCTTACAAGTTTCCACACTCTCCATCTTCCATAACAATTTCATTCACAAACTTCGTCAAGAAACGGTGATATAAATCGCGGCTCCCTCTCAGCGCCCACGTCGCTTTCGTCTCAACGAGCTACCTACTTCCAATCAGTCGTCAAATCCTGGGTGATGTCATCAATGTGGCCGAAACGAATAACACTCATCACTCCGTCCTGGTCGGCCTTCAGGACGGCACGGTCAACGCGAGACTCCCGATTCTCGCGCCGGCCGATACGAGATAATCTCTCTCGATCCAGTCGGCACACTAAAAGCCGCCTGTCAAGCAGTCGGTCGGGTGATAAATCTCCCGAATCAAACCAGTCCGGTCAACGAGCTAGTTCGTCGTCGCTTGACGCCCTCTCCTCCACTCTACATGACACGAATCCCCAGAATAACAGCCTACTCGCGCCTGTGCATATCCCAGAAGATCCAAGCGCTGTGCTCAAAGATGGACACCCGGCTACGAGGATACTGGCCAACTCTGGGCTCGTGGTCCAGAGGCAGCTTGAAATGATGAACGTCCTGCTGTACGTCTTCCGGGAGTGGCTTTAAACGGAGATTGCTGACGCGTGCTTAGGGGATTTGAGCAAGCGAACAGATATATGATCTTGGACGCACAGGGGAACCATGTGGGATATATGGCGGAACAGGAAACGGGAATGGGAAGCATGATAGGTCGCCAATTCCTCCATACACATCGACCATTCGTCACTCACGTCTTTGATGTACACCAGAATGAAGTACTAAGGGTAGGGTTACAGTTCTCCTTTATACAAATAAGAAACGGACAGCTGGCTAACTTAGGCAGTTCCATCGTCCATTTTCGTGGATAAATTCACGTATCCGAGTCTACGATCCTTTAGAAGCGGCGGATCGAACGCGATCTGGACCTGCGGGGTCTCAACTTATAGCTGGGCCTACAGGAGGCGTTGCGAGATTATCAACTTTGGATCATTCACAAATGCGAGTGGTTGGAGAAGCACATCAAGAATGGGCCTTGTTGCGACGCAAGTACAACCTTTTTCTTTTCCATGAGCCGCCAATACAGGAAACCAAACTCTCGACACAAGCCATATCCTTTTCAAGCTCCAATCTATCAAAACCCCAGCAGTTACAGGTATCTCTAGTTGGAGGCGGTCTATCGCAAGCCCGGCTTGCACAATTTGCCTATGTGGACGAACCCGTACTTTCATGGGACTTCTCCCTTCGCACTGCTAGCTCGCAACTGATTGGATCTGTAAACCGCAATTTCGCAGGATTTGCACGAGAAATCTTTACGGATACGGGTATATATGCTCTTCGTATGGATTCAGCCGGTTTGGAGGACCAGAGGCTGCGAGAGGAGACTGCACGAGCTCAAGCTCATCCAAACATTTTAGCTCCCAAACGGGCTGTACCACCACCGATGACCTTGGATCAGCGAGCAGTCATGTTAGCGACTGCAGTCAGTATAGATTTTGATTATTTTAGTCGACATAGTGGCTCTCATGGCGTGCTTCCGTATGGCATGATGGGACTTGGCGGCGCAAGCTCTGAAGGCGTGGCTGGCGGAGCGGCAGCGGGGATGGCAGGCGCAGGCACGATGGCAGGCTACGAAGCGATGAGGAGGGGATCTCCGACAGAACCAGATGTCGACCAACAGCCAACATCGCAGGAAGGGGATGTGAGTCCAGGCGAAAAGAGCTGGGGTGAACAAGGGCCTGGACACTGGGACGAACCCGTTGACGAAGAGAGTCAGCACCAAGATGGGTGGCCTGGTGAATCTGGGGATGGTGACGACTCGTGGTCAGACTTCTTCTGAGTATCACGGCATCTGAAGCATGTGTACTCTGTAACTGAAAAAAAAAGAAAGAAAGAAAAAGAAGAAAAGAAAAGGGGCAGTTACCGTGGAATCGTTTTCGTCTCAAAGCGACCGCCGGCCGCCGATTCTATTATAGTTCAGCATCTCGAATATAAGGCTGGCTGATGCAGGGTCACTTGCTCCGGAAGAGCCTTCATCAAAAAACTGCCAATATCAACTGCGATTGTTATCTGTGCTGCTCATCCACATTTTTATTGATTTCTACCAGCAATTGCCAATTAATAGCTCCTAATGATTGACCGTGCCCAGTCACCAACTATGAATACGAGCTTTCAGATCTGCAGCCACCAGAGCAGCCACCAACGTCACAATGGCCAAAGACATGCTGGACCAGTGGACCAGTGGACCAGTGGACTCAAGACCTTGAAGCTGATCCGCGCTTGGGTTTTCATGGCTGATCTAGTTCGTGAATGTGTAAAAACAGACGCCAATCAGCCATTGCTGATGTCAATTTGGACCATGCTATCACCTGCTTGTCGCAATGCCATGCATTGAATGCAGCTGAATCACCTTTCAAAAGGGTGCTCGTCGCCGCGCTCTCTGAAGCAACTAACTAGTTATCGGGGATGATCTCTGGCGGGAAACCTTTTAAAAGGCCGGGCCTTCTCCTTGGTGGCAGTTCGCTGAGATCATCTATTGTGCTGTACGTACTCCGTATTACCTGCTTTATTCGCATCGATTAACGACTAGCAGTGTTTGAAATGACCGGGCTGAAGAAAGACGTGGTGCCTTCCACCCATACGTTTCCAAATGACCCCCTTTTCCATCGACTTTCTCAATTGTCCATCGAGAAGACCGGAGTTTCCATCCATGATGAACACGGCGTCGATGCTAGCTATAGCGACTTGGTTCGTGATGTCATACACCTGCGTCGGGTCTTGCGCAAGCAGCTTCCTAGCACTTCGTTCGATGATAAAGGATGTTTGCGTCCTGAAGCCAGATACATAGCGTTCCTCGCATTCAATGGATACTACTTTATCGTGAGCTTCCTGGCCATTGTAGCTTTGGGAGGTGTTTGCGTACCGTTGGGTAAGCCCGGAAAGCCGTTCAAGGAAGATGAAGAGATGTTAATAGAAAGCTATCATAGGAACGACTGTTCGTCCGGAAGAAGCACTGTACTATTTGAATAAATGCAAGGCCACATCCATCCTGGTCGAATCTGGCACTCTCGACAGCGCTGTAAGGTTTAGAGAGTATTTTCGAGACCGGGCAGGCCGGAAGTTGAAGATAATTCGAATAACAAGGGGAAATCTGCGATTGAACCCATATCCCACGTTGGAGTTTGATGAACGTTTGATATTCTCCCCGACTGCGCCTTGCTTGGTTCTGTTTACATCTGGTACAACAAAACTGCCAAAAGGCGTTATCCTGCCGCGTCGGCTGTTTTATTGTCCGGATAGCATGATGAACTCGGAGGGCATGTTCTTGGTATCGAGCGCAAGACATTGGATTGGGGGTGCAACGGGCGTCTTATTTTCAGTGATTGATGGTCAAAAATTATATATCAAAGAGAGCGGATCCGGGCCTGCAAGCTATTGGAAAGTTTTCAAAGAGGGGAAAATCACACACACCAGCCTCTCTCCCGATAACCATGACAGGACTGATGGAATACTACAATGAGCATATCAGGGCCCTCCCTGCTGAAGAACGAGACAAATATGTCAACGGATTTCGGAGCCTCCAGGCGGTATACACGAGCGGTTCAGTGCTTGGTGCCCCCACCAAACGATTTTTCCAGGATTTGACGGGCGTATCAATTAGGAATGCGTATGGGTTGACTGAGATGGGCGGAGGAGTAATGGCCACTTCAGCTGGTTCAGACTGTTTGAAGGTGAGTGCCATGTCTGACTAGCGCCCATTCTACGAGCTTACCTTATGTGTCCTCCAGGGATGTATTGGTACGCCTTTGCCGGAAATAACAGTGAAGCTCTCCGGTGGTGACGAAGGCGAAATTCTCGTCAAAAGTCCAAATATGTTCCTCGGGTAAGGGCTCTGATAACGGTTGTGTTTTACTGGAAACCACTATTTACACCGCACATAGCTACGTTGATGATGAAACTGCCACTCGCGCCGCCATTGATAATGAAGGGTTTTTCAAGACAGGCGACTACGCTCGCCGTGTTGGGGATCGTTACTTTCTCGACGGCAGAGTCTCATGCGATTGTACGTTTTATCGTCAAGGTTTTCGTTGACAAGGGCTAACTCATGATGCGTGTTAAAGGGGTTCGGTTTCATGACTTTAAGATCCCGATCCTCGAGCTTGAACAGTGTTTGATGGATCTTCCGTATGTCTCTGAAGCCCATGTCCTTCCTGTATTGGACCACAAAGCCGGTGGCTTGGTTGCCGCGCTCGTTCGACCGCAAAAATCGGTTATCGTTGCTGGGAAAGTTCACGATATTACCCTTAAACGGATCCGAGACGATCTAGCTGCCGCTGATGTAATTGCATATAAACTACCTACACTTTTACGGATTCTCAAGCACGGAGAGCAGCTCCCTTTGACCGGGTCTGATAAAATAATAAAAAGGGAATGTCTCCGGCAATTCTTCGACATTTCTGGATACCTACCAGAGCAGTATGCGGTAGACGGCGTGGAATACTGGGGAAACAATTTTGATCCGGCTGCTCCCACACGCACAACCGACTGGGGAATGCTGTAACAGGCTTCTCAATCCTGAGTGGGACAGCCAACGGATCATGTAGATCAAGGTACCTAGCAAGATCCATGTTGGTTTTGATGATTGCGAAACAATGTTTTCTCAGCGTTCGCTCAGCAGACAGTTCCGCCGCTGAAACCTTTACAATTCTTCACTGGAAAGCATTTGATACCCTCGGTTGATAAGGTCAGCATGTGTTCCTGACATGGAACCCCCATGACTGGGATCGTGGGATCTACCGGTTGTTGGTCTTAGCGTATCTTGCTGAAACAACAAGTTCGTCTTGGGAGTGCGTCGCTGGCCCAGGCGTGTTGCATCATCAACGTCTTGGTGGTAATCACAGACCACCTCCCCTGAATATCTCCGCATGACTTCAATGTCCAAATACCGGGACAGGTTTGTTCCAAGGATCCTGGGTTGACCTCGCTGCAGAGGACGTTTCCTATATAGCCTCGATGGCCCTTTCTCATGCTGCATCAGTCCTCGCCATCCTTTCGGTATCTGCCATAGAAAAAAGTCGTTTTTTGTGTTTAACTCTGCCCTAGTTGGCCCTGCCATTCCTTTTCGAGCCATAATACTCACGTTCTTTTCCTCTCTCCTTCGGAAGCCTTTCCTTGTTACCTCTTAATTCACTCTTTGATATATTCATACAGGATGAAGTCCATCTTTTTCACCCTTCCACTGCTCGCGGCAATGGTGTCTGCGAGGGCGGTCACTCCAAGCGCAGCAGGCCTTGAACTCCCCGGCCAAGCTTGCGCGACAGAGCTTGCTAAGTGTGTTGAACGTGCTGTAAGTTCTGGAGATATTAATGGCTTCAAGTGCTTTATCGAGAACGGTAAGTTAACCCTAGGATATACGGGCGTGGTTTGCTGTGTTAGAGAGACTGATCGTTGTCGCAGACGCCTGCAAGGGAGGCATTATCCGCAGAGGTGGTGCCGCGATCCCTGAGCCTCCCACCCTTCTTGAAATTCCAGGGGCTCCCGCCTTTCCAGAACTTGCAAAGAAGATTATCGACGCTATTCGAGAGGTCATTGGTGGAAACACCGATGTTGATGTTGACGCCATGGGCAAGAAGATTGCCAGTAACATTTCCCGCCAACGGCTTCGATATCGGCACCTTAATCAACGAAATCATCAACGCACTTGACGGCAAGGCTGGCGGTATTGATATCGGTGCGATCGTTAACAAGATTATCAAGGCCATTGGGGGGATTGCTGGCGGTGCGGGGGTTCCTCCAGCGGGCGTCGACGTTGGCAAAATCACCAACATTATCCTCGGCTCGATGAAACACAGCCGGTCAGCTCAGGGACAGATTGACATCGGCCAGATCGTGCAGCTTATTACCAAGCTTCTTGGCAACGGGGGACCTTATGACTTGGGCAAAATCATCAACGAGATTATTCACGCTTTGAACGGAAAGGCCGGCGGACTCGATGTAGGCGCTATTGTCAACCAGATTATTGCGTTGATTATGTCCCTGAACAGCGGTGGCTTAGCCCGCAGGCAGGAGGTTCCCATCGACATTGGGAAGTTGATCCAGGTCATTATCGGAGCCATTGGAAGCGGCAACGGTGGCGACATTGATATAGGCAAGTTGATCCAGACGATCATTGATTTGATCCCCAAGGGCGGACGATAAGGGTTCCACGAATCCATCTTATTCCCCACCTGGTCTTGGTCTCTCAATTCCGGCGTTCATCGGACTCGAAAGATGTAAAGGCGGGCTTTAAGAATCGTGAAACTTTAGATGATTTTGAATCACTCTCTTTGGAATGATCTTATAGCACATAGGTCCCTTAATATTGTTTAACAAGCCTAATCAATCTTAATCAATCCCAAACCTGGATATCTTCATGATTCCTAGATATATCTTGACTTTAATAAGAGCAGTAATAATATATCAACCGAACAAACTTCGGATGAAAGCTGGGGCCGCCAAGCTCCATCGGGCCCCACCCATAAGGCTGGCCAATAAACCGGCGGCACCCCGACAATAAGCTCCCGGCTCTCGGCACGTCAAAATCGGGATCTCCCGGATCCGGGATAACTAGCCCATCGTCATCGCCAGCGCTATTAGTATTGATAATTTGATAGCTTCAATATCATTGATGCGTTCAGCCGTACATTTGCTCGGTTTTGCTCAAGTGCTTACTGTGCTTTATGTTCTGTGCATACACAGTAGCCTGTTAACTAACTAGTTGTAATTTGTGGTCCAGGCTTTGTATTTCGTGCAAGTCAGCTTCCTGGACAGGCTGGACTTGCCTGCATGCGCATTTTCAACATGGAGAAAAGGTATCAGGACCTCTTATTTTGATACTCTGGACATTCTATTTATTATTTATTACTCAAAGGATTTGAACCTGGCCGCAAAAGGACAGGACCGACAGATATGGTCACATGATGCTTTTCAGGTCCCTGTATGACTAATAATCCAAGCTTGACGGACTTTCGTTGTCCCATCATGTTCAGCTCGACTGCATCAACCATTGCAACGCCTTTCAGCGACATCGAAAGCGGGTAACATACTGATTATAAGATTATTTACTAGGATACGCCTCCACCCAGCTCTTCTAGTCTCTTTTCTATCGGAATAATCTACCTTCAGTCTCTAGACCCTTCCACCCCCCTCGCGAAAGACCCCGCTTCTCGGCTTCATGGCCTCATCCGTCGCGCAAAAGCGCTTATTTCACGAATACAAACTGCTCTCGACTTCTCCACCCGACGGAATCACCGCCGGGCCCGTTAGCGAAGATGATATGTTTATATGGGAAGCTTTGATCCAAGGCCCAGAAGGCACACCGTTCGAGGGCGGAATTTTTGCCGCCGAGCTCAAATTCCCAAAGGATTATCCGCTGAGTCCGCCTTCGATGAAATTCTTGGGCGGAGGGGTCTGGCATCCAAATGGTAAATGCCCTTCTGCCCTTACTCCCGGCCCTTTCCCTCTTACCCCCTGTGGTCTGAAGACGCAGAATGCATGGTGGGCTAATTGGATTCGATTACCTCTGTTTCTAGTATACCCGAACGGCTCGGTGTGTATTTCAATTCTGCACCCACCCGGCGATGATCCAAATCACTACGAGCACGCCTCGGAGCGCTGGAGTCCGATACAGAGCGTGGAAAAGATTCTGATCAGTGTTATGAGCATGCTGGCCGAACCAAATGACGAGAGTCCCGCGAATGTCGAAGCTGCCAAGATGTGGAGAGAAAGGAGAACAGATTATGAGAAAAAGGTTAGAGAGGAAGTGCGACGGAGCTTAGGGCTTTAAAATATACCTCTCTTTGAAAGATCTCCGAGTATCTATGGGATGTCACGACGTCAGTTGTACTCTCTGAGCTATCAACTGATTACCCTATTCACAGTTTCGCGACTGAGCGCCTATAAATACGGACTTTGAGGGACCTGAGTCAGGCCCTAAATGACTTCCACTTGAGGGTCAGGGTCTCAACATTCTCTAGATGAATTCTCTCAGCTTCCTGTTAAGCCAGCATTCGATACCTCCGCTCTGTTCGTATAACACCTCAATTTCCGCCTTCGCATTTAGCATCAACATCCTTTGCAATTCTAGCCTCCATTCCGGCTCCTGATCATCTGAGAAAGTTGGACTTTTCGATAGCATTGCTTGGGCTTTTTTTCTGTCGCGAGGGGTTAATGGGATAAGCGGGAAATCAGCCGTTTCCTTTCCACTAACGGCAATATCAGCGGCCCTCAGACCTAGCCATTCGATACCCGGAACGTTAAGTTTTGCATTCTCATGGATTTGGGCTATGGATCCGTATTTGTAGGTTGACATAATTGCTATCCCATCCGGATCGCTATCCACCAGGATACAGGTTGGGATGCATTGTTGGACGGGTTGAAAGTTTTTCTTATTTGCTTGCGAGAAAATGGTTTCCCATACCAGACGTAAAAAGGCTCTAGTGGATAAATCTGGATAGCCTTTGCCCTAACGCGACATGTATTAAGATTTGAATTTCTAGCGGCCTACAATCTTTAGTAGGGTCCTTACTGTTATCAGCATACCTCCACCAGCAGTCGACGATTTGTGGTAATTCGAAGTCACTAAACGGTGGAAAACAGCCTTTATTCGTTAGGCCAATTATGCCTCCGGGAGCATATAAAGCCTACCCTCTGTTTTTGGGGAGCATCTTACCTCCTTCTCGATCACTAGGACCCATCGAACACCTGATAAATCAAGTTCCGCGATCTCGTCAACTCTTGGTATAAGAATTCCCTGTCAATTGGTTAGTAGAGTTTTAAAAACGTAGGTGTTGCATGGTAGAAAGTCCAATAACCTCAGCGTGCTCTCCAACGTTCAGAACATGTCCATTCTGGAGACAAATCTTATAACAGCCAGCAGTAAGGCCTATTGCTGCCGCTGCCTATTCAACTCTATTAGTACTTTAGAGAACTAGGCATGTGCGAAAGCAACAAACCACATGTAATGCAGGGCGGCCCACTCCGATAGTATAGGCAATATCGTCGATGTATGTATCGACCAATCTCTGAGAGCCGAAATACGCTGGATCGAGGTAGTATATGTCTCTTTTGGAGGCGACGAATTGGCCATGGATGGCTTCCGAGATATGCCCAAGAATACGCACAACAACGCCTAGGGATTGTCCGCGACGTCAAAATGTCTCTATCATCACCGGCAATAAAGCGCGTTCCGAGCGAAGGTGATTTTGATTCCTCCCACTGTTGCACGGATTGACTTACCAAAAGCCCATGCTTCCCTCGCTGTCTTGCCTGGCCAAGAATACGTAACGACGCATTCTCGCCCATGCCCATTTGCCTGTAATGCCCCGGTGGCTACATTTAGCGAGCAATTAGCGCGCGTAGGCCGACGTTTCAGCGTCAGTGATGGCCGCCCATCGGGCTTTGATAGTTCATCGACAACGGAACTAAGTTGGGCCTCGAGGAACTGTTTGACTTTGTCCTCGTCGTGACTGTTAGCACTGGCGCCTGGACATTCTCCAGTCATAGACATCGTGTAAGAAAGAAACGAGCCAACATGGGATATTGGCTGTGCTTCTCGTCGACGGTGTGCGAGGGATTTCCCCTTTTGGCATGCACGTGAGCATCCATTTATCTAGAATGATAGCGACAGAGTATTCGATGGGTATCAAGGGCCCACGGCGTGACACTTTGGTACCATCATCTAGCATTATCTCTAGCTAGGCCATTGATTTCAATGCCATCGGCCTTTTCCTTTAATGTTTTCAGTTTGTCGACAGTCATGTTCTCCTCCGAGACGAGCTCTTAAAGCGCTGACTCAGCAGAATCAAATCACATGCTTCCCCTATTTTGATGGTTGGGGTTGACGAATGTTGCGGCCTGCGCGGCGCGCATTCTCCTCAGTATCATCATCAAGTTTGAAGCTGGGACTGTTTGCAGTGCCTGCGGAGAGTCAAGATGGAACCCAAGGGCGTGAGGCAGCCCAATGGCTCCGGGCCGCCACAAGACAACGGAAAAACCGATTATTCAAGATGGAGATTGCGGTCCGATGAAGGGAGGCACACATGGCACTATTTGAAAACAGACAAGGAGGTGGAGGAATGGCCCCAGACTATAGCCGATAAATATCATTTGGGTCTTCCCACAGTTGGTGCTGTCCATGAATATGCAGCTGTTCGTAGCTAACCGTTCGACAGGGACTTCCCGAACTGCCTCACCCCAAAACTCCTCTAGATGCCGCTACGAACGGATTATCATTCTTCTCGCACTTGCAATTGCCTCAGGGTCATTGGGCCTGTGAATACGGAGGTCCTATGTTTTTGCTTCCTGGGCTGGTTATCACCTGGTACGTGACCAAAACGCCCGTCCCTCCGGAGATTGCAACCGAGATGAAACGATACCTATTCGCACGACAGCACCCAAAAGATGGTGGATGGGGTCTCCATATTGAAGGACATAGCTCCGTGTTTGGCACGGCATTGAACTATACTGCTTTGCGCCTCCTTGGAGCTAGCTCTGAGGACTCAAAAATGATCAAAGCCCGCGGTTTGTTGCACAAGTTGGGCGGCGCAGTGTACGGTCCTCACTGGGCGAAATTCTGGCTCAGTGTCCTAGGTGTGATGGATTGGGATTGCGTCAACCCGGTGCCGCCAGAACTATGGTTAGTTCAATGCCCACCCGCCGTGCAGCTAAGATCCCTGTTAACATTCTTCAATAGGCTAATGCCCGATTGGGTTCCGTTTGCTCCATGGCGTTGGTGGATTCATATGCGTCAAGTATTCCTGCCGATGACTTATGTTTACTCGAAACGGTTCTCGTACCCCGCGGACGACCTCACGAAACAATTGCGCGAGGAGTTGTATACCCAGCCATACGAGTCTATCAACTTTGCTTCCTACCGAGGCTCGATCGCAAAGGAGGATAACTACTATCCCAAGACATGGTTGCTGAATTTTCTTTTCTGGTTTTTGGCAAATGTTTGGAACGTCTATCTCCGTTGGCCAGGTCTAGTCAAAACAGCGGAAAATTGGGTGTGGTACCTGATTGAGCGTGAAGATGAAAATACCGATTACGCCGGGTTAGGGCCGGTTAACGCCCCCATGAATACTCTCTGTTGTTATATCCATGATGGCCCTGGGAGCTACTCGGTCCGCCGTCACCTTGACCGTCTCCAAGACTACTTGTGGATGAAAAGCGAAGGAATGCTTATGAATGGGACCAATGGTGTCCAAGTATGGGATACTGCTTTTATAGTACAAGCAATTGTTGTAGCAGGGTTTGGGAATGATCCGAAATGGCGACCAATGCTTCAAAAGGCTCTAGAGTTTCTGGACGACCATCAAATACGGGAAAATGTTCCAGATCAAGAAAAATGTTATCGCTTCCGAAGAAAGGGGGCTTGGCCCTTCAGCACCAAGGTTCAAGGCTATACCGTGAGCGACTGCACCGCGGAAGGCCTCCGATCGACACTTCAGTTGCAGAATCAACTCGGGTTCCCTGTTTTGATATCAGACAGACGTTTACAGGATGCCGTAGACACACTACTGGAGATGCAAAATGATACTGGCGGTATCTCGGAATATGAGCCCAGAAGAGCTTCTCCATACATCGAATTCCTTAATGCTGCCGAAGTTTTCGGTGGGATAATGATTTCCTACGATTATCCTGAATGCACGACGGCGACTATCACCGCCTTATCATACTTTAGCAAGTTCTATCCAGATTACCGGGCGGACGATATAAAGCGGGCTCGCGATAAGGCTGTTGAATATATCCGTCGTGTTCAACGGCCTGACGGAAGCTGGTACGGAAGCTGGGGAATTTGCTTCACGTACGCGGCCCTATTTGCGCTTGAGAGCCTTGCTATGGTGGGCGAAACCTACGAGACCAGTGAAAGAGTTCGTCGCGGATGTCAGTTCCTACTTGACAAACAAATGGCTGATGGCGGCTGGGGCGAATCATACCGTAGCTCTGAATCAAAGGTTTATACTCACTCCGAGACGTCGCAAATGGTACAGACTGCTTGGGCATGCCTTGGGTTATTGGAAGCGGGATACCCGGACAAGGAACCACTTCGGAAAGCAATGAAACTGATGATGTCAAGACAGCAACCAAATGGCGAGTGGCTACAGGAAGGTATCGAGGGTGTTTTCAACCAGTCGTGGTAAGTTGTGGCTGTACTTTTCATGACAACATGAGCCCTAACAAGCTTTCCTAGCATGATCTCCTATCCGAATTACAAGCTTTACTGGCCGGTTAGAGCCCTTGGGCTTTACGCAAAGAAGTTTGGAAACGAAGAAATTATATGATTTAATCTTCAGAGACTGCCTCCGCGCAGCCTTACTTCTGGGTCTTTATAGATATACGATATTTAATCTGTACAATATAATTCGGGGCTTTACGTCCTTGTTTCAAGGGCTTCTATAAAGCAAGCAGTTTCACGGAAATAAGCCATCATTGTGCATTTGTAGCTGCTGCTGTGAAACAGCATTCTCCCATCTTCCATGAACTTATTATATTCTTCCATGCCGCCCGCTCCGTCCCGGATCACGTGGAGGAACAACAGCTCCATACCGGAAAAATGGATTTTTTGAATACCGTCAGATTACCATTCATCCAATCCAATACATAGATTCCATGCCAAGAATGTAGAACCCACATAGAAGCTTGTGAGATCAATGTTTAAATCAGAAATCCATAGAAAGGGTCACCTACATAACTATTTGAAATGTGTGAGTTTGGAATTCCAATCAGGAAGGAAGAATGATGCCATTGGTAAAAACTATTTTAAAAATTCTTCCACCCACCCACCTGAAGATAAAAACAGAAGAATAAAAATGAGAACCCATCCACTCATTCACTTAAAAACAAAAACACAAAAAAATCAGTTCTTCAGAATAAAATTATACTTCTTCTAAGTCTTCTTCATTTCTTCATCTGCTAAAATGGACTTGAAGCTGACTGAACTTTCAGCAGGGGTGAGAAGAGATGACAACAGCACAATAAACATAAAGAACTGTAACAGAGACAATGAAATTCACTTCATGATTTCTTATAGAGTCTCAAAAATCTGACTGAAGCCAGATGCAGCTGACAGCACACCATCAAACAAGATACAGAAGACTGAAGTTAATGTCATTTAAGAGAGAAGAGTGAGACAAGCAGACTTTACTGACAGACTGACAGTGGAACTTTCAATCTTTCTTTTTCTTTATATACTCTGTCAGTATAATTCATTATTTACAGAATGCTGAACTACTCACACCATCAGCAGAAACACTTTTAATCTTCTTTCAGAAAGCTGTGATATTGCTCTTAAGAGAGTCAACTTTAGTTTCAATTTGCTATTCAAATATATCAGTACAATTTGGCTAACAAACATATAGTGTGAGGAGCTAGATTTAATGGATGTATAATCAAAACAGAAATGAGCTACTAGTGTAGAGGATATAAGAAAATATGTGGTGGAAGCAAGTATATAGTATATGCTATAAGTAGATAGAGCTCATCACTGACCTGTGTAAGAATGAGGACAGTGTTGAGAAATTATATACAAGCAAGATGTGTGCTACTAAGATTTAAAAAGTCTAGTGTTAGAGTCTGGCATGACAATTGTCTCTCTGTTTGTTGAGAGCTGTTCCTGACAATTATTATAGTTTATAGATGTTGCTATCAGTATAGTATTAGATGTTGGTATTTAATTGTTCAGCTGCTTGCAATATTATTGGGTGGTGGGTAGCTTGAGTGATGTTGTGCAGTTGTGGTGTGGGTGTGGGTGTGACACAGTGGTGCTGGTGTGGTGAGGTAAGCAGAGTGGTGAGATAAGTGGTGGTGATGTAAGTGAAATGCTGATGTAAGTTGAGTGAGTCACACATGATGTGTTGAGATGAATACTCTCATTAAGCTGAAAGTGTCTTTTTCTAATTGAAGTTAGCACTATATCAGAATAAACAATAAAGAATATTTGTGATCTGCTGCACTTCTTTCTCTTCTCTTTTTCTTTCTGTAACATCATTACTTTGAAAAAGTGTTTTTATCTGTGTCTGTCTGTCTGCTGTTGCTTGCCTGTCTTTCTGCCATCATGACTGAATCTTTTTTTTTGTGAGTCTCATTAACACATCAGATGTAGAATGATGGACATTCTATGTTGTGAATGAGTTGTTTTGCTGGTTTTGCTGCTTGTCACATGCAAGTTACTGCTCTGATGCAGTAGTTGACTTTGTTATGATATCTGATCTTTATGACTATTTCTGTTGTTGCTTTTGATGTTGTATTCTTGCTGATGCAGTGTCAATGCTGTTTGTGGTGTTTCATGAACTTTTTGTTGCTGTAAATGCTTTTATTTTATTATTTTGTTACTGTCTTTGTATTTTTTGACAAGAACTTGTTGTCATTTGTATGAATTTTTTGCTTACAATGCTGTTGCTGACATGTTTATTTGATGTGAGTATTAACTGTTTACTAACATACTGTTTGTTAATAGATGTATTCTGTGCATCTGCTGTCTCTTCTGCTATGAGGACTCTGATTTTTTCTGTGCTGTTCTTTCAGAGAGAGAGAAGTGTGAGAAATGCTGCAAGACACATTATCTCTGCATTTCTGTATGTGCTGCCAGCAAGTTCTGTTGATAAATATAGCACTGATGAGTGTATGTTAATAGACAGAGAATAGTAAAACTCTTCAGCAGATTATTAATCTCTGTAATCTGATCTTCTTCAACAGAAGATTGAGTTGTGTTGTTCAATCTGACTGCAACAAGCTTCAACAGCTTATTGCTGAACTTAATTGATTTGTGACTCTGATGCAATTTCAGAAAGCTCAGATAGCTGCTTTTGCTGATGTTGCTAGATGCTGTGTGCTGCAGACTATTCAATCTGATGAGACTGTCAATAATTTCAATAATAATTACTTCTCATCTGTTATCTTCATCTCTGCCTCCTCCACCATCTGGGATGCTGATAGTGATGATGATGATGATGATGATGATGATGAAAGTGCCATTAATAAGAATGATGTTGACTCTTCTTATGAGAGAAGTCATACTGTATCAGAGAACTCTGACAGCAGAGCTGTTGCCTCTAGCAATGTATAATCTCAGACAGTGCTGCAGTTGCAGTGGTTGTTCTGATCTGGTGTGGGACTTGTGATTTTGTCTCTGAGTGATGTAGGTC
>NW_003052499.1:2421104-2422520 GCF_000003515.1 Uncinocarpus reesii 1704 | reverse complement strand
GTAGCATAATATCTGCTTTAGATTGTGATCTTTAAACAATCTCCTTTTAATTTTGTACTCTTTAAGATTTTAAGTCCCACTGTAGACAGCAGTCTTTAAGTCTGAATAAAAAATGTTTGCATCTCTCTTTTTTATTTCCAGTGCTTCATTAAACTGTGTGAGATGTCTGTTGATGTTTAGTTCATTATGAAGATAAAGCATCTTATGTTTTTGAAGATAGATGTTTAGCATTTGCTGCACTTTAAGACTGATGATCTTGTTGCATTCTATATTTTCTTTTCTTTAAGAAATATTTCTATTACCTTTGTATCTGCAACATTTTCTTCAGATTTCCAAGTGTCATCTTGTGGTCTTCATTCAAGTCATTGAATTAGATATTCAACTTTTTTTTGTTAAATGTGCTTGTTGAGTATTTTGTTCACTATAAATTCATCTTTTCTGTTCACCAGTTCTGACTCTGGTGGTGATGACACTCTCTCATGTTTGATGTAAGATTTCAAGAGAAAGATATAAAAGACAGAATGAATGCTGCAGTAGATTAAGAATAATTAAAGCTTATATAATTGCTTTCTTCAGACTGTAATGATTTCAAATGAGTCAATAAAGTTGTGATTGAGTTTTCTTACAGAGCAGATCATTTTAAGATTCTTGATGTTGAGCATGATTAAGTCACTCATCTTATAACTTTGTGGCAGATGCTTAATGTCATAGTATGTTTTTTATAAGTCTTGTGCCTGTTGAAGTTTGTCATTCAGCTCTCTGCAAATATCTGTCAATATTTCTGTATGTTCTGTAATGTGTATGACTGAATGCTCTGACACTTGACTGACATTAATAGAAAGATCTGATTAATATTTCATCAGAACTACTGCTGGTACTTTGTCTGTGAAACTATGCTGAGATTGATTGTAGACATGTTGAATTATGAGAAGTCATTGAGTTCAGTTGTCTTGATGAAAATTTATAAAGCAGTATAAGTATTGCTTCAGAGTTTGATTTTGATGCTCAGTTTATTCATCTGTTTGAGAGTGGAAAGCAGTACTAAGCTTATGTTTTATACTGAAATAGAAGCATAGAGTTGATTAGTATTTACTTGTGAACAGTGATTCTCAGTCAGAAATTATGTGTTAAGATATCTCATATATAATGAAAATGTGCTTATAGCACAATTCTGCAAGTTGCTCTGTGGTGATGTCTTTTCTGCACAGTAAGTAAATTGTGAACTTGATGAGAATGTTGATTATGATTAAGATGACATTATAGATTTAATCTTTTCATGAAGATGGAAGTAGTTTCATGATAAAATTCATGATTAAGATCTCAAAAAGTTTTGTGGACAATAAAATGATGTCCAATTCATTATATTATTTGTGATGTTGAGACTTAATGCATTGACATGTGTTACAGCTTGCACAT
>NW_003052499.1:2327008-2420693 GCF_000003515.1 Uncinocarpus reesii 1704 | reverse complement strand
CTGCTGTGATAGTTAATATTAAAATTTTTTATTCACTGTTGTGCATCTGTACACAGTTTGCAAGAAGCATGATTGCTTCATTGAAATTCATATTTCAGTCTTGATTGACTTCATATCTAAGTTTTTGTTGCAGTGTGGACAACAGTGTCTCATTATAATAGAAGTCTGCATAGTCTGCACAGTGACTGGATGCATCTGCAGAATTTGTTTTTTCTAAGTGATGCTGCAATATGAAGTCATACACACTGAGTGCTTCTGCTCATCTTGCCTGATGTTGATTCAATATTTTAGTTATTATAAAGTATTAAAGATTGACATGATCTGACAAGACAATTACTGATTTCTAACTCTTCTTCAGATAGTATCTTCAGTGCTTGAAGACAGCAACTATTACTAGAAGCTCTTTATCATGAGTATCATAGTGAATTTCAGTGTCTATAAGCTTCTGAAATCAGAAGATGACAGAATGTCAGAGGTTGTTCTTCTGAAGTTGTGACAAGATGACTGTAATAGTATAAGTTGAGACATTAAGTTCAAGTTTGATTTGATGTCAGTAATCAAAGTGAGCAAGTAATAAAGTGGATGTGAAGCATTTTTTAAGTTGATCAAATGTGCTTTAAGCTTTTTCAGTTCAGATGAATGTTGATCTCTGCTTTTCTTTCTTTTCTTCTGTGATGAGTGCAAAGAGTGAGTTGGTAATTTTTGAATAGAAGTGAATAAATCTGTAATAAAAATTTACAAATTTCAAAAAGAATTGAATCTTCTTAATACTAGTGAGATTAAATTATTCAAGAATGATCTTGACTCTTTCTTTCTTCATTGAAATGCTGTTTGAGCTGACTATAAATCTGAGAAAGAAAGTCTTGTCAGTGGTAAACTTGCATTTACTACTCTTGATGAAAAGACAAGCTTGCTTCAAGTGTTTTAGAACTGTCTGAACATGCATGATGTGCTCATCTATTATATTGAAGTAGATGAGAATGTCATTGAGATATATCACACAACACATGTCTAGCAGATTGGCTAGAGCTTTATTAATGTATGCTTGAAATGTTGCTGGAGCATTGATGAGCTCAAAAAATAAAACATGATATTCATAATGTCTGTAGTATGTGTGGAATACTGTCATCCAGCAGTCTTCTCATCAGATGCAAATGCAGTAATAGATGTTATAAAAATCTAGTTTGGTGTACAATTTTGCTTCTGCTAGTCTATTCAACATCTCTGTCATCAGTGGCAGTGGGTGATGATTTTTAAGCATAATGTGGTTTAATCTTCTGTAGTCTACACAGAGGTGTAGACCACCATCTTTTTTTGAGATGAATAGTATTGATGTGCTGATGGGGCTTTTTAAGAGTTAAATTCATTCTTTTTCTAGTGCAGCTGCTATGTATTTCTGGAGGACACCAAGTTCACTTTCTGAGAGATTGTATATTGATAGAAATGATGATTTTTTGTCAGATTTCAATTTAATGATGTGTTCTGCTGTTGAGTGATGCTCTAAAATGTTGATGTTTTCTTCTGAGAAGAGATACACAAATGACTGCATAAATTCTGATAGTTTCAGAATATCTGTGTATGTGATTGCATTGAGTGCAATACTTTCTGTATTTTGTGCAAATAGTTTGTCAATTGAGACAAGATATGTGGGTGTGCTGGAGAGAATCTCTTTTATTGCTGTCTCAGCTGTTATGAAATCAAATTCTTCATTTAATTCTTCTTCTTCTAGACAGTAGGCCCAATTGTCTTCCTGTCAGTTGACAATTGAATTAATGATTTTGAGTCAGAGGAATTCCAAAATCATATTATAGATGTTCAAGATGACTGCCTTCAAATGCTTGTTATGCTTCTTGTATTGTTCTCTTGTGGTCAGTTGCACTGACTGCAAGATTGTATGTTTCAAAGATTTGCACTTGATGTTCATTAATGACTTTGACTAACTTTGATGTTATGAACTTTGACATTAGATCTTGTAACTTGACTCAAAATTAACTCATGAAGTTGACTTCCACTCCAGAGTTCATTAAGATAAGCATATCTTTGATGCTCTTGGGAGTTTTGATCTGGATTATAATGACAAATGAAAGTGAACTGGCATGCTGTAATTTATGAAGATTGAGAGCTACTGTGATGTTGATAACTCTCTTTATTTATTTTTTAATGCTTTGTCTGTAGATTCTTTTAAATTTGTCTTCAGCTTTTTTCTGAGAAAGCATTCTTTGATGAAGTGTTCTGATCTTTTATGGAGATTGCATTATGATTTATCACTTGTGATCTTGTGCTTATGAGAGTTGAATTTTTCTTTCTTTTATAATTTTTTTAAAAAGCTCTTTATACTTTTCTTAAGTTTCTCTGTGCACTTTTTAATGTTATCTTTGCAGATGATCAGTTGTGTGACAAGTTCTTTATAGAACAAGTTGTCAATAGTAACAGCATGTTTGTCAAATTCAGATCTGATTTCTGAAAGAATTTTGCAAATAAGATGCATCTTGCACTGTTTCTCTGTGTATTTGTATGAGAGTTGCTGTTTGAATGACTTGAGGATGCTGCTGAAGTTGTGAATGAATTGATTATTTCACTATTTTAGCTCAAGATATTTGTGCTTGATATTCTGAGAGACTCTTTCAGAGTTCATAATCTGTTATGAGAGTCAATTGCTGAATTCAGTTCATGAGAATAGGATGGTTAGAGTGGCAGTGTGGTGATTTCACTTGATGAGAAGCTTGATTTTAAAATGTTATACTGCTTCAAGCATCTTACAGTCATTATGGTCTCTAAAGTATGCTGCTTGATATGTGTGGAATATTGTGCATTAATTTAGAAATTCCTCAAGTTCTTTGAGATTCTTGACTGTGAACTTTTTATTATTCTTATGTGTTGAAGCTCTGCCTGCATTCACTGTGCTTAATAATTGTAGCCATGAGGCTTCATCTGTTTCAGTCTGAATGTTTGAGTGATTTTCTGAGAATGTGATCATCTGGATGGTGGCTTCTTGTGAAGATTCATTTAGATTTCACATGTGTAGTGTTCTTTTCAGTCTTGATTGATGTGGAGTGAAGATTGAAACTGTGTAGTGAGAAGATTTCTTCATTGAAGTGGTTCTTCTTTCTATAATTGCATGCATTGCATTGATTTTCTGTTGCAGGTCTTGAATACATTTTTTTTGTTGTAGAACTTATAGTTCTTTACTTAATTTTGCAAGCAAGACTTCATCTTAATCATTGTTCTCAGTATCTGACAGATTGTTTGCAGAGATGATGAGAATGTGACTTGTATGTGTTTTAGTGTCTTGAGATGCATTCTGCTGTTTGAATAAGAGAGAATCAGTGTGAGTGCTGAACTCAGCTGTTTGTGGTACAATTTCAATTTTGTCTGCTCTTATGAAAGATTGTGTGAATGACTTCAGCTGTTCAGAAGTTTTTTGATGTTCTGATAGTATTAAGAGATCAGACATTAAATAAGTATTTTCAGAAATCTTTCTGTAAGTTTGTTGACTCATCTTGTTGATGAAGAGTGTTTTGCATTGTTTTTTTTGATGAAAAGTTGTGTGTTGTGTTAATATTTGATGTGAGTGCTGGTAGCAGTCTGTCTGATAAACTGTTTCTTGTAATGAGAGAAAGTGATGAGAAACTGTGAGAAGCTAGATTTAATGAATATATAATCAAAATAGAAATGAGCTACTAGTGTAGAGAATATAAGAGAATATGTAATGAAAGCAAGTATATAATATATGCTATAAGTAAATAGAGCTCATTACTGATCTGTGTAAGAACAGAAGCAGTGTTGAGAAATTATATACAAGTGAGATGTGTGCTATTAAAATCTAAAGAGTCTAGTGTTAGAGTCTGACATGACATATAGATAACTTACAATAAAAGTTTGAAGAAGTGTCTTCAAGAGATCTTTTTGCTTCTTCTGAAGTACAAGAAGAGCATTCATGCTGAGAGGTAGAAACAGAACAGCAGCAGCAGTGGCAGAGAATGAGAGAAAAGCTGAGACAGTTGTCATTTTCTTAATGATGCTGAGAAGATCAGCAGTCAGCTGATAGAGATTCTGAACATACATCTCTTTTACAAGAGAGTTCATAATTAACTTGAACTTCTGATGAGCAGTCAGAAGTACTGTAATCTGCTTGTGGTGTCTGCTGTCAATCAGCACACAAGCTTTCTTCATTAACATGCAATTACTGCATGTCTTATTTGTTTTCTGCTTGTGATCACAGGACTTATCAAGATGCAAAGTATAGACTCAGTCTATACAGTGCATGCAAACAGTGAGCTTACACTCATCTTCTTCTTTGATCTTGCAGTCACACATTGCAGATTGAGAAGAGAAGAAGAGAGCAGTTGTGAGAGTGGTGGTGGAGACTGAGATGTGCATACTTCTGCAAGAAGTCATTTTTATCAAAAAAAAAAAGCTATATCTGTTAACTAATACTGTATATTTGCAGAAACCATTTGGAATTTCTCAACTTACTCAAAAATTAATAGTGGACAGGAGGAGGGGAGAGAGAGAGATAAAAATGAGAAGTGGCTGAAAAGAGAAAAAGAAGAGAAGATGAAATTTGTGTGTGATATTTACATATATTGAAAATCTGAATGTTTTGATTTTCTAATTGAAATGTGTTTCTATAAATTCATGTTTGTCTGGAATTCTGATGAGTTTAATTTACACTGTCTTTTTTAAATATTATAACTATATCAATCTGCTTCTATCTTAACCAGGAGCTCTTTCTATAACATTTGCAATTGAATTTAATAAAGATATAGCAAGTAAAATAGTTTATAATAAAATATTGCATTTGCTAACATCTATTGCAGTTGTATCTGCTCTGAAATTAAACATTCTTTTCCATCATAAATTCATGTTTGCTAGCAGAGCTCTAGAATCAATGTGTTCTCTTTAATTGAAGTGGAGCTGTTTTAATTGCAGCTATTTGTTCTCTTCTTGTCTGTATACAGAAGATCATTGCCCCCAGTGCAGCAGCTGCTTGCACTGAAGAAGCTGCTTGCACTGAAACTGTTGCTTGCACTGAAGCAGCTGCTTGCACTGAAACTGCTGCTTGCACTGAAACTGCTGCTTGCACTGAAACTGCTGCTTGTATCAGAACTGCTGCTTGCACTGAAACTGTTGCTTGCACTGAGAGAGAAAGAAGTTTAAAATTCTGATCATCATCTTCTTCTTTCTTCAGCAAAGCTTGATTTTTATTGATTGTTTTCTGTACAGTTGATGAATTTCTGATGAGCTGCTGTATCTCTTTAAGTGACTCTCATTTAAACTTTCTCTTTAGTGACTTCTTCAGAAGCATTTTCTTTATCAGTACAATATCATCAAGTATCTTGATCTTTTTCTTAGACTGTTGCTGAGATACTTTTACAGATAATATTTTTAATTCTGCAAAATCATTCTGTATAATATTACAAAGCTTCAGCTTCTTTGTAATAATATTTCAGTACTGACTGAGTACTCTGACATCTTCAGAGATCTGATCTCACTCATCAACATCAAGAAAGAGCTTTACTCAGATTGTAAGATTTGTATATATCTCTATATCAAACAGTTAGAACTAATTAACTTTATTTGCAAATGTATAAATTTAATCTATACTTCATAAATCACTTTTCCTGCAGTGAACTGTTGTTGATATTCAGAAGTTTGATTATTCAGTAAAATATATTATAGAAGCTATCAGTGTTGAATTCTCTCATAAAATAACTGATAAGCTTGAATGAGTCTTTCATTATATGTATTCTACACTCAGAGTTCTCTTAAAAGTTCAGTTCCACAACATTACTAATATGTGTCTGTAGATACTCTGATTAACAAACTTCTTTATATAAAAATAAATGAAGAACTTATCTTGAATCTTTTCAAAATAATACATTTTCAGTTCTTTATTATATTTCTCACTTATCTCTTATATTCAGAACATTAATACTCTGTTCTGCATGCAGTATTGAGAGAGAAGTAGACATTCTGAACAATGTTTGAAATTCTGTTATAGCTCAGTATTAGAAAGAATATTTATTTTAACTTAATAATTATAGTCTTCTCTCTAGCACTCATCTTCTTGATGTAAAGCACAGTTATATGAAGTGTCATTGAATGTGCAAGCTTTGAATCAGTTGTGTTTTTCTCTTCTGTTGCAGTAGTTATAATGAAAGTAAAGAATGAAGCCACCACTCTCAGTTTCAGATCAACAGCTATCATTCAGAAAAGCATGCACTTCATCAGAGTGACTGAAGATATGATTGTCATAACTAATATTAATAACAGCACAGTGATCTTGATCTTTTGAGAGATGGATAGCTGGAGAAAAGTACATTTTTATATAGATATATTTCAGAGCAAGACATAATATTAATATAATAAACTTCAATTCAATGAAAGAACTGCTCTGAGACAAGACTGTATCTCTGAAATTAATTACAACAAGTCAATCAGTTTTGCAAATGTTCTGCATTGCATTTGAGCAGATCAATCATCTCAACTGAAATTATTGATCTGCAGATTCAGAGCCTGCAGATTTGCAGATCTCAACATCACATATTGATTTACTGCTTTATATTTATCTATAAGTATATGATTAAAATTCTGTTAAAGATCTTTTAAATCTTTCTTTCTTTCATTCTCAGTGTCATATATCAGTAATTCTTATATTGTTTATTATACTACTTGACAATCAGAATTTCATCTGCTGCAACTTCTTGACTTTTCAACTCTTCTCTTTAATCAGCCATCCTTCAGCTACAACATGATTCACAGAAATTATAAGAAGTTTATGAAACTTCTTGTATAAAGTCAGATTCATGAAGCTGCTATACAGTTACAGCAAACTGCAGACACTCCAGCTATGTCAGAGATGTCATCAGAAGATTATATATTTTTAAAACTCAATATATTTACAGATCTGAATGATGCTGAAGAAGCTTACAATTCAGCAGTATATTCATCTTTCTTTCTCTTTGAATGTAGATTTTTGAACTTACTGTTGAATGTGCAGGACAGTATCATCTCCAACATTTTAAATATTGATTCTGAATCAGAAGACACAAGAGTTGATGACATTATTAAAAAGACTCTCATGCATATGTTACTTAACATTGACAAACTCAATGAAGATGAGAATATTATCTATAATTCTGTATTAACAGATATAACAGACAGACAGTTGATTGAAAGCAGTATTCTGAATATGAAAGATAATACTTCTCAGACAGTATCACACATGAGAGTCAGAGAACATGAGAGTCTCAGCCACTTTGCAATTGCACTGAAGTTGTGATGTGAACAGTCAGAAATATCTCATCAGCAGTATCAATTACTCTGAAAAGTACTCAATCTACTTGAGAATATCTACATCATCAAATCTCTACTCAAAAATCTTAATGTTCTGAAGAGAAAGTGTAGATCACAGTTTCTTATTTTACTTATTTAATAAATATTCATTTTAATTATTCTGCAGCAGATATTATCATTATTCACTGCAAGCAGAAATCTATTTAGAGCTCTGTTACAGTCAGATTTATTCTTTCAGAATTCTATTGCTCTAATTGCAGCTCTTGCTCAGTCATCAGAATTCCATCAGAACATACATCTTGATATGACTGAGTTAATAGACAGTTCAACTGAACTATGACAGTCTCTCAGTTGAGATAGCTCCATAAGATCTACTTTAAGAGACTTCACAAGATATTCTGATGAAGAATCAGTATTCTTCTTAAATTTTGTTCAATACAGATGCAGCTTAAGCAAATGCTCATGCAGAGTGAGACAGCATGTCTTTCATACAGAAAGAATTCAATTTATCATCTGAGATTAAAGATTTAATATCTTGAAATCTGACAAGATTCTTCTGAGAATTCAATCTATCATTCAACAAGACTTCAACTCAGACAGTACATTATTTCAAGACATGAAATCAGCTTTTCATGAGAGAAAATTGCTCTTGTTAGAGAATAAAGAGCAACAGATTTTATTGCATGAAGAAAATATATTCAGTCAACTGAATATTTTTCTTAATTATGTTTTTGACAGAAATCCACAAGATCCATCTTCTACACATGCTGAATACTTTATGCATTGAATTTTTAATATAATCAATAACTGGATGAATATCTGCTCACTTAATTATAGTACTTTTCTGCATGAGAAACTAAAGATTGTCTACTATAACAGAGATAATCTCAAGAGAATACTCTGTCCCAATTATATAATAACACAGATTATCTCTATTTCATTCCAGCTTTTTATTAATGAGTTTGAGTTATATCATAACATGTACAGAAACATTACAGACTTCTATTTAATTTTCATCAGATTTTCTGTCTTCAAGAGAAGAAGAAGAAACAATATCTACATCATCTCATTCAGATCACACACAACAAACTTTTTTAATTCAGTTGATGCACTCACATCAGAATTTCAATCTCTCAATAAAGATATTAATGTTAAAATTACTGATGAGAGAACTGTCAGAATAATTACTTTCTGTCTTGTTTTTTTGAGTGACATGTCACAGCAGAATAATAATACAGCAATTAAAAGACTCTCAATCACTCAATCATATCAGAATTGCACTGTTGCTGAACATCAGAGATATAATATATTATTTGACACAGTGATCAACAGTTGATATCACTATCAGCAACTTTATATACAGAACTGGATTAATGCAGCATTTATCACTGTTATGAGAGACAAGCTGTAAAAGAAGCATGAAATGATAAAGAATCAGTTTTCAATATTTAAAATCTGTTTATATCTGAATTTAATAATCTTCTTTCTCTCAGATTTCTGTTATAGTGAACTAAGTGATATTTTCAAAATGATGCATTTACTGTTAATAACATATATTCTTACAGCAAATAATCAGAAGAAATACTGTTGAATATTACAGCAGTTTTTATTTGCAAGACAGAGCAGCTGAATACAGTTTTTAATAATTCATTTGAACTTCTATCAGATTCAGAAGCATGCTCAAGCATTTATTATAATTTCAATTATTCTCTGATATGCTATAACTTCAGACTGGATTCAATCAGTAGTACAGCAGACATTATGCAATTTCTTTAATAATACAATACTTAAATTAAGAGCTTCATGTATACTTCTTGCTAAAGCATTCAGTACTGTTGCTCAGAATAACTCTGCATTAATATTACAAATATCAATTAAGTCAGCAAAACTTCAGATTATTGTGATGAAAGATCACTCTCTGCTATAAAAGATAATAGACACTGCTGCAACAGCTGTTGAGCTGTTATAATTAAAAGATTAAGCACTTATGATTTTACAATCTCAGCAGATCTTCATATCAAGTCAGACATTATGAATAGAGAATTCAACTGAACAGTTAAGTAGCACCACATCAAAGACAGAAAAAATCTTGAATATATTAAAGAATTATTTCAACATGCACATTGAGATATATTATACTGATCAGACACAGAAATATGAAATTATAAACAACTGCAATATGTTAATTGAAGAGAATAAGCATCACAAATACAAGAGTCTAGTACAGAAAATCAACAAGTAAGATATTGAAAAGATATTGCTTATACAGAAAAGTTTCAAACATACTCTATTTCTGTTATTAACTGATTTTTTTATTAATTTGAAGTCTCTTGCTACAGATCACTTCTGAATTCTCCATCATGAATATTCCATACTGATAACTGAACTGCTGCAACTGAATATACATAATCAGAATAATGATGAAGACTCCAGCATTTCAGAGTTATAATACAGACTAACAGACATACATATCACATCTAATATTTTTTTTCAGTTATGATCAGATGAAGACATTCAAGCACTCAGAATTTCAACAATACATCTGTTAAAACTGTCAATTCTTGACTCATTTCTTCAGTAACTGCAGAAATCATACAGAAAAGACTGGTATATACTTAATATAAATGAATTTGAATTCATCTTAATTCAGTTCTTTAAGAAGACTATATTTGAATTTCATGACAACATTCATCAAACAACAATAGCTCTTGATGACATTATTGAATATACTCACATGTTAAGTATTAAAATAAAGCAAATCACAGACATTTTCATACATTGCTGAGAGAGACAGCATCTTATATTCTTCACAGTAGTCTGAGTTCATGAAATCAAGCATAATGCAGTATTGAACTTGTCAGTTCTGCAGATGAGAAGAGAGAAGTTTAATCTGATAGATTTTTTAGTAATCTGCAGATCTAGCTTGCACACAATATCAGTCAGCACTGATACTGAGAAACTTGTGTTGGATTTTTACTTACTGAATACATTTCTTCACTGCACCTGGAAGATGTTGTTGTTATGATTTGAAGCTGGCTGGCAGCTCAGAAATCTAAAAGTAGCAAAATAGCTAGATAGCTAGATAGCTGTGTTAGATAGAAGTCTCAATAAAGTAATCTTACATTCAGAACTTCTTCTTACCATGCTATGTAGATCAACATACAACAATCTGGTGACTACATCAGGATTCCAAATGGGCAATGGCAACATAGCAGGATTCCATTACTGTAGGGTTATGGTAACATAAGCTATGATGCATATGATTGGATGTATGGTTATATTACTGTAATATTATGGTAATCAAAAAATCCATTTTTCCGGTATGGCTCTGCTGGTTAAGAAGCTCCCAGCAACCAACAACAAAGGAACACCATGTCGAGCAAGCTTCTTTACTCCTGGCATTTGGTCTGGGACTGGTTGACTGCCACCCGAACCTCCTCAAGGGTATGTCGCTCTATCCTGCATGTCTTTGTGGAACCACATATAAAACAGCCAGCTGATAGTTAACGCCCGCACAGTCACCCCGCGTTCCCCCCTTGACCCCATAGCCCCTTGTTTCCTCCCAAAGACTCGAAAATGGACGACGCCGCTCAAGGCTCAAAGGCCTTGTCTGCCTCCGATTTTTCGTCTGCCATAAAATGTTACACACAGGCCCTGACGGTCAATCCTCAGGCGGCAGATTACTATGTCAAGCGGTCTGCGGCGTACTTGCGTTTGAAGCCGGAAGATGGAGGACCCAACGCGGAGGCGGCTCTCCGAGATGCTGAGGTTGCGGTTCTTTTGGGCATGAAGCGGGCCAGGCGAGAGTCTATCATTGCAGCGCAGCTGAGGCGGGCGATTGCGCTCTATCAGCTGGGCCGATTTGGTGATGCGGATTTCTTGCTAGAAATGCTTAAAGACAAGCTGAAGATTGCTGAGGCTGTGGCGAAGGAAAAAGCGGCGGGAGTCTCACTCGCAGCGCTGGCGTCTCAGAAGGGTCGTGGTAGTAACCATCAGGAGCTGCAGATCTGGGGCATGAAGGCGAAATCTCAACTCAACAAGTTGGAGCCTGAGGATAAGAGAGCGATTGTGACTGTCAACGAAATCCCTGATGTTGTCCTCCCCGAGCCGGAGGAGTTGAAAAAGTGGCATCAATTGGAATTACGGGAGATGGGCGTTGGGGTTAACAGGGCATCGGTAGCCCTCGAAAAGATTGTCGCATCCGAAGAGAAACCCAAAGTGCAAGAGACCACGACGGCCACTAACGCTATGTCTTCCGCCGAGGTGAAAAGCAACTCGCAATCGCCCCCGACGTCTTCCCTCCCTCAACACCCGATTAGCAAGAAGTATAGGCATGAATGGTACCAAAACAACGACACTGTCGTTGTTACTCTCTATGCAAAGGGGGTTCCCAAGGACGAAACCAAAATAGATATTCAAGAACATTCTGTAAGGTGGATGATTATTGTCTGTGCTTCACACACGCTGACCCTCTGCCTTCACAGTTGTCAATCACGTTTCCTACAAGCGCCGGGTCTGATTTTACCTTTGATTTGGACCCCTTATTTGGTGCCATAGACCCTACGGCATCTACATCGTCCATCATGTCGACCAAAATCGAAATCAATCTCCGCAAAAAGCAACCAGGCCATAAATGGGGATCCCTTGAGACAACCGCAGTCGCCAACACATCATCCGTAATGTCTCCTCCGCGAGCTTTTACTACCGGCAAGGCACCATCGTACCCTACCTCCGCTCGCGGTGGCGCCAAGGACTGGGACAAAGTTGCAGCGGATCTAAGCAAAAAGAACAAATCCAAGGTCAAGGACGATGGAAGCAAGGAGGAAGAGCTTGACTCTGATCTAGATGAATACAACTCTGGTGATCCGGTTGACGCCTTTTTCAAGAAACTTTATGCGGGCGCTGATGATGACACACGACGTGCGATGATGAAGAGTTATTATGAAAGCAAAGGGACGGCGTTGAGTACCAACTGGAGTGAAGTTGGCAAAGGCCCGGTCCAGGAACATCCTCCGACGGACGACTAGAATGCTCAGTCGATAGCTTTCTACAGATTTGGGGGGATGAAATGCCGGAACTCTCTTTTGCAGCGCACTGTATACATTGATTTCTTCACGCAAGGCGCTAAGGGGTTCGGATTTAACTCTTAAAAGGGTAGAAACATGACGGCGGCGTAGCATGGGATCTTGTTGTTAGCTAAGTGAGACCTCTTCTTCAATGATGATATGATACTCAGGAACTAAGACTCGCATGTTCTAGAGATCAAGTTAATATCACTAATAAAATGCTATCTTGATTGACCAACTGATCGTTCCTGTGATACTATCAATATTTCCAGTACTAGATCTCGTTTAACATGGGCACCAAACGAAACCACTCGCCTAGCTCTGCTTGAATATGTCAGATTTTAATTTTGGCGGCTGAAATCAAATGTACAGACAGGTAGATATTCATATTCATACGTCAGTTTCGTCCTCGTCATCCTTTCCTTGATACATGATGAACTGCGCAAAAATGGCCAGATCTAAAAACAGAGTGCCCAGACTGCCCAATAACCAAGAAGAATTGACTAGCAAGTATCTTCCATATAATCTTTGCTGCTCACCAGGCTGACAGCGTCCTCTGCGGTCCGCACACACTGGCGAGTATGCAAATATCGAGAGCACATAGGTCAAATTCCCGATACACGCGAATAAGAAGAAGAGCAGAGACACTCCTTCCGTGCTCTTCCGGCGCCAATTCAGTAACAGCTGCGGTATCCGACTGCTCAGGTAAAGCACTGCACACAAATATCCAAATATCTGGCCAAGCACATCGAACCTCAACGTGTCCGGTCGCCGCTCCGGCTGTCCTTTGCTCCGTGCGGCGGAGCGTACGCTAACGTACCAACCAAGCACGCCTGCGGCGCAGACGAGTGCGATGGCGAAGGCGTTCCAGATGAGCTTTTGGATTGCAGTTGTTGGCTTGGGAATGGTGCGCGGCGTTGGTTTGGCGGGTTCGAGAAGGGGCATTGCGGGAGAGAGATGGGTGCCGTCGATGTGACCGAGGCGGTCGCGCAGTGAGGACAGAGAGGCGAGGGACGAACGGCGATCTGTGGAGCGTCGCTGCTGGGTTCGTTGAGCACCATTTTGAGCGGTGGAGTCTGCGAGGAGCGGTGTCCTTTCGCTCTGGCCTGATGACAGCCGTGGGGTCTCTTGTTCTTGTTCCCGGCCGTTCCCCTGCTGTTTGTGCGTCTCGTCTGACAGCGTGAAGCCCCGGTAGTAGAAACATTGACCCAACAGGACAATATCGGCGAGCGTGTAATATACGGCGAGTATGATCATCGTCGGGAGAACCCCCTGGAGTACCGCGCCGAGGATGTTGAAGACATCTCCAGCTAACCAGATCACCAAGAAGGTCAGAGAAAGGCCATCTGCAGATCCGCGGCGGAAGTTTTCTATGATCTGGGGCGAGAAGACAACGACCCAGCAGGCAATGGAAATGGAGCTACACAACAGTCAATACTCTGGAGACATTTCTCTATGAGCTGGCTGGAACGTACCCGCAGATGCCACTGAGGGCCTCGATATTCAAGTGAGCCGCTGGGCTTGGAGGGAACATTGCGCCCTTCGACAGGGCGAATAGCTAACTAGATGCTCAGCTGGCGATTCAGTCAATTGGAGAAACATAAACGGTTATCAAGACCGCAATGGATTGCGATTCCAACTCGTTGACTTTTTCAAGAGAGAAGCTTGTCTGTCCCTGCATTTATGACGTAACTAACTACCATCCATCAACTACGCTATATAAGGCATCAATTCACCTCTGATATTCTCAACGTCCGCCGGCAGCAAGCTTCATTTGACATCATCGTGGTCTGTCGATGCGATGGTTTCGTTCCACTCATCCAGCAGCAGCAATGTTTCTCTACACTTCCCGCCAATGGTTCTGATCGCGTCCGGCCCCAGGGGGAGCCTGAGAGGAATCTTGCGACCGGCTGCAACGCCGCTATGAGTGAGAACATCGACGATCACGCTGCAGCCTTTGACTACATCCCCGGGCTGCTTATTATTGACTGTCTCAAGCAGGTCTGCCGTCTCCCGCGCTGGAGTTCCCTCGTAATGAGGGAGTCGGTTTTCCGCTTGGTTCCGGTGCCCTGGATTCAACAGCTGGGATCTGAAGTACCCTGGCTCGATTGAGACGACAGAGATGCCGAACGGGGCCAGCTCGTGGGTCAGGGTCTCTGAGATGCAAGTCAGAGCTGCTTTTGTGGCGCTGTATAGTCCACAGCCAGGCAGCGGGTCCCAGCCAGCGATGCTCGAAACGTTGGCTATTACCCCGGATTTCTGCTCCCGCATATATGGAATTGCAGCACGGGCGACGTTTATGGCACCAAAGACATTGGTATTGAAAGATTCGAGCACCTCGCCGGGGCTTGTTCCAATGTTAGCGGCGCTTTGGTCTTGGAGAAGTGGCCTCCACATACCTCAGCTCCTCGAACGTACCCTCTTTTACGAAAGCTGCATTGTTCACAAGGATATCCAGTCTCTTGTAGATTCCATGGGAATTCTTGAGAGCTTTCTGAATCGTTTCAAAGTCTGCTGAGACATCGAGTTCAACAATGTCCGCTCCGGCCTCCTTCAGCGCGGTGAGCCTGCCTGCATTACGTGCAGTGGCAATGACTTTGTCACCCCTTTTGAGAACTTGAAGAGTGAGCTCTTTCCCGAAGCCTGAAGAGCAGCCAGTGATTAACCACACACGAGGCGCCATTTGGAATACGGAGTAGTGTTTAGGCAAGAGAATCGATCAAGTAGGTGGGCAGATACTTATAACAAGGGCTCTTAAAAGAGGTCAATGGCGGTTCGGAAGGCAAGATCTTGACAACCCCATCTTGATCTCTGGTATTTACACTACTTATATATCTCTCCAGCGGGCATCTTTAGAGATCATGTTGGCTGCTGCCTGCAGTCTCTCGGAGATTATAATTCCTAACTCCAGATTTCGGATATAGCTGTGCTATGCCCAACGCCCGCCAGGCTAGAAGAAAACAAGATTGATCCTTGTTGAGAGTGACTTGTGAAAGCCTCTACCTATTATAGTTGAGAGGGAACCTGAAATTCCCATGATCTTCCATATGGATTTGTCGGTCTATACTATGATGATTGCAGTGTTTTTGGAACCGCTGCGAACAAAATTGACAGAAAATGGCCTTAAGATCTTTGTACGAAATGAAGTGATGGCAGGTAGTTTTACCAAAGCGAGCTCTCCATCGCCACCCCATGCTTAACTGTTTAGTAAGAATTCATGACGTGGTTTGGGCAAGAATGTTCGCGATCCGGACTTAAGAAAATGAGAAGCACCATATCACTCCATGAGTAAGATACACCGTGCTTTGAATATTAGCAGGGATATCCAAGCAAGGATATATTGGGTAGTAAACCTGGGAGGTCTGAGGCAGACTTCGAAGAATATGTGTTCAATCACTGCCTGGATAGCTGCATACTAGCTACTCTTTCATGACCCGTTTTGTCTGGCCAACCATGCCTCATGCTCCCTCTTCTGTCTTTCCCATTCCTTTTTTAGTTTTTTACCCTTACTCTTATTCAAATCCTCGCCAGCGGCATCCTTGGTCGGGATGCCATTCTCATCCCAGGCACTGTATTCGTTGGTGCGGAACATGAGGAGGTGGCTAAGTCTGCCCCTTTGGGCTTTTTCTTGGGCTTCTTTCTCCCTGGCCTCCTTCTCTAGCTGCTTCTTTCTTGCTCTGGCGACCTTCTCCTCCCTTGCGGCCATCAACTCTCTCGAGACTGTGCGCACAACCGCCGGTTGTTCGTGTCGATCCTCAAGGTAGACACCAAGATCAAAAAGATCAACATCACGCAACCGGTCGCAAAGGGCCAAAACTTCTTTGGATATGGTATCAGAAGGTTCGAAAGAATCAAGTTTGGTGCAGAAATCGCTTAGGACTCTCTGATATGGCTTAGCCTCCTCAGACGCATGCGCGTTCTGCTTCAGGGCCTCCTCTCCTTTCGCAGCAACGGACTTTATCACATCGATTGAAAAGCCTGTTTTGCTTCGAGCGCTTTCTCGGAGGTTATCTCTCATGGTAGATAGGGGATAAAGGTAGGGCTTCGCCGCTTCCGGAACTTCGATGCCAGACCAACCGATCTCTTCCGAATCTGGTCCCGCAGAGCCATTAAGTCCTAGTATATTGACTATTGATGTAACCCATTTAGCAACGTCTTTGATATGCTGGGGATTTAGAGTGGATTTGTCTGCGCTGTTGTATTGCGTAACGAGCCCCGATATTGCGATCATGGCACCCGCTGTATTGAATGAATCACACAGGCTTTCATGCACCGCTTTCTGGGCTGCTTTCAATTGATCTGCTAACGAATCGTCTGTCGACGACGGCGTCATGGTCTCAGAGGAGTTTCTCACACTGAGGAAGAAGTTGTTCAGTTTTTCTTCCCATGCATTTCCTGCTTTGACCAGGTCCTCCGTGATTTCAATGCCATCAGCCCAGCTGCCCATCAGGAAAACGATCCGAAGGCTTCTCGGGGTCCAATCACCCCTTTCGAGAGCCTCGCGAATAGTGGTAAAATTCTTCAGTGACTTGGACATCTTTGACCCCTGAATCGACAAGTGGCCCATGTGGAGGAAATAGTTGACCCATTGGTCATGGCTACAACCCTTGTGCCAATACGCTTCACTCTGTGCCAACTCGTTGTCGTGGTGTGGAAAGGCCAAGTCAATGCCACCGGAATGAATATCCATTTGTTTCCCTAGTCGTGCGGATGCCATCGCAGAGCATTCGATATGCCATCCGGGGCGACCGGGACCCCAAGGGCTAGGCCAGCTTGGTTCACCGGGCTTTGACGCTTTCCAAAGTGCAAAATCTGCTTTGGACCGCTTCTCTATACTTTTGTTGATCAATGCGCCTTCGCCATCTGCTTGGAGCGCTGTATCGTTCCTATTCCACGGTTCCAATCGGGCATAATGATTACCAACAGTCTCAAAAGCAGCGATGTCGAAATAGACGGATCCATCGCCGGTCACGTACGCAAAGTTATGCTGAACTATTTGCTCAACGAAGCTGACGATCTCAGGGATAAACTCTGACACTCTGGTGACTTCGTCCGCATCTATAATATTCAAGGCACGCGCATCAGCCATGAACCGATCCTCGAATCTCTTCGTCAGCTTTGTGAAAATCGAGTAGTCCTCGCCGCAAATTGATGATCCATGCAATTTGTCCAAATATGCCAGCATAACGTCTTGGACCAAATCGTAAAAAGGTTTCGCTCAACATTGCGTTTTTGTCCACTATGACATCGGCGAGTGCCCTGGCCGCGGAGGTTACGGTCCTGAGGTGCATTTTGACCTTGGCTTCCTGATCTCCAGGCTTGCTATTCCCGGCAAGGGCTCCTCCGTTTAGGATAAAGCCATATGTCTTTTGTGCTTCGTCGGGGAACCGTTTGGGCGACGGGACATTCTCGATCAAAGGCAGATTCTTCCTCACATAGGCCTCGTACGCCGAGGTAATCGTCTCAATGACGGAATCATCGACGGTAGGATGGGACGTCACGTATTCCATGAACAGGTGCTGTTGCCTGGCTCTGGTGATAATCTTCTTCTAGTCAACCCACCGGCCTTTGTGTCAGGCTAAGAAGGAGTATGTAGTACCTTGTCGTCCACGTCCGTGATGTTCATAATAAATCTCACATCAAACTTGAAGTAGTCCCGCAGCAGCCTTCTCAGAATATCCGTGCTCACGTAGTTTCGCGCATGGCCCAAGTGCGCATCATCGTAGACCGTCGGACCGCAAGCATACCATGTCACTTTCCTGCCCTCGGGGTCGAGGGGAACGAACGGGACTTTGGATCGAGTCAACGAGTTCCATATTTTCAGTGGCGGCAGCCTCGACGTCAACTCCGGGGTTGCTGACGGCTGCTTCCACGGCGGTTGCTCACGCGGGGCAGCCATCGTGGGGGAATGGCTGAAGGATCGAGATATAGCGGGGCGCGAACTGGATCGGAGCTCGTTCGTGGGAGACAGTCGGATGAGAGCGCGGCGGAGAGGGATCATATAGGGAGTTTAAAGGGCCGGATGGAGGGGTGAATGAGTCACTCTCTTTGCCTTTGCGAAACGGAACGGGATACAGACACGAAACCACGGCATAGAGTCGCTTCTGGAGACTTTTCTTTTTTGCTCGTTGCTTGCGGATGTGGCACTAAAGCCGCCTGTCGTGGTTCCAGCGAAGGCTTTTTGGTTGCTTTTTCTCTGCGAATCGTTCGCCATTTTCCCGACAACTCCATCCACGCCAGAACTCACGAATGAGAAGAAGAGAGCAAGCGACCCTGCCGTCAGGATGGTGTCCCCGTTCCTCGCATCCGACCCTGTCGCTGAAGAAGGCTCGCTAGCCATCCTCCACCTCCGTCGCAATCTCCTCACGCCGACAATCCTGAGCGCACGCGACGAGGCGGACCAGGGCTACAAGGAGGGAAAAGTAACCAATACGCGATACGGCTCGTTCCCGCACAGTACGCTAATCAATAAGCCATGGGGCTCGCAAATTCTCGCGTCGAAGGTTGATACCGGGTCAAGGGGCCGGAAGTCCAAGGGCGGCAAGGCGGCGCACTCGTTGAAGAGGAAAGCTGACGAGGTAGAAGCCTCAGAGGAGGGATCGAAAGCGTCAGATGCCGTTGCAGCGACCAGTGGATTTGTTCATCTCTTGCGGCCTACGCCTGAGTCGTGGACATCGTCGTTGCCGCACCGCACGCAAGTCGTTTATACAGCCGATTACAGCTATATCCTCCACCGCCTGCGCGCGCGCCCCGGAAGTTCTATTATAGAGGCCGGTGCTGGAAGTGGCTCCTTTACTCATGCGGCAGCTAGAGCTGTCTTCAACGGATACCCATCGAGCAGCCATTGTGCCAAAAGACGGCGGCTGGGCCAGGTCTCCAGCTTTGAGTTCCACGAGACACGAGTACAAAAGGTTCGCGAGGAGATCAAAGCCCACGGCTTAGATGGGATTGTGCGGGTAAATCATCGCGATGTGTACAATGATGGGTTTCTATTGGGCCCACCGTGGAATGGTGAATCTCCAAAGGCAAACGCCATCTTCCTCGACCTTCCCGCGCCGTGGTTGGCCCTGAAACATCTTGTCCGTAACCCGCCTGATGGCTCCGAATCTCCTTTAGATCCCACATCGCCCGTGCACATATGCACATTTTCCCCGTGCCTTGAACAAGTTCAGCAAACAATCAGTGCCCTGAGACAGCACTCCTGGCTTTCCATATCCATGGTCGAAGTCATGCACCGCAACATTGAAGTAAGAAGGGAGATCTACGCCGTGGAATGCAATGGAGGCCTCCGCGGCTCCATCTCCGGCCCAAGAAACGTCGAAGAAGCCCTTTCCAAGCTGCGATCCGAAGAACAAGCCAGAGCACTACGCGAGAAGCTGCGGGAGAGTCAGTTCAATGACTCAGACCCAGCCAAGGGAGATGAAGAACCCAGCACGGTCGACACGTTGGCGCCGCAGACAAAATCCGTCACTCCTGCGTCCAACGTTCGCCGGTCTGAGCCACAGAAGCCTTCAGTGCCCATATTCAAACAGGGCCGAGTCATTCACCGTTCCGAGCCAGAAATTAAAACACACACATCGTACCTCGTCTTTGCCATACTGCCCCGTGGCTGGTCGGAAGAGGACGAGCGACGGAGTCAAGAGAAGTGGCCATCGTCAAAGTGCGACGCACCCAGGTTCACGGATAAAAAGAGCAAAAAGCAATTGAAACGGGAAGCTAGGGCTGATATAGAAGCGGGAAAGGCCAAAATCCAAAAGGGCGCTGAAAGTAAAGAAACTTGATGAATCTAAAGCCACTGGCTTCCAGGCCATGAACAATCTGAGATGCCAAAATTTTGAGGGCTCTATCATTTGTATTCCCTTGCAGCTATCACATCATTTGAAGCCTTCCCAAGCTACCTAGAGAATAAAACACTAAGCCATGCCGATTGATGCAAAAGGATATGGCTTCTAAATCTATGAAATTAAAAATAGCAGGATATACCAGTGAGTATCTGCGTATCATCATAATCCGTTGTCCCGTTTAAACTTATCCCATGCCTCATTCAACGTGCTAAACACAGCCCCGGCAATCATCCTTTGTTCCGTCGTGGCATTTACCGAAATCTAATTCACGCGCAGAAAAATAAGCCATCATGAAGAAACAAGCATCAACAGCCAACGTACCTTGTCGGGATGCACTTTGGCAATCCCCTTCATATAGTGAATCTTCACTTTATTAGGAAGCACCAGCTCCGCCATACCAAGCTTTTTCCATCCCGTCTCTGGCCATAGAACCGAGTCCAAACTCGCCAACAACGCACGTAAATTATCCTGCTTGCCCCCTTTCCAGGCAGTAAGCCGTGCTTCAACCGTGTCCGCGAGTGCGAATTTCTCATTATCCAGTCGATCAGCGGCTTCGTTCGCCGCGCGGAGCCGACTGACGGCTTCTGCCGGTTTAGCTGGGATTGCAGATTGCGATCTGGCAGCGGGCCTTGGTGTCGCGCGTGGCGGAGGCCGTGCTGAGACGGATGGTCTCGGCGCGGCGGCGGAGGGAGTTCGAATGCCAGCTGCCTTTTCACATCGAGTTCGTCCCTGAATACTAGCACTACCACCGTGGCCGGATTCGACGGTCTCTCGCCAGATTTTGGCGGCATCGGTCCACCGTTCTAATTGCTCCAGCGCTTCCGCTTTTCGCATCATGGCTTTCCCAAAGAATTCCCTCATCTCTTTCATCGGCTCGCCGTTTGCTAAATCTATTTTTTCCGACTCGCCTCTGCTAGGGCCGATGATAGACAGTGCACGGTCTGCGTCACTGATGGCCGTTTTCGGTTCACCGATTTTCAAAGCAGTTAAAGCATGGTTGGTGAGAAGGATGATGGCTACCGGATGGTCGCCTGGTATCAAAGAGATTGCCGTAGAATAGGCTACATGGGCAGCAGCATAGTCACCACGTTTGAAGGCAGCGGCCCCGTCCTGGCGGTGTTTATGCGAAGCCAGGAGCGTCGAGTTGGAAACTGGAGGAATTTGCCTTGGAGAAACTTTGGGCCGCGGAGCTATTGGTGGTGATGCGGTAGGGCGCGACGGGGTCCTGGCAGGTGATGGCGACGCAGCTGCACGGAGCGGTTGGGATGGCTTAGTAGTTCCCTCTAGCAGATCGAGCGCTGGCTCTGCAGAGAGTTTCGGTGTAGTCTTCCTTCGTCTGGCTGGGCTGACATATGCTTCAGAAGCTTGTTCATCGGCGGCTAAACGAGACAGACGAGAACGGCTATCATTGAGAGGCGGGCTCTGAATGTCCTGTTGTGACCGGCGTGGCCGTATAGGTAGTTGATGAGATGGCGGAACGTCTCGCAATGGATTCTGGCGGCCCGTGTGCTGGGGAGGCGGTTGCGGACTTCTGCTTGGTCGCGGAGGCTTACTTGGTGGCGCTCTCTCCATTTCCAGCATGAGCGCTTCATCCGTAACGCTCACGCTGGGTTTCGCCGCTGAGCCGCCTCGCTGTGGCCGCACTTCTGTTTGACTTCGGCCTTCCATCCTTTCCTCTCTCATCCATCGCGGCTGGGATGGATCCGGGGTCGAGTTGAATTCCTGGACGGCTTGCTGTACTCTTTTCGTTCCGCTCTTCCATAAAGAATTCGCGGACTTGAAAAGATTGTTCCCGAATTCAGCGGCTAGTTGGGCGGGGTCCTTCTCTGCCGCCCTTCTACTATTGGGGCTTCTCTCCTCAAAACGCGCTTGATCCCGTACCTGTGTCGGTAGACTAGAGTCTCTAAGTTCGCCCGCCAACCGGTCACGCCGCCCGTTGGGAGCCCGTTCCGAACGCGACTGTGCCTGTGCGCTCTGACTTCTGCCTCTGGCCTTTTCTTGTGCCTCAGCATGGGCGGAATTAAGCAGCCAACCCACAGCTGCCTGGACATCAGTTCCCGATTCAGTGGTCGCTAGCGCTGTGCTGGCTTTTTCAATTAAAAATCCCATATCAACTAGCTCGGCAATAGCCCGATCCACAGGCGATATCCGAGCAGGCGAGCCGCTTTTGTCCTCCGCAAGGCGAACTTCACTTTGACGTTCCAATGTTGTAATCTCAGGAGTGGGTTTCGCAAACTCCGACACAGGCTTAGCAAGGGGGCCCAGTATATCATCATCATCCCCATCCACTGCATATGGCGAAGTAACCTTGGGTTGCGTCTGCCTTTGGCTCATCTCACCTAAACCAAACGGGTCATCATCCTCCATTACTACCGTATTTCTAGCTGGCAAATGTAAACCCGGATTGGGAGCGGGGGGCGCTATCGAGCTCGGGATTGGAAAATTAGTTGATCTGTCCACAGGCGCTGAAGCGTTGAATGCAGCTAGAATGTCGTCCTCGTCATCGTCCATGGCGCTTCTCCGATGGGGCAAGCCACTTCCAGCAAGGCCCTGGGAAAGGAGGTCGGGAGACGAAGATTGCGCGCTCCTGCCAGAGGTCAAACCGGATGTATGGCTCGAGACGCCGGATTTGCCTAAGTTATCCCAGAATTGCTCATTGTTTCCACCATATTGCGCATCAAACTGTGCGCGTCTCTGCTTCTCTTCCAATGCCTTCTGCTGGGCCAACTGCCGTTGCCGCTCCGCGAGAGAAACACCCTTGCCTGATGCGCCAGATCCAAAGGCAACGAGGTTGGCAAAACTGTCATTCGCCGGAGTGGGCGCTTTAGACGGCGGCATGGAGTGTATCGCGGGCGGAGAGCGAACCGTAGAGCGGGGATTGAGCAAACGGGGAATTAGAGGTATCAGCTGGAGTTTCTGGCAGTCCGTGTACTTTAGACCTGTGGTATCATCAATATCGGTTCGAATGGGGTGGCTGCGAGGCGAATTTGGCGTGATGTGCTGCTTTCGACAATTCACTGGTTGTAAGGGGTGCAATGGGACCAAGCGTTATGATGCATGGTTTCCTTGACAAATATCAGTACAAGGAGCAACAGTATGTACAGGAATCAATGAGTAGCAATAAAGAACAATGAAATCCAACCACGCATGCAATCACCAGCAGAGATTCAACTGTTTGTATTGTCCCATCGTCCAAGAGGCTTCATACGCATTATCAAACACGGCAAACAGCATTGGTCGGTTATGTAAGCAATATTCTTCGGAACTTTATAAATCCGCTATTAAGGACGCTGGATGGGCAAGTTGAGCAATATCTGAACAAGCATTCAAGGGACAAACAAGCGCAACATTAAGCTTGTAGAAACGGAAATCACTCTGTTTGCTACCCCAGAGGCATCATATTATCAGTCGCACGCTACATTGGCGATCAGTCGAGCGACAGGGGGATCATGGTCGCCATCAGACTCCTTGTACTCAAACCGCTCCCACCGATTTCCATAATCACCGAATCCTTTAGGTCTACACATGAGGATATGACTTGTATACAAAACAACCTCGCTCCTCTTCACAGCTTTGGAGAATACCTCCAGTAAACGGCTATCGACGGGTTCGTCGTCCGGGATGGGTAATCTCCCATGCCAAAACAGGAAAAATAGGCCATCACAACTTGACTTGCGGGTTTTAACAACTTCATCGTAGAGAGTCCGCATTCTAAGGCCATCACTGTAAGCGCGAGCGTGCTCGGGTCGCTTCTCGATCCCCTCGTCACCTGTCTGGACGGGCGGTCGATCAAATTCCAAGAGCTTCCAGGTCGTCGAGGACCCGTGAAGAAATTGGGTGTCTGTCAGCAGGCCTAGCGAACGGACTGGCGGTTGCGTGACGAGCATACGCCGCCAGCTTGATCCTTTACGAAAGAACGCATCGCGATTCTTAACCAGGGCCAATGAGTCAAACAAGTCGTCGGAATGGCCTTCGAATCCATTATTGTCACCGTCGAAAAAGAAGGGAAACTTCTCCTCCAAAAGCGGATTTACGGCGTAGTGCGTGTTGTCGGCAGACCTCACAGGCCTCAAGAATAGTGTCATCTGTAGGTTTGGAGAGTCGTTGATCAATGCGTGCCATTGTCGACACACCCGCTGTGCGGAGACAAGTAAGGTGCGTATCTCCACTTGGAGAAGCACAGACTCGAGGAGTTCCGCAGTGTTTATAACAGCCTCCATCGTTTGCCCTTGTCCTTTGTTCTGCTGATAGCAATAATGAACACAATCAGAAACACCCCGCTCTCCGGTTGTAGTTACGAGGATGAGTTAATGTTAGCGCAGGTAACTTACTTCTCTAAGGTTGGGGGCGTTGAGCTCGCTAGTTACCCATGCTTGAACACCTGGCCAAGCATTTGAGCTGCTTACTCAGCATGGTCTTATCTTATCTTTACCATGCAAGAACACTATATAAAATGCGTCGCGTTGACATAGCTCCCCATCTTCCTTAATTATCACACACATCATATCTTACTTATCTATGTCTGAAGTCTGGTAGGCCGTGAAAGCTGAAGAAGAGGGGGATTTTGTTGCCGATTTCAAAATTGTTGAAGAAGTCCATCACGTTGGTAAGCTCCTCTGTGGTTGGAGGTCGATGGTCCGGCAGCGGTGGTGGTGGAGGATTCGGAGGCGCTCTCCGATTAAGGGTGATGGCGGGGATGGCGTCATGTCGCTGGACGCTTGAGCTCGACGCAATTGGCATGATCGGACGCGAAACGGGAACTGCAAAGGCAATAGGGACCAAGCATATTTGAAGACCGAGCCACATTACTCATGCGCGGAAAAACTGGAGCACCTTTCATTGTGATGATTTAATGAACACCACTGTTGACACGAAGTGAAGTTGCAGATATATAGCGGGACAAATACAAGATTGTCGAAACGGTTGTGAAAACAGCACGGGGACCTCGCCGTGCTCCCTGTGAACATGTAGGATCGGAGGGGCGGAAGAGAGGTCAAGAAGTTGATAGAGCTTAGACCTTTATATTTATACCGTACAGTACATCCCCAGATCATCCCCTGCTATTTCTAACTTCAGTCTATCCATAACCTAGTCAGTACCCTAATTTACTGGTCATAGGAAGTTGTAACTCTACGAAGGATATGTGAGGGGGCGGGCGAAGTGTAGGCACAGGGAATCGTTTCATCTCACCCCTCTATTCAACTTACCTTTCAGCTCCTCGCGTGAGCTACCAGTTCATGTGTACATCACTTTGCCCACTAAGTGGGTGTATACTCGATTCCGCGCTTTTGTTGAGCTGAGAGAAAGAATCCCTGTACTTTCTTCCCCGCTAATGCGATGTATGCCTGCCTCACCTAGTATGCAAGCCAGGGGGGGCGAGAGTCTGATCACTTGAGGGTCTATAAGTCATGCTTGCGGTGCATAGAAGGCAACTTCCCAAAATATAGAACATGGTTCAAAGGGTAAGAGGTCTCCGAGTGAAGAAGTCCCAGCCATAAGGTTGACTAACTATCCTAACATCGGCCCGTCGAAACCTGGTAATAAATAGGAATGCTGCATAAATTGCGTCAGGTTTCACCTACTTTATTCCACATTGGTGTTTGAGCGGTTGCGGTGCACTCTACTCGCAATCACAGTTGCTTTATTGTCCAATGAAGTCTCCAGCAGCTCCGTTATCACAGAGCCTTGGCCATGGTTGAGGGCTTTGTCCACGGCCGAAACACCCTTGGAATCACATGAAAACCAGTCAGCCCCGTGTTCAAGGAATAGTCGAGCAGCATGACCATTGTTGTAGCGAATTGCAGCGTGAAAAGCGCTCTCTTCAAACGGGTCTCGAGAAAAGCAGTAGGCTGAGTTTGGGGGCTGAACATGGTTGACATCCGTGCCTGCCTCGACCAGAAGTTGAACACAACGACTTTTCCCAGAGCGAGCAGCATAATGAAGTGCTTCGACGCAAGCATCCATTGGGCTGTGTTTAGCTAAAATCGGGACGCATAATTCTCTTTCCAAGCGCACGGCTTGGAGGATGGGGAGAGAAGAAGGCTCGGGCTGGGAAGGATTTGCGCCGTTCGCTATCACGAACTTGAGAAGCTCGAGGTTGTTCTCTCGAATTGCAATGTTGACGGCATTGCCCATCGCAAACATTAAGGTCCAGTGAATGACATCGGGGTCGCGGGCTAGAAAGATTTTGTAGACGTCGAGGCCTGCCTCCAGAGCCAGCCGCACAATCTTACAATGATCTGTCGTCCACCAATCCGACCCCGGATTCTGATCCAGGAGAAACGACACAATGTGCGTATGGCGTGGAGGAATCGCCTCCTCGAGCAAACCCCGCAGGGTGCCTGGGCATTCCATTTTGTTTGCCTGCATGTCGAACAGCGCTTTCACCAAGTCCAGATCCCCGTTCGCACAGGCAAGTTTGATTTCTTCCATACCGGAAACAACGGCGTGAGTCGGACATGAAAGTAGGAGTGAATGACCTTTTCCCAAGGCTCGGAGCCTGCTTCTTTTCCACGGAGGTTTGGAGACAACGGTTCAGGTTACGAAGCATCTTATATGAGGACGGATGATCGTCCGGCAAGGGCACGGAACCGCCGCTGCACGTGATCCAGGGGCTGCCATCGGAGAGATGCCCGCTTTCGGAAATGTGAACGACGGCCTCCGCAACACGGTTGAAGCTGACGTCTTGAGCTCCAAACATCAACCCTGGGGACTGTGTCTGCACAGGCACCAGGATTTCTTTTTGAATGGCAGGAGAAGAGATTTGGCCAGACTGGTCGAATGCAGCCAGATGCCGCATCACGATACACAACTTGAAATTTTAGGAGGGCTTCCTCGGTTTTGCACAGTCGCATTCCTGCAATCCCATTCTGTGTGATGGTTCCCCATGAACTGAATTGGCAGAACGGAGTAGCCCTGGTGAAGTACTCTCTCAAGGATATTGGAGCTAAGCATGTATGTACATTCCAAATTGCGTGCTCTTAATTCGAAATATTGTTGAGCGTTTCCCTCCTGGAACCCATGGCGACCCAGCCCCCTTTAGAAACAGCTTAATGCAGACAGGGTTAACAACCGCTCCATGACTGTGACTATGCTCCAACATTTGCTACCGCAAAGGAAGCTTGTCTGTCCACGGGTGTACTTGCACCAGAAGCTATGGATCCTGTGCCGCCGCCCAAAACCCTATGGTTATTCTGCAGGGCTTCTTGATATTCTCCCCATGGCCCGGACACCTTTTTAAGGTGCGCCAATTAGCGGGCCCTGAACATCTCTCCAAATATATGAAGTTCTCAAGCTCGTATACCCTTTAGAATCACTGTTCTGTCAGTCGTCTGGGATCGGGGAAGCTGTTGGCCATACTGGCCCATTCGGATCTCTGAACCAACTGATTAAAACATGTTGGGCTATCTACAGTTTCTATCCTTCTGCTGGTGCTTGGACCAAGTGCTCCGCAATGTCTACTCCTTCGAGCACTGGAAGCCTAGTATTTAAAAGACATTGAACACGGCTCTGAGTGCGCTTCTGGCTCTAAACCCACCGGAGCTCAGTTATGTGATGCCATTATGGAAGTCTGAAATGTGATTGCACCTGAGTTTTTGACCGGTTTCGTGGACTTGATGAAACAGAGATGCTGGAAGGTCATTGCAATGATGAAGATTCAATTTCTTACTAGATTTTCTAGTAATTTCAATGGTGTTGAGAGTCTGTGCTTCAGAACATCACTATCCTTAATTTGATATCAGGTTGAAATAGAATTTATGAGTTGGTCAGAATCAAAAGTAGATTTACGAACAGAACTTCACCCTAGTAGGCAAACAAACCAAACCAAACTACGCTGCCAAGCCACGCCAAGGCGAGGTCCACATGGCCCCTGCTTCGGGAAGGCACGGCCCTGAGATTCGGATCGGGCAGGTTCGCTGCGTTGAGCCAATAACGACGCTGCAGTCTGGCTGGCAGAGAGACCACTGATGGGTTGAAAAGGGCTGTCTGAGAGCTGAGCGAGATTGTGGACTTGCCGAGGGATTGAGTACCTCACTGGTATGGAGCCAAAAGCATCCAACGCAGCCATGCGGAGCCGCCAGAAATTTTAGAGTCCCCATCCAGGACTGGCTCTGTATGGAAACGAAACGCCCGTTGCATCGCAAGTCGTCCTACGGTAAGCAGTTTGAGGAGCCTGCAATTCGGGGCATAGGCTCTCATTATTATTGCCTGATGCTGTGTCTCAGCAGCTGCACAGGGTAGGTCCCCACCAGTGCTGTATTTGGAAACCTGGAGGGAACGAATAATGGGTCTCTCGAAGCTGTTCTCAGCTCTATCTGGCGGAAACAAACTCCCGAATTGGACCCGTGGCTGCTGCGGTGACGTCTCGTTTTCCGGTTTGTTGGATTGGCGGCGCACGGAAAGAGAGCCGCAAGCTCGGTCGCAACAAACGATTCGTGGGAGTGGCCCGTGGGTAAGAGAGCCCCGTTCTGCCGCAGCATTATATTATTATTGGCCTAGGAATAATGATGCCAGGGAAGAAACGAGGTCAATCGACACGGCATCGCGTGGTTTGAATGCTTCGAAGCGCCCGTCAATCCTTCTTCTCCTGCTCCAGGCCAAACCCCATATTTTAAGCTCCAGCCACTGATTCCAGACCGGTGGTTGTGGGCTCTGCTCCATCTTTGGCGGCAGTCCTAGCCTCTTCCCCGGGCGTTCAGAGAGGCGTGTGGGTGTCTCAAGCGGGCCTGTGCGGAATAATGGAACTGCTCAAAGCACTACTCCTTGATATGACCTTGGTTAGCGAGAGGTGGATTGGAGAGGCACTCTTCCCCGGCAGTTATGCAGGGCGAACCAGTTCCCCGAAACAGGATGCCCGACGCGCTGGCTCCGCAGGCGGTTTTGCGATCACGTAAAAAAGGAAGCATACTCTGTGCTCTCAGGAGGATTCTAGCAGCAAGATGCAGTGAGCAACGGATGCTGCCAGCAGGAGCTTTTGACTGAACCGTGCCGTTCACTAAGGGCCGAACCTAAAGAGCGTACGGAAGCGATCAGCATAATCGTAAATTCGCATGGTCAAGCCCGCGTGGTCGATTCCAGGCTAATAAATAACAACAGCAAAGGGAGTCAGACAGTAAGTGATCTCGCACTTTTCACAGCAAAACCGTATTATTAAGGGTTCGTACCCTCGGCTGGCCCAGGCCGCAGGGGGCGTTGTCGAGACTGCTGCCGATGGCCCCCGGAGATGGCCTCTCTGGCCTGATGAGTCCTGGGGCTTAAGATCAAGTCCGGGACTGCGAAATCGCCCCGCCAACCTAAACTCATGCACCACCAACGCTGCTCTCTCTTTGCCCCCTGCTTCCTCTTCTTCTCTCATCTCTTCTCTTCTGTGAATCTTGTCATTCGTGTATCTCGCGATTCTTGCTCACAAGTCAGTTTGGTGAACGCTTTTCATCACTCAAGCGGCCGCAGTCACTGGCCTCGCCCCTTCTCAACCTCACGATGGGCCTCTTCAAGCGCAAGGACTCAAAGCAATCAGCGTCCGATAAGGATGAGCAAGACTCGTTGACCTCGACGAACAGTGCGAGGACGTCAAACGCGTCTCTGAAAATGCCACTGTCGCTCAAGTCCAGCGGCAGTCCTCCAATCCCTGAGATTCCCATTGCCCCTCCTCCTGACCCCAATATCGACCCTGCCGCCTATCTCAGAAGCATCCACTCCGTTCGCCAAAGGTCCAGGTTTATTATGCTCAAGGCGAAAATGAACCAATTGAACCATTTTGACGTGGACGTTGACAAGTTTGAGGCCACAGCGCAATACGTGGTGTCGATTATCAAAGTATGACTCTAGTATTCATCCTGTCGACATATCAGAATACTGACCCTTCGTGCACTCGGGTGTAGAGAGATTATGCGCCCGACTACCAGTCCATTCCCGCCCACGGTCGCTGGCAGCACTTTGAAGTCGGTGGCAGGCCCCGAATCAACCAACTGCTTCAGTCCTGGCCCAGCACAATTGATTCCCTCGAACGGACAAGGCGATTAATCGATTTGTTCCTAATCTCAGTCTTGCTCGATGCCGGAGCCGGGAATAAGTGGTCGTACAAGTCGAAAGAATCAGGGAAAATTTACAAGCGCAGCGAAGGGTTGGCTGTTGCGAGTTTGGAAATGTTTAAAACTGGGATGTTCAGCAGTGACCCCACCGAGCCTTGCCAGGTCGACGGTGCAGGTTTGAAGAGGGTTACTGTACAAGCACTAGCAAAGGGGATGCAGCACACGGAAGACAATCCGCTGGCTGGCATTGAAGGGCGTGCGGGACTGCTCACGAGGCTTTCGGGAGCCCTAGATAATCAGGAGTTTTTCGGAGTGGATGCCAGACCTGGTAACATGCTAGGTAAGTTTCCTCAATAACTGTTTTTCGGCCCCAACCCCTTCAGACTAACAGCTATCCCCAATGGTCTATAGACTACCTCCTCTCTCATCCCTCAACCCTAGCATCATCAGTTCCCATCATTCCAGTCCCCACACTCTGGAATGTCCTCATGGACGGACTTTCTCCAATCTGGCCACCATCGCGCACGCAGATAGATGGTGTGTCGATTGGAGATGCTTGGCCTTGCAAAGCCATGCCTCCGTCGCCACCTACCAAAGAATGGGAAACAATAGTCCCCTTCCACAAGCTAACGCAATGGCTCTGCTACTCCATTATGGTACCAATGTCAAAGATTCTGAACATCAGGTTTTCCGGCACCGAACTTTTGACAGGGCTTCCCGAGTACCGAAATGGAGGCCTTCTCATTGATATGGGCCTACTTACGCTGAAAGATGAAGACATGAAACGCGGCCTAGATGCTTACAAGACGAATGCAATGATAAAAGGCCAGCCTAATATGGAAGTGGTCCCTCTGTTCACGGCAGACGATGATGTAATAGTGGAGTGGCGCGCTCTGACAGTCGGGTTCCTTGATGAGTTACGGGATGAGGTGAATAAGTTGTTAGATTTGCCCGAGGGCCAACAGCTGAGTCTTCCGCAGATACTGGAAGCGGGAACCTGGAAGGTTAGTTCAATTCAATATCAATCATGTATGAATGTTGCTTACTTTTTCATAGGGAGGCCGTGAGATAGCAGAGGTGTCGAGGCCAAATACCAAACAACCTCCGATTATGATCGTCTCGGACGGGACAGTGTTTTAAATGTCGCTCTGGACGCTACTTCGTTTATTTTATATATATTTCTTTCGCCCCATTTCTAATGCCGTTTCAGTTCATGCTTTGATGAGATACCAACAACCCCCTATAATTGCTATTGTAAATCCTACTTGGTTTACCATTTCGAGATTTTCTTGCATGCGTGCTTCCTCCTTTTCTTTTTGTTTCCGGTGTTGGCATGAAATGGAATCTACCCTTCTCAGTCCCCGGGTCCTGCTTGCGTCAGGATATGCACGTATTCCACGGCCTGGGACACTTGTTGTAAGTACCTCAATTCACATTTGATACAGGTTGTCATGAAATGATCAATTCGCCTGTTGCTGAAACTCTGTAATAACTATTTGACCTGGATCAATACTCGTCGCCAACGGATATGGCCTTCAAATTGAATGGGTCTCCTCTTCTCCAATGGCTGAGCTACTTTGATATTCACATAGTGAATATCAGACTCACCAAATTTCTTGAATTCTCCTTAGGCACAGCCCAATGCGCCCTTCCACAGTCACAACCAATCCCGACCTATGGCAGCGCAAATTGCAAAATGTTTATCCGAAATTTTTTTGCCCTTGTGATCACTGTTAAGATGGCTCCCCGGCAGCGCTTTTACCAGGTATTGTAGTGTCCACCAAACTATGAGAACAAGACAGATAGCCCAGTTGACTGGTGATCAGCCACAACAATCTGAAGATACACCTTATCCACAAGTTTCATTTTGTGCCCAAACTCACTAAGCTAGACTCCAGGCACTCTCTCCATTATTATATACTCCACTCCTACAGATTTTGTTGCATGAGCATCCAGCAATACACCTTGGGAGAAACAAAATCACAACAGATAGGATCCTGAATTTCCAAGAAATGTTCTGCTGAAGGAACTAGTTGACTATCCAACCTGTCCAGCAGGAATTATTGTGCTCTCCTGCTCTGCAACAATCAATATTAGCTCAAAAAACATCAATGTTCACTGCTCTTAACTCCAACCGCAAGGCCATCCGATGCGCGAAAGCATTTTAGTGCAGAGTATATTCTGATCAAACGTGCCCAAGGAATTCAACGGAGACTCAGTCCCAATCAAGAGGCAGCTGCGATCAGAATGTTAGAAAGCTATCTAGGAGGTTGCAACTCAGAGAACAACAGACACTCTAGGTAACCTCGTCCACAGAGTTAAACGCCCTGTTTTCCCAGTTGGACGCGCCACCAAAGCGAGTTGATACAACAGTTAAAGCCTACCGAGGCGCCATAAAAGTTGCGGTGATAGGTGCGCTGTTGGACCAGAATACCGCCGAAATCGCCTTTGACAGTCGACGCTCTTGTTTTTTCAGCCGTAGAAACGAGTCCAGCTAGTTGATCCTTCTAAAGCTTATGAAGATATTTGAATAAACATTTCCCTCCTCATAAGGATTTTTTTTGCAGCGTAGGCTTCCATAGTTCGTCAGGTATGACATGTGTAACCTGGCTGTATCGAATACCGAATAAATTACAGACCGTTGCGTCGCGGGATAGAGTCGGCAAAGCAAAGTGTTCCTCCCCGCCAAATTCAAAGGCACGCCGTGATCTCGAACAAAACACAAGCAATTCCTGCAAAATCATCAAGTCAACCAGAAGTGTGGAATCATGGATACGAAGAAAAGGAAGAGGAAGGTCCTGCTCATGGGGAAGAGCGGATCCGGCAAGTCCTCCATGCGCTCCATCATCTTCAGCAACTATGTGGCCAAGGATGTGCGTCGTCTGGGTGCGACAATTGATGTTGAGCATAGCCATGTCAAATTCATTGGCAATTTAACTTTGAATCTTTGGGATTGCGGAGGGTATGTTTTGCCCCAGGAAGCACTGAACGCCGCCTCTCTCTCTGAGAGAGCGGCGAGATTGCTGTGCGCGGAACTAACTTGTTTCCCTTTCCTCTAGACAAGATGCGTTCATGGAAAGCTATGTTGGGTCACAGCGTCAGAACATTTTCACAGACGTCGCGGTCCTGGTGTATGTTTTTGATATTGAATCCCGCGAAGTGGAGCGCGACCTGGACACATACAATGCGATCATCGTTGCCCTGCAAGAATCCAGCCCCAGTGCCTTTGTCTTTTGCCTCATCCACAAACTGGACCTGATCCAGACCGAACACCGTCAACGAGTCTGCGAAGAACGCTCCGCCTTGATCCGCTCCCGCTCCGAGTCCTTTGAGATTGCGACGTTTGGAAGCAGCATCTGGGATCAATCGCTCTACAAGGCCTGGGCCGGGATCGTGCACAAGTTGATTCCCAACCTGTCGTTCATTGAGCGGTTTCTCAACGCGTTTGCGGAAAAGATTGATGCGGAGGAGATAGTTTTGTTTGAGAGGTCGACCTTCCTCAATATCACGTCCGTCACGTCGGATGTCGGGAATATAAACCCCATTTTCGACCGGCATGAGCGCCTTTCGAATATCATGAAAGCCTTCAAGCATTGCGCCGCGAGAAACACGCATACCACGCCTGGATCGGCCAACTTGGTTGTCATGCACACCAAAACACCGCAATTCAACGTGTTCCTGGGCAGGTTTACGGATAATACGTACATCTTCGTCGTGGTGCCGCCGGGTGAAGCTGCCTACAACTGTGCCGTACTGAACATCATGCTGGCGCGAGAAGGGTTTGCGAAAGCCGCGGCAGAGGGACAGGATGCATTTGCATTAGCGTACGGTGATCCGAACGGCGAAGGCGCTGCGGAGGGGTCTGCCGCCGGGCCTTTTCAAACATGATCGTTCACAAATAAGCGTGCATCTTGCTTCGACCACGTCTAGTCTGTATCTGCTTGTATGATGACGGTTTCTTTTCCCCCTTGATGGCAATGGCGTTTTTCCCCTGGCACGGTGGCTAGCAAGAATAGATACCCCATTCCTGATTGTCTCTGGTTACATGTTTTTTTTTTTTTTTTTTTTTTCATTTTTTCTTGCGAGGCGAGGCATGGGCGGTGGGCTTTAGTATTTAATATCATCCAGAAGATCAGGGGATATGGAAAGGTAGTCACGGATGGGATCTGGGCCTTTGTGATAACTGATAGACCCCAGACTTCATAGCGCAAGCTACTCAATACTTAATAATACAATGATCATTTGAAGACTCTAATGTTGCTTTCCTTCGTTGGGAACATCCGCGGCAGTTTCAGCCCTCTTCATGCAGATCCGGAACGGTTCAAAATTCAGCGGATCCTTTTTTTTTAGTAGTAAGGATATTCGAAATGGAAAGCTTGTGGATTCAATAGCCGACTCAACTTCCAAGTCAAGGCGATTTGCTCTGTGGGCAATCATACTGGGCAAGATGTCTGTGCTGTCAGACCCCAGGCTTGGTCATTTTTCGATGGCCATGGGTGTTTATTTCCTGGTCCATCTAGTATTGGATCTCAGTGCTCTCGGGGATCGTTCAAGGGGGGTTTTTCTTCCCTTGATAAAAAGTACATCGTTCAAAACGAAAACGAAGGTTCCTCCATCTCCGGGTTGGCAGGTCCACCGGCGACTCAATTATCAAAAAGTTACCATGGATCTTGGGATGGGTTTCAGAGGCTTACCCGTTTCAATTCGAGAATCGAAGGATTAAATTAGATCCTTCGGATTAATTACAGTGATATAGCGTGCTTGCTGGGGTTGGGAGCTCACGGAATCTTCGAATTTCGACGGGCTTTCGCTAGTTACCCTGGTCGGAGGTACACATGATCGTGTACTTGGCCGCTTCGTGTAGCTTTGATTGAATAATAATAATAATAATACGACGGAGGCGGAGAGTGAAGGGGGGAGTCTGCTCAACATGACAAAAATATGATTGCACGCAACAGTTTCTGCACTCCAGGTTTTGCTCAGCCTTGCTGCGATCTCTCCTTTGATGAGCGCCTGTTGATATTGAGGCTCTGCCCGCCGTTTCTCAATGGTTCTCACCGTTCAGCAGGACGGCGCTAGAATCTCAAAGAGGGAAGAAAGCACTTGGGTCGGCTTGGTCCGGCGGCAAGGCTCTGCTGTGGCAAGGACAGGAATGCAAGGCCGCTGGAGCAAGATGCTGTCGAGTTATTGGCTGTATTTTCCATTCCTTCTCATCCCTTGGTGGCTTGTCGAAACAAGGGCCCCCGCGATAGCGTTATTGGATGCGGCTGCCGAGTGAACCATGGGACGGGGAAAGCTGCACATTGGCATCGGCTTCGTGTGCATCCCTGCCAGGTATCTCATCGTGGGCCGAGTGTTATTTCCAAGGTAACCAACTGGCCGAGAGATCCCTTTGGGTTCCACGACAGACGGTGGCATGTAACGCGATTGCAGACGCCTCCTGCTCTCCACCTTTTTCTGAATTTCTCCTTGCGAAAAATCAAGTTCCTGAAGGGGGCCAGCAGCCAGAGGGGGCAAGCCAAGATCAGAGGTGCAAATGGGCGTTTTTCATTCTGGAAAAGTTCGATGGATTGCTTGGAGCGGAGAAGATTGCACCAAGAGGCAGATCACGGCCTTGGCTGAAGTATCACGCCTTGGCATCTGCTCGTTTTGCACGCATCCCACCAGAAAAATGCCTCCGTTCAGCGTCAGGATGTATTTATTATACATTAGTTATATCAAGATATGGTCCTGGCGATGGCTTTGGTTGATCTCTTCCGGGGGACTGGGTTAATTCTCCGAGTGTCAAGTGTCAAGCAGCGCGTTGGCTGTGAGCGACGGTGTCCTCAGATCAACTGCACTCCAACTCCTAGCTCCCAACTGCCGCCAAGTCGCGCAGCGTCGCATCTTTGATGGAGTTGGGTGGTCCAGCAGCACCCATGCGACCCCAGAAACGGGCTGGCCGGCAAGGATGCTTATGCTTTGTGAGAAGTGACGGGGTGCAGCTGCAGAGCTTGAACTTTCTCACCATCCATTGTCCAAGCAACCTCATCGCCGGTGGGAGGACCTCATCTGTTGCTCCAACACGCAGCCAGCCGAGGCGGCCACATCCCAGCCTGGCACCACGCGGAACATTATTTGCGGGCTGTTCGTTTCTTGTTGCTTTTTTTCCTTGGGCTTCTCCGCTGTGATCGTCGCTCCACGCAATGTGCTATTCTTGGCTGCCCCTTGGTACCAGAAACCTTCCGGTCAAGAGGTAACATTGATCGATGACGGTGACTTTTGTCGTGCTGCCGTGGTTCGCGAGCACAGCAAAACCACATGGGACTCGAGCCAGCCATGGTGGCCAGAGAGATGGTGGTGGAGCAGATACCGGTGCTCGCACCAAGCAACACGCAGAAACGGTACATACATGCCTGTATGCGCATCCAAGCACGCGATTGCCGGGATAATGGAAAGCCAAAGCCTATCGTCTCCCCGCTCGTATCTGGCCTGCCGTGCGTTTTCTCTCGATCTTGCAACGATGAGAATGTGACACGGCTGGGGAATGCCAGCCTTTCGCCGACCAGGGTCCGCCTATCCTTACTTTTTCTCGCCAGCATATCCCCCCTCTCCGTTACCTGGTTCTCGTCTTTTTTTCCCTTTTCCCTTTAAATCCCCCTCGGGATCTCTCATCTTCCCTTTTTCCCCCAGTTGGTGTCTTCCTTTTTTGGGTTCGTCCTTGAAGTCCTGTTTCTTTTCTTGTAACAAGGTAGTTTGATCTTGTTCAACTGCTTTGGGCTCCCGTTCGACTTCAGCCATGGAGCTCTGGGACAAGAAACCCGGGGACGACTCCGATGGCCCGACGACGACGAAGCAGGAGTATGTCGGGCAGGGTGGTCCGCATGTCATTGACTCCGACGAGGAGGGTGTTGCCCTTCATCGTGGCCTGAAGGCACGGCACATCACCATGATTGGTATGCAAAAGGAACTCGGTGGCTCGCGGTGCGTTGCTGACTCTGAACCAGCCATTGGTGGTGCAATTGGAACCGGTTTGATTATTGGTACGGGTAGTGCATTAGCAAAGTGAGTCCATTCCATCGCCTGTGATAATATACATTTTATACTAACGTCGAGATACTAGAGCTGGTGTAAGCTTTCACCGTCCTACGTTTGCTTATGAGGTTTAACCTTTCTAATGACTCGCTAGCCTGCCTCTGTTCTCATCTCTTATCTTATTGTCGGTTTTATCGTCTGGATTGTCATGTGTTCGCTGGGTGAAATGGCGGCATGGCTTCCTCTTCCTAGTGGCTTTACTGGTTACGCGGTGCGGTTCTGCGACCCATCTCTGGGATTCGCGCTTGGGTACTCGTATGCTTGTTCCCCCCTCTTCCACTTGCAGTGCGATATCTTACCGATCGCGCGAATCGCAGTTACTATTGCAAATACATTATCATTACGCCAAACCAATTGACCGCAGCTGCCCTCGTCATACAGTACTGGGTGAAACGCGAGAAAATAAACCCAGGTGTCTGGATCGCGATATTCCTGGTGGTCATTATCGGCATCAACTATTTCGGTATTCGCTTCTTTGGTGAATTCGAATTCTGGCTGTCATCTTTCAAAGTGGTCGTCATCGTTGGACTGATCTTGCTCTCCTTGATTCTCGCTCTGGGCGGTGGTCCGGATAAGGACCGCAAGGGGTTTCGATATTGGAAAGATCCGGGGGCGTTCAATACATATATCAAAGAAGGGAGCGAAGGACGTTTCTTGGCCTTCTGGTCGACAATGGTGACCGCCACCTTTGCTTTCCTTGGGACCGAGCTCGTCGGTGTCACCGTTGGAGAAGCCCAGAACCCTCGCAAGACCATCCCTCGTGCCATCAAGCTCACCTTTTACCGCATCCTCTTTTTCTACATCCTCAGCGTCTTCCTTCTCGGCATGCTCGTTCCCTATGACTCCCCTGAGCTCGCCTTCGCCGCGCAACAGTCCAACTCCGCAAACGCTTCCCCCTATGTTGTCGCCATCAAATTGGCTGCCATTCCTGTCCTCCCCGACATCCTCAACGGTTGTATTTTGGTCTTTGTCTTTTCCGCTTCAAACTCCGATCTTTACATTGCCACACGAACCATTTACGGCTTGGCCAGAGAAGGCAAGGCACCGCGCATCCTGGCTCGCACTGATCGCAGAGGTGTCCCCATCTACGCCCTGGCTCTTTCTAGCGCGTTTGCCCTCCTTGCATTCATGAACGTTTCCGACGACTCCAAGACCATCTTCGGCTACTTTGTCAACCTCGTCACCATTTTTGGTCTCCTCACCTGGATCTCCATCCTTGTCACCCACATCTACTTCGTCCGCGCCCGCAAGGCCCAAAATGTCCCCGAAACGTCGCTCGCCTTCAAAGCACCACTGGGCGTTGGTGGTTCCTACTTTGCATGCGCCTTCTGCATTCTCATCTCTCTCACCAAAAGCTACGATGTCTTTGTGCATAACCCAAAGAAATACGGTAACTTTGACTACAAGAACTTCATCACCGCATATCTCGGAATCCCGCTGTATCTCATCATGATTTTCGGTTACAAGCTTGTCACCAAGTGTAAGGGCGTGAAGCCCGAAGAGGCTGATCTCTGGACGGGCAAGGACGCTATCGACCGGGAGGAGCAGGAATTTTTGGCACGAAAGGAGGCTGAGCAGAGCGGCCTCAAGGATTCGAGTTGGTTCTATCGGACCTTTGTTTCCTGGTTGTTCTGAAGAGCTGAGGGCAACTACTTTCTTGCCCTTGCATGTCTGCCGTTTGGCAGGCTACGGTTATGTGTCTTTGTATATAAAGCGTCAAGTGCCTCATATAAACACTTGTTCTAATGACAAAAAATGTCAGAATTGCCTCGAACGACCCTTATTTCCAGCTTCATCGCTCATGTTGCCGCTTGGCTTGCTGGATGCCTTGCTCAGTATCAGAGGAAAATAGCCCTCAACCAAAACGCGCATGAGCAATGCAAATCGTATCTTTGCATAAAGTCCTCCCGATCACGGGTCATCTATCTAGAGTAAGCCCGTCGTCCCTCTCGTCCAAGAAGGGATAACAGCCTTATTGCGACCTTGGTGCCCTAAGCCTTGAGCCCTTTCGCCACCGCCAGTCTTATTGTCAATCCGACACGGGAGCTATTTCTAGCCCACCCGAACTCCGATTCTGCCTCGTCAACTCTGAAAGATCCTAGGGTCATCACGCGAGTTATGGTTACTCCAGAGGAGATGATGAATGCCTTGCGTTCCCCGGGCTGCGCCACAGCTGCATCAATCCCTTGCTCCCCACGCAAAACGGTTCGTTGAGATCCTCCAACTTCAAGCAACAAACGGGCATAATTGCTTTTTCTTCAAGCGAGAAATGAGGATTCCTCCCCCCGCCCCGGGCGCTAACTCGTCCAGGAACTGGCGCCGGGGAAGACCCGCATAAATAAAGCAGAGGGCGATGCCCCTCTATTTTGGCCAGGCAACGGCAGCATCATGATCTTTCTTTGAAGCCACCTTTGTGCGGTGATGGGCAATGCCATTGCTGATGGGCTGTGAAATATATGTCTGATTTGTTATTTGTATTCCTATTTATACCCCAGCATCAGTAATTGATGCCTGATTCCTGTCCATTACTGTGTTTACCCCAGACGCAAGCGCTAAGCAACGAGGTAACCTAGTGTGTTCCACAAACATCGGATTGATATCAGATGCGATTGAAGCTAACTTTCAGTCGCAGTTTGGTGCCTGATCAGGCCACAAATCCCCCCTTTGCCCATGGCGAGCCCTCACACTCCTCGAACAGCGCAGGGCTGCCACCGGATACTGCTCTCCCTAAGCATCAAATACAACTTGGACCTGCCAACAAGCGACAAGAAGGGTACTCCTGCTCAACGAGAACGGACTTTAAGCGAGAAATGTGTGGCTGGTCTGACATATCTCCATTTCAATGGACGCGCTGAGAAGGTCATTGGCCTGTTTGAAAGCCGGGCCACGCCGATGCTCTCAGAATGGATTCACAAACCAAACCAGGATCGGGGAACTTTGCCCTCAATTCCATCCGCGTCTTTTATCAATGGCAGTGTGTTTGAGAAGTCGAAGAATATTTCTTTTGACCAGCGCACGCAATTGCTCCGATGTCTGCACGAATTGATAGACAGTGAGATCCGATTTCTTAAAAAGAATACGGTCACGCCGGCAAAGGCAAAGGCAATTGTAAATGGAACACCGTCAGGAAGCCAGCTGAGGCAGTCGGGGCCTGCAAGGGCTACGACGCCGCCTCCTCCCAGGATCCGTTCGTCAGGCCATTCGCCCTCCAAACGAAAGTCGGCCCTTTACTCAAGCGAGGTATTTAAAACTGACTCCAGTGCCCCCATGCATGGCCCCTATCCCCTCCCGAGCCCTCCTTCCCTAGGGGATGAATTTGATGATGATGACTTGGATGGCCTCTTTCTACCATTGATCACAACTGATGTTCCCGTCGAAACCCAGTCCTCCTCCGCTCAGAAAGGAAAGCAGCAGAAGCTCGATAGGTATTTCAAACCCATCCGGTCGCCGCCTATGGGAAATGGCGATCCTGGCAGCTCGTTCGACAACAATGATCCGTTTTCAACCCCGTCAAGACCAGCAAGGCAAACAAACGTTGATCTGTTTATGAGGGTTTCTAAGCCAGCAGCCACACAGAACACGTCTCCGAATGCGGACAAAGTTGATCCGGTGGACACTTTTTCGACGGTAGCGACGAGAGGTTTAGAGCGCTCGTCGTTTATGGAGGGTACTAGCACCGTTGCTACATCGTTTCAAAGCAACGTGGGGAATTTGGGGCCTAAACCTGATGCAGGACGATATCAATTTGACGACGGGGCATCGGAGAGTTCAACAGTAGCGCTACTCCAAAGTGAAGAATTTCAAAAGCAACTCGCAATGGATTTACCACCAACACAAGTGGCAGATCCAATCGAGACGGAGGTGGAAGTATTCGTTAACAAGCTGGAGTCATTTGGCCCATTCACACTCTCCAAAGGCGGCAATTGGCCTAGTCATATACCCCTACGGTGCCGATACGAAGTCGCAAGAGTTGCCCAATCTCGGGGGGTTCTAATTCAAGATATCCTCCCAGATTATCAACTTCCTAGCCAGGATTATGCGGCATTCTGGGAGTTCATCACTCGAGCAACTACCCGTGGGAGAATCAGTTTACTTGAAAAAACCAAACCCACAGTCTGGGAAACAGCAGTCGGGAATTTCGAAGACGCGGGTAGCTCAGATATGGTAACTTTGACCGGGGAGCTTGACTGGTGCCACAAATCTGAACCTGGGTACCTGAAGTTTGCTTTGAAGCCTCTACGACTGGAAAGAGGCCATCGATTCGCTCGTCGATTCGGATCAGACCGTTTTATGGAGATCACGTTTCCTGCTTTAGTCAAATCCCCCGAATACCTCAAGAATAAGGGAACCGTTGTGCTGCAAAGTATCGCGACCTGGTTGGCCACACGCTCCCATTATATTTTGGGAAGAACATGGCGTGCGTTTTATCTCGAGGATGTAAAGTCCAAAAATAAAAAGGATGGCCCAAGGAGCAAAGTCCATTTGTTTGCTGTTGATGGAAGTGATTTCCTCAAGGCACCGTCAACTATCTCTCCTATCGGCGAGGTGTCTCACCGGCACACTCCGATGAGCGTGGAAGCGTTGGTTGACTGGCATATACCGTTCAAATACAATAAGCGGCAAAAAGACTGCAAGCTCTTCCAACGGTTATCATTAGCGCTGTCACGGACTATACCTACTGTGGTCGTCAGGCCGGGACGGATTGTACGGCGAAAAGACGCTGAGATTGTCATGAATGACGGATGCGCGCTGATGTCTGCTTCCCTGGCCAATGAGATCAAAAGCTGCTTGGGTCTTAAAGACGAGAATCCCTCTTGCTTTCAGGGCCGGATTGCCGGTGCCAAAGGGATTTGGATGGTTGACAATGCAGATTCAAATGGCGACTCCTGGATAGAGATCAGTGATTCCCAACTCAAAATCAAACCACACCCTTCCAAATGCAAAATTATGCTTGACGATTACCAGCTTACTTTTGAAGTTGTCTCATGGTCTAGGGAGCTTCGCCCAGTGAACCTCAATGTCCAACTTCTGATGGTCTTGCAGCACGGTGGAGTCCAGACGGACCGACTCAAAGAGCTTGTCCGGCGGGAATCAAGTGCCTGGTATGCGGATTTTAAGAACACCATCACGAATGAGATTGTGTCCCGTGGCTGGATCCAAAAGCAAGGCCTATACGACAGGCGGAAGACCAGAAGGATTGATGACTTTCCGACGGAGAATGCTGAACAGGCCATCTTGCTCCTGGATAGCGGGTTTCATCCGCTAAGGTTAGCTTATCTCAAAGAGCTTTTGACAACCTTCCTCAAAGACTATTGCAACCGCCTTGATAGTTTGAAAATTAGGATCCCCGAATCCACTTATGCCTATTGCATCGCGGACCCTTATGAGGTCCTGGCAGAGGATGAAGTGCATTTCGGGTTTTCAAAGCCATGGGAATCTTATGGGTATACTGATTTGGATGGTGTGGACGTCCTGCTTGGCCGGAATCCAGCTCATTTGCCCAATGACATCCAGAAGCGACGGGCTGTGTTTAAAAAGGAACTCCGCCACTTCAAAGATGTTATTGTCTTTCCCACTGTGGGCAAAGTGCCACTTGCCGGGATGCTTTCTGGAGGTGACTATGATGGTGACCAAGTGTGGGTTTGCTGGGACCCTGAGTTGGTGAATACTTTCATCAATACACCCTTTGAACCTGAAAAGGTTCCAGAACCCCATGAGTTTGGCCTCGTCAGTTGCTCCGAAAAGCTAAAGGAACCATTTGATTTTAATGAATTCCTAACAAAGGTCTTTGTTTTCAATGCAGCACCTTCTCTTCTGGGCCATTGCACCAATGAGCACGAGAAGCTATGCTATTATGAGAATGGGATTGCTTCACCAGGAGCAATCCAACTATCTCATCTGCTTGGCCATCTAGCTGACGTCCGGAAAACGGGCTATGAATTGAGACGTGAGACCTGGAAACAGCTATGGAAGCAAGTGAGCAGTGAACTTGGTCCTCATGGACTGAGAAAGCCGGCATACAAACAAACACAGGCTGAAGATGATGGTCGTTATAACATGTATAACATCATTGACTGTCTCAAGTTCGAGGTAGTCAGGGACGCAACCACCCAAATTTTGACAGACTTTGATCAATTTTCCAATAGCCAGGAACAGCCTTGTAAAGATCGTGATCTAACTGCCATTTGGGACGAAACGTGGTTGCGCGCGCTGTCTGAAAGGGACAATGGGAATAGTGCCCTACTAGAAGCGCTTGAAAAGCTCAAAGCGCAGGTTACACGGCTCTCCGAGGAACGACCGTACCGAAACTGCGGCAAGCCACTCTCCACCGTCATCTCGACGACCGCAGATCTTTTCCAGAGCATCAAGCCGCCCGAGTTCGATCATGAGCTGAGCCACACCTGGCGAAACTGGAATCCCACGTGGCAGATACTTGTGGCATCCCGCGTCTACTATTTCCGCTCTGAGAGTTACTTTCCCTGGTTTGCGGCCGGCCCGATACTCTGTGAGATCAAAGCCCGTGCGGTCGGGGCGTATCGGATGGTTACGATGCCTGTTTATGAGACCTTTCGGGTCAACCAGCGGGCTGCGAAGAGGGCGCAGGAGGCTTCGGAGAGTAGCCGTGAGGAGATTGAGAAGATGCTTGGGGATTCGAAGGAGCTTGAGGGGGATGATGGAGAAGATGATTTTGAAGATTGGAAGTCTTTTGTTTCTTGAACGAATACGGAGTACACTTTTTCTTTTTTTCTTTCCCCTTTTCGGATAGAGATGCAAAATTTCTGTGCTTGGACATTTACGATTTGGTTGCTCTCAAAAAGATTGTTGGATACCCTCTTGGACGCTCGTTGCCTGCCTTTGATATGAAAGGTCTTATGAATGCTACTACTTGTTACAATTTTAGATGGCTTTTGGGTCACCACAATGGCAACGGCTGGCTCCGTGTCTACGAGGTCCTCCGTTCATTGATGGAATCTAATGAATTTGCAGTATGACTTGCAAGACGTTTGAATTATTTATCACAGCCGTGAACCTGGATATCAAGGTAGCTCTTGGCCTAACTCTACTTTCACCGAATACTCCGGGAAAAGGCGAAATCCATGTCACCCGTTTTTCACTGAAAGTGAATCGAATAAGGGGTGAAGTGAGAGCTTCCCTTTGTCAAAGATCGAGCATATAAGTATGGGTTCAACCGTTATTGCAAATGTCAACATCTGGCTTGTCGGGACTCAGCTAGCTGCATTATCCTACATGTTCCATTCGCTAGAGAAGTGTTTGGAAATTCAGAGCCACAGCCATAGATCTCTTTGACTGTAAAAAGCGTGCAAATATACAACCAAATCAGCCAATGATGGATCGAGAAGCGTATAGCCGCAGAGATACGCCAAATGAAGCAGATTTGCCTGAGAAAGAAGTGTTAAAGGGGCAAGTCATTGTAAAGTTTGAGCTCAATGACAAAGAGAATCCTCACAACTGGTCCATGGTTTGGCAATCCTGATGATACCTCCTCTCGCTTGCATTCTAAGGCTAACGCATTAGTAGACATGGAGACTAATATATGCTGGCATAAGCATCCTTCTAACGTTGAACAGTACCCTTGGTTCAACCATGCCAGCTGGAGCAATCATGGTAATAGCTAAAAAGTTTGGCGTCACAAATCAATATGAATTGGTGCTCCCCATATCGGTCTTCCTTGTCGGGTATATCGTTGGCCCGCTATTTCTAGCACCACTATCAGAAATATACGGCAGGAGGCCTTTGCTGATGGGGACGTTTGTCCTATATTTATTCTTCGTCCTGGGAACAATTCTAGCACCGAATTTCCCAGCATTTTTGATACTCAGGTTTTTGGCAGGTACTGCCGCTGCCGCGCCAATGGCAATTGTGGGAGGGCTGTATGCAGATTGTTTTCCGGACCACGTGCAGAGAGGCAGAGTCATGGCAATGTGGTCCGCGGGGACAATGTTCGGCCCTACCTTATCGCCCATCATATCCGGATTCCTGGGAAGGGTTTCGTGGAAATGGCCATTTTGGTGCGAGTTATTGTTTGGAGTATTTAGCTTAGTGGCGCTCCATTTTTTGCCTGAAACGTTTGCCCCAGTCATATTAGCTAAACGGGCGGCACGGATGAGAAAAGAGTCGGGACGGAACGATATCGTTGCTCTGGATTCTGCCGAAACAGTGAATCTGAAGGAGGTATTGGCCGTAAGCCTTACCCGGCCCATAAAACTGCTTTTCACAGAGCGGATCGTGCCCGCGGTATGCTTGTACATGGCATTCATTTTCGCGATCCTCTACCTCTTCTTCCAGGCCTACCCTATTATCTTCCAAGGTGAGTCTCTTGTGCTCCAAACATTTAGCATTGCTCAAAAGCTAAGGATGTAGGCGAATATGGAATGTCGCCAGGGGTTGGGGGGTTGGCCTACTTGCCGGGTGAGTGCAGCGTCCTCTTACTCAGCCAATATACTCGCTAATAGGGTGGTGTTAGTGGCAATTGGTAGCATTATCTCGTCAGTGATGCTCGTTCTGTGGGACGAGTACATCAGGAGGCGAAACAAAACGGTGACCACGGAGCACCGCCGTTTGGTTCTGGCATGCGTCGGTGGGCCGCTCGTTGTAATTTCACTCTTTTGGCTGGTCAGCGCTCCCGTAGCCATCCCACGCCCCGTATGTTGACTAACAACACATGACACTTTAGGGCTGGACGAGCAGGAAGTCGGTGCATTGGATCGTGCCGATGCTCGCTGGACTTCCGTTTGGAATCGGCAGCACCACGACCATCCTGGCTCTGCTGAACTACATGGCGGACGGGTATGGAATTTATAGCGCATCCGCCATGGCTGCAGCGGCGTGCACCAGGTCGGTTTGCGTGCGTTGCTTCCACTCGGCGCGAAATCAATGTACGAGAAGGCTGGGATTGGCTGGGGGAGCAGTTGTTCTGGGACCATCAGTCTCCCCATGATGCTATCCCATTGTCTTCCTGAAGTATGGCGAGAGCCTAAGGGCCCAGAGCCCACTCTGTTCCGCGTTGGCTCGACAGAAAGCAGCCGAGGACAGCGATAGCAGCGGATAGCGGGCAAAGAAGATGAGGTCAAGTTGATAGAGAGTTGTGCCTTTTTAGAAGCGAGGTCGAGATTACCTAATCTAGATGATATATTACCATACAGTACCGTACCCTAGCGTAAAGAACAGCTGACAAATATATTCCACGTGACTGTCACATGAAGACGCTAGCGAGCACTAGCGCGGGTCACATGTTGTTTTCGTCCGATGTCTTGATAGAAGCGCCCCCAACAGAGGGCTGGCTAGCGAGTCGATATCTGCATCGCCACCACGGCCACGGCACGATTGAGGGCTGCGTGCCGATAGAAGACTCGTTGGGGTTCCTGCTGCTCGTCCCGCTTCATCTCAGGGAAATTGAATGGAGACGACATCCTCCCAGCTTAATCTCCCTGTATTAGTTAGGCAGGCTATCATCGGTTGAAACCTGCAATCTGGTTCTTGTCTTGGATCCATGTACGTATGCGAGCAAACCTCCTCAGTCTCTGCTTCAATTATGCCAGCCTTGATTAAGGGCATGGATGGCACAATGTTACATGCCACAACCGCCAGCATCCAACATTCTCTCCTGTCTGGTCTGGGGGCTCGACACTGGCGCCCGCTGATCCCGCCTTGTTATTAACTTTCATGTGCTAGCAGTGCCGCCGTCACCCAACACGACCCTCGTTGAGCACTCGTGTCCCATCTCGAACCCCATCGCTCTCGTCAAACCCTCCTAGACGCGAGTCATCGATGCCTGCTCAGATATAACTCTGCCTGAGACGCGGTATCGAACCCCAACCCTCCGCCATGTCAACGGCCAACTCCACTCGAATGGACGTTGACAGCATGTGCAACGATGATCGCTCCACTCGAGCTACAAGCGTTTTGTCAATGGATGATATCGAAGCCGCACAGGCACTAGAAGGCCTCCGATCAGGTAAGAACGCTCCCCTAAAAGCCGTCATGTTCAGCATCGAGGCATCCTGACTGTCTCCCATGAGAAGATTTCGCGCACTCTTCCCCGTCGTCGCGCCGCTCCACCCTGTTCTCATCCGAGCCACCGCAGCCAGAGCCGCTATTGTCGCTTCTTACCTCCTCCCACCCCTTGCTCTCCTCCGCTATCAACAGCTCAATGTCCGTCTACTCGTCATCCAAGTCATATTCGCCCAGATTCAGATACGGCGCTGAATTCATAGAGCGGAATATCGGGACCCCAGTTGCAAACACTGTTGGGAGCGTCGGGCGCAAAACCGGTGTCGAAGGAGGCTTGCGCTGGGTTCTGCAGCGACGAGATAACCCAGGTCCGGGCACCCGTGGTGCGCGCTCCGATGGCAGGGAACAACACTCTGATGCCATGGATATTGAGAAGGGCCCAACCGAGCCACGGCCCACTCATACAAGACGCTCCTCGGGTCTATCCAGCGTCGAGACGTTGCCGCCGTATGACACACTGTCGTCGCCCAACTATGAAGATTTGACGGCTCTAGATAGCAAAATCGATCTCACTCAGCCTTCTCAGAATCAGACCTGGCAGAGTCGCTTAGTAATTTCCACCTCCGGGTTAGGAGTCGCGATGAGCGAAGAATCGCTGCGCAGTTTGACATACTGTCTGAAGTGGTTGCAATGGGCGAACACGCGCCTTGGAAGTTCCATCGTAATTCTGAAACGGGTTCTCGAAGAATGGGACGAGTCACGGCAGCAAGAATCGTCGGGCGATATCCTGGACCCGGAAAATAGGCCAAGGAGCCCAACCGCCATGTCGCGACAGATCCAGCAGGTCAAACAGGACGTCCTTCAGACTCTCAAACAGGTGGTCGACGTGGTATCGAGATACGCAGGCGGCTCGCTACCTGAAAACGCGCGCAATCTTGTTCGTCGGCATCTGACCTCGCTGCCACAGAGGTTTCGACTTGCTTCATCCTACACCAACAGACAGGACGATGCGTCCGATTCTCAGTCAGACGCCACCTCCACCAGCGCCCACCGTGTTCTAGTCCTTGCTGAGGAGGGTTTGGATATGATGGCGCAAGTCAGCAGAGTTGTAAACGACACACTCGTAAGCGCCGAGAGTTGGTGCGAGAGGCTGCGAAGGCCGAAGCCAGCAGTCAACTCAACAGGTGCTCAAGACTCAGAGTCGCCGGCTTTGAGCAACCTAGACGTCAAGCAACCTTTCGTTGATGCGACACAGCCTCGTGACGTGGAAATGACAGGCATGGAACAGGCTTGATTACTTGTGGTACTGGCTATGCCCGCCTGAAAGTCGGTATCCTAACCGGTGAGACAAACGGCTCTACGCCGTAGCAACCGGATTGCGACACCGATGCTGCGCCAAATCCATCCTCCCACTGCCGGCCCCCCTGTACGCAGGCATCATCATCACACTGTACAACTTCGATATATACCCAGCTTTCACTTCACCATCCGGTATCTTTTCGGCATTTGCCCCTGGAGTGGCTCCAAAGTGCTATCTATATTTTCTTATCTTCGCTTCTATCTTTCCCAGAGAAAAGAAAATGCCTGGTCATATCTCCATTCCAGCTCTTGTTCCCAAACAACTTCTCTGACATCCTGCCGCTCTTCATTGGGGACTCTGTACTTACTGCTACTTGGTTACTTTACTTTCCGCATCTCCTAGATTTGGCTATGCGACAGAAAAGAAAATTGTGCCCTATTTCCTTCAACCTGTGGATTACTAACTCACTAGCTTTTTGATCATTTTTCCTTTTAGCTGATCGTGGATTGACTAGCTATATGTTTGTGAATCTGATTCGTTATACATTTTGGTGCTGGTTCGATGACTCGAGTATCCATGATCTCCGTCCAGGTCCGCCCTCGTAAACCAGCTGAGAGAGGAAGCCAAGTGGCAGCTCAAAATGGACCTACCTCACTTTATAAAGGATACGGCAATTAATATTATGGCAATAATTTTCTTGTTATTTTATTGAAACACGCTGCGTATTCAATTAATCTAGCAAGCTTCTTACTATCATCCCGGCTGCCTGGACGGTCCATCTTCTTTGCTGCACTCTATGAAACCGCTCGTTGTTCCCCAATCCTCGTCCCTGGGCAACAAGCGCAACCGTAGGGATATTTTCGGCTTCTCGTTTTCCACGTTCCCTAACCTTTTTCTCCGCAACCTTTCAAGACTCCGCTGGAGTCGATCTTCCCCTTCTTTTGACTCCTGATCGTCTCCCCTCTCCCGTTTCCGCGAGAACAGCTGCCTGCGTTCCTCCACCCGCTCTCTCATAATGTTTTTCCATCGCTCCCTCACTTCATTCAGCCGCGTGGCTCGATCGGCCGCCCTGCTGCGCCATGCCTCTACTCGACGATCTATTGCATGGTCGTTGAACGGCCATCCGCACCTCTTGTCAACCTCGTCGTTGGCGATGTTGGGCTGCTCATGTGGAATATGAGCGTCTAGCTTGCTTACCCACTTCCAATACTGCCGCACCTCATCCTCGTCTCTGCACACCTGTAAGAAGGAGCGTCGAGCCTGTTGATGCTCATGCAGATGCCGGTGGAATGTGTACAGGGCAAAGGGATCGCGTCCTCGCCAAGCAGCTTTGAACATCGCCCTTTGGTCTTCTGTTGCTACTTCCATGTAGCCTCTCTCCTGCCGTGGCGACCTCTGGCGGGGAGACAAAATGATAGATTTGTCATTCATCTCAGCTGGCGAAAGGGTGTAGGCGGGGTCCCTTTGGGGATTGTAAACCCCGGTAGCAAGGTCGGTTCGCATCATGGATGGGTCAAGGCTTTCCACAAGTCCACAGGTTGTACCGCAGGCCAGGGTTTCATCAATCACAGCTCTCTGCGGGATATCTTAGCGTGGCTCCCGGAAGAGAAAATAGGAGAAGAGCGAAATGTACGGCTTGGACGAACCTGCTCCTCTATTCGTTGCTTTTGCCAATGGCTTTGAACCCTTTCTTCTTCAGTCTCGTTGGGTGTTTCGGAGCTCGCCATTGTGAGAGCATGCGCAGAAGATAGGACGGTCCGTATCTCCGTGTGCTGCCGTATTTCGCGATACTGTCTCTAGCCACAGAGATAGGCACGCTCTCCGGTGATTTGTTCGGGTCGCGACGTCCGTTGACTTGCAGGCTGGCCGGTCCGTCTTGCTGCAGTTCTGGTCGTGGTGCGAAAAGCGCTAAAAGCATGGATGTTGGAGGCCTGAGTGTCAGTCATGGATTTTATACATGACAGTGAACTGCGATGACGGAAAAGAGCATAGCTTTTGTTTGCTGTAGATTAAACATGGCCTTGCTTCCGAAACAATGGATCGCTTCCTTTGCTTGAGCACAGCTAAGATCATAAACAAGGGATCATAATGCAAAAACAAGAAAAGGGATCCTAAATGGAACAGGATAGCCCAGGGAGTGTTAAGACCTTCTAGCATGTCTAACTGCACATGGTGAGCAGTAGATCACTCCAACTCATAATCCCAGGTTCACATAAAATGACCAGAGATGATGATAGAAGTCGACATTGTGATTAAGCCGATCTAGCTCAAGCTTCTACCCTCCATCGGAGTGTTTCTAAGAGATGACTCGAGGAGGCTCAATGAGAGAATGAAGCAATCGACCAAACAAAGATATTGCATGTTTGGCGACAATAAGGACGGACGACAAAGACCAGGCCAGTCAAGTAAAAAGAGTGTGATTAAATAGTCTTGAAACAAAAACGTTTCTGCTTCAAGCTGTTGATTAGCCAGTCCAAACGATGGTCTTGCCTGGGCGCCATGTTCATACGGCTTTTCGTTGTATCGAATGCCAACTCTGTAGATTGGAGAATTTGAAATCCACTCTGGACTCTTTGCATATGAAAGACATTTCAGCGATCAACGGATGTGTTTGTATATATGCACTATCAAGCCATGTTAGCAAACTGTCTGATGGCCACGACCTACTCAGCAGTGTGGATCGGGTGCCTTCTCCAATGCAGTTCTGGCCTGAGAGTTTGTCGCCGTTATTTATGATGATGATTCGAGATATCACTTTCCAGAAAAAAGGGAGCAAGGCAAAAGAGATATTATCTTGTCAAAGTGATTGTGTGCAGAATTGATTCATGTGTGATGCTGTGAGGTTGACCAGGCTGCATAAAAATGGCTTTTTGCATGGTTGCACAGAGCTCCTGAGCGCCTCCCATCAGCAGGGCTGCTTGTTAACAATGGCATTCAACGTGGGCAAGAAATAATTGTCCTCCAATCTGATACTTCTGAATAGTCATTCTTATTCTCCATGTCTGCTTCTTGAGGATTTTTCCTCCTTCGTCATCCACGACCACACAGAGCATGCTGCTACCTTGCCAGCTGCAAATACCAGCCATTCCCCAGCTCTCGTCCGCTATGTGAAATCGATGCCCTACTCATTGCACTCAAACATTCCACGATCAATGGGACTCGCCTCTCCAAACAATTCGATCTCGCACGACGGCTTCGATGAACAAGCAACCAAAGCAACCACTGTCCTGCCACCGGCTCTTCTCGCGGATCTAATCCCGGCGCTGGTAGTGCTCATTTACGCGCTTGGAATCACCTGCTGGTTTCGCGGTGTGATTTGGTCTTGCTTCCGCAAACCGATCTTCCAACGATGGACAAGGAGGACGGCAGATGGGTGGAAGGGGGACTATATGAACGTTGCCAAAGAGGACGACGATGAGGAAGTCGTCGATTTACAACGTCTGCCATCGATGATGCAACATCGGCGTGATGAGGAATTAATAGTTGGACCATCGGCCGTGAATGTAGTATCGCTCGTGTCGAAAAAGATAAAGAAACGACCTGAACGTCTGAATATACGCGGATATACACCCTTGTCGTCGTTTTCAGAGGACTGTGAAGGTGGTGAAGAGGCTAGTTTGGAAATCGATACTCGAGCTGCATCTATAGACCCAAGCTTGGAATGCCAGCAGCAAGAGCCTCAAAATTGGTTGGGATTATCCAAGTACTTTGATAACAACACAGGACAGCTGCAGAAACATATTTTACTCGACCCTGGAACCGAGTTGAGTGAAATGAGAGTAAAAGAAGAGGATGGGATGTTTGAGTATGATGGAGGCTTTGGTGATAATATTTTAGGAAGATGGTGTGATCGGGCTATCCGTTGGGCTATTGCGAGGGCTCAGCCATGGTTGGAGCCAGCGGGCTAGAAGTATAATGCGATAGATGTATTTCTTGGCCCATATTTGGGATGCATTCACTTGATGAACTGGAAGGAGCCTTTTTGGCAATTTTGGGAGAATCCGGCTAGCATACAGATAGTCTCATAAAACCAAAAACAATCATCTTCCTCCAGGGTATGTTCTCTAGCCCTGCTAGGAATTCAAGAGGGATAATCTATTTGCCCAGCCAATTTCTTGGTATGTATATACCGTGCCCAAAGTGACATTGCGAAAGCCCGAAAACCATTCGGAAAGGTCAACTACTGCGAAGTGTATCCTCCATCGATAATGATATCCGTACCAGTAGCGTAGCTGGAAGCATCAGATGCCAAGAATATGTATGCACCCGCCAATTCGTGCGCCTGCCCTTGACGGCCCATTGGGATTTTTCCATTCAACAATGTAATCGTTTCTTGGGATAGAAACTCGGTTAGTTCCGTGCTGATATACCCAGGAGAAACGCTGTTGGCACGAGCAAATTGGACCCATTCCAATGCCAACGATTTGCCTAGAAAGTATAAGCATTACGATTGTCAAGAAGTAGTAGTAGTAAGGTGCGAGAAAACTGACAGAGATGAATGACCCCCGCCTTTGCGGCGTTGTACGCTGACTGTAATTGTGGTACGTTGACAATGTGCCCACTCATTGATCCGGTTGCAATAAAGCTGCCGTACGAGAAATTTTCCAACCTGTTTCCATTGATGTCTGTGCCTTCTTGCTTTTGTCGGCGCCAAACAGGAGCCACCGCCCGGGCGGCGTAGTACACCCCGTCAAGATCCGTGCTGATCACCTTGCGGTAGTGGTCGAGTGTACCCTCAGTCATAGCGCCTTGTTTCCAGGGGATGCCCGAGTTGGCAACAAAAATATCAAGGCGGCCATTGAATTCCTTGACGACACCCTGGACGGCGTTTTCGACCTCTTGGGGCTCCTGAACGTTGACTTGATATGCCCTAGCTGTTTCCAACGGGAGAAGAGAGCCATCCATCAGTCCACTCTGCAAGTGATTTCCAGTGCAACTGCACATTCCTCACCTTTAACCCCGTATTGCTTCTCAATCTCTTTAGCCCGGTCATGGGCTGTTTTATTGCTGTGATACCACAAGGCCACATTGGCACCAGCTTCTGCGTACGCCTGGGCGACAATAAGCCCAATACCTGCCGCCGCACCAGCGATGATGGCCGTTTTCCCCTTGAGCGAGAAAAGCGCCATGTATCCACGTTCTGCCGGCGGAGGTTGGGTGTTTTGCTGCGACCATGACGCCCCGTTGCTGGAGAGGGCGGTATCCATTCTGATTGATCGAGTATCCTGATTTATCGTCCAAATAATAGCAATCTGCCCGCAATAAAGAAGATGCTATGGTCAAGTCAATGGGCTGGGAATCACAATGTCTGTGTCCAACCCTTGCACCGTTCAATGCAGGGATATATATCTCAATGAGGGGCAGAAGTTGTTGCAGCGGGTTCTGTTTCTTAGCGCCGTTCTCCATACATTTCCAAAGAGACGCCCGTGGAGATGTTGGGAATTGCTCCGCTGCCACTGAAGAGCACCAGCTGGGTTGCTATCCACAACGCCAGTCAATTGAAAGCAGCAGTTGCCCGCCAGACTGGGGATCGCGGGTGGAGAGCGTGCTGACTGAGCAGCGGATGATGTCATCGTGGGTCGGGGGTGCCTGAACACGAGGCTAGCTATATTGAGTTTAGTCTAAGATGAATCTGATTGGATGGATAAAAAGGCCAAGATTGTTTGCATCTTTTATTCTGTTTGTCCTGTTTGCCTGACAGACAACACTTCTCGACTGCGCGTTTGTCTTCAGGAACGACAGGCACAGTGGTCAACTAATACAAATCAAAGGATCTCACAGGAAGTCGACAAAAGCCCATATGGGTTATATTTCATAAAACATCAGCCTTTTATTAAGTATTAACAGCCAGGTTGCCATCTGACAGGTATGTACACTTTTAGACATCAGATGCGGCAAGAAGCGAAAATTATTTATAAAAAGGGTGCTAGCACCATAGTTTTATCCAACCAAGCGTTCACCAATAGGCTTGCCTAGAATAGCGAGGAGGGTTCGGATGACCGACAAGGACATCACCCTAAGAGCACCAGGTTCCAGCAATCCAGTCAATTGGGTTTCCTTGAAGCATCCCTTCTTGACAGGAACGCCCCGCATCCGCTCATCCAGCCAGATCAAGGCCTGGGGTGCTCCAGTAATGGTGCCACTTGCGTGGTCGGCGGTAAGGTCCGTGCGGAACTCGACGTTGGCTCCAGCAGCGCAATAGGTATCATAGACCGCAGCGGTCAAGTTGTGGGCGCTGATAACATCGTTCGCCGCTTTGTAGATGAAAATCGGGGTTTTGGGAGTGTTCTGGCCCATGGAGTTGTAGGCTAGAATCTCATTGACATATGGGAGCATAAGAACTTCGGGATCCTTAAAGTACGAATACATATCTTCGAAAGCATAATCGAGCATATTCGCGCCGAAACACTGCTTGCGGGCCTTGAGGAACTTTTCTCGCTTCTCGGGCTTGATCTGACTGTTGATGATGGATTCGATAACAGGATATTCGGACCCAAGCCCAAGGATACCTCCAGGGACCAAGCCAGTGAAGAGAGACTTGTTGATGGAGGGGATGACGGGTTCGATCCGAGGAACTGTGCCACCCAGGGCAGCTCCAGCGATGTTCAGCTCAGGAGCATATTTCGGCTGCAACTCCGCGGCAAAACCACTGGCCAAGCTTCCTCCAGAGTAACCCCACATAGTGACACGGGCCTTCTTGTTGACGCCAGTGAGTTCGGATGACGCCAAAGTTGCACGGATGCCGTCGAGGACCGCATGACCTGCACGAACGTTTGCTAAGAAGGCCCCCTTAGGGCCTTGAAAATCGGGGACAGTGACAACCCATCCCTTTTCGAGTGCGGCGAAAATGAGGACCAGCTCAATCTGAGTAACGATGGTGCCTAGAGGGCCCCCGCTAGCGGCTGCCAGCTGAAAGGCATACGACGGAGCACAGTTGATAGATGCGGCGTCTTCGGCGACCTGATAGGAGAGACCTTGTTCAGATCGGCTCTGTGGGGGATAAGAACCGTTGAGACCGTTGCCGTGGGCTTGCCGAAGTTGTCGTTCGATCTGTATAGGAGTTGGTAGGCGCCGTCCAGATTAACGCGGAAAGCGTTGAAAGCGGCAATAGGGTTGGGAACTTTGCGAGATCGGAGGACTGTGCCCGGTGCTGCATTCTCATATCCCTCCGGGGGGACATAGAAGGGGTCGTTCTCTGGCAGAACAGCCTTACCACGGGCCTCGAGTGGCGGTGGAATGGCTTGTACAACCAGTGCACACAGATAAAGGACGGCAAGCCACGCTGCACGGAAGGCCATCTTGAAAGAAAAGAGTCAAGGAGCGGTTTGGGAACTGTTCAGGTTCTCACCGGCCTGCTGCTCATGCCCATCTTGAAGGGATTAACCCACATCTTATATAGCAAAGGCTCGAGCATCTGGCGATCTCATAAAATGGACAGTGCACTCACTGGGTCCGATGGATGAGAAGGAATTAGCACCTTCTGCCCCGCCATCACATTGTGTCGATCCTCCAGTAAACGCCCTTTGCTCCTAGTTGAAGAGCTTGAAGGAATCCAGAGCCGAGGCGGATCATTGGTTTTGTGTGAAATTCTTGTGACAGGTGAAGAACGGGGACGTTCCAGCCTATCAGCCGCCGCAATGGCCAGAAGTTCTTGCCCAGACACTATATATCTCTGCATGGGGGACTGCAACCTGCGGATAAGTTGCAGCACAGTGCCTGTTCGATCTCGAGCGAAAAGATTCGCGTCTTGCCAGAACTTGCTCTCATCATTCAGGTGTCGAAAAGACACAAAAAGCATGTGAAGAGCCGAAGACTTGCCATTTTTTTTTGGCTGTTTCAATTCCTCTCTCATTATTTGTGGAAGACGGTCGTCAGGGGATGCCCGCCCCTTGTTCCTGAGGATTTCTGGGGTCCGGGGTCTCCGCATCGAGTGTCTTAGCGCCAATGCCAAACCCCAGAACTTTGGTGGACGGACCAGTGGGAATGCATCGCAACCCAAACAACAGGCGCAAAAGTCAGAAGATCAGTTGTGATTTGTGTGATTGGGTTTCACTCGGAAAAGAAGGGCTTCGGGACCCAGATTTTGAAGTTGTCTGGTTGGGACAAAACAACGGATTTACAACCCGGCCTAAGTAGAAAAACATTGCCAGATCTCGAGGAACAGCTGATTTGATCAGTATGAACAGTAGGAACTCGGGAGACTGGGAGGCCTGCATTGAAAGCGTATGGTGCCGCTGCTTCTTCTCGCACTCGAAGATTCATGGACTAAATCCATCGGGCGTCAGGGGACCGTGGATTCGAGCAAGGACTAAACCCACAGCAAGAGAATTGCAGGGATATAATGGAGAGAATAAGGGCGAACCCTCTTGAAATTCTCTTTTGAGCTGTCGGATTCTGGCGATCCATGTCCGGATGATATCAAATGACCAGTCCCGTTCTGCAAAATCACACCTTGGGGGAGAAAAAGTGAACAACACGATCCGGTTGGGCTTCTCTGTTGAATAGTTAGTTAGTCAACCTGAGGCAATCACGGAGGGCTAGCAAAGCTTGTCTTCTGAATGCTTGTGATTGAACTTTTAGCCGCCATGCTGGTAAACGTCAGCGAGTTTGTGAGGAGTGAACTCGGAAAAAAGCAGATTGGTTATGACCCTCATTACCGCGCTGACTGATTTCTTCGCGCCACATACTTTGTATAAGAAGATCTCCCTTTTTCCCTTTGAACCTCGCACTATTACCATGAAGCTTTTATCAGGCGGGGTCGGCCTCCAGGAAGCCGGGTCATTCTCGGGCTTTCGGCAGATACCTTTGGTTTCTTAAGGGAGACGCTCGAGCTAGGAAGCCGATTGTGGACAGGGATGGGCTCTGCAGATAGAACCATCGGTATTCTAGCACATGTTAACCCGCAGAATCATGGTGGAGGCGCGGATGCGGGGAAGTCCCAGAGCACCGACGACGATGGTGATGAGCGAGCCGAAGTCAGTGTGTGGGAGACACTACGATCAACGGGTGCTTCCACGGCGCAGAGCCGAAGATCATGTCTCTCGAATAAGCAAGGATGAAGGAACTCTTTGCGCTTAACAGAAGTGATCTGCTTGATTGAGAATATGACTCCCTGTATTGGCTTGGATCGTGTGCTGCTTGACCTTTTTGGTGGCTTTGAAACAAAGGAATCAAATGCCGATGAGATGTCAGCAATCAGACCGCTATCTTAGCATGAATTCCTTCGCATGGGCGCTCTATCTATTATTTTAATCATGGCCGTCACAGCAGGAATTCCACCCGAACCCCGAAGGACTTGGATGGCATGGTCAAGCCTGGTTGAGGATATGGTATCCACGAACCCGTTTCTCCCTTGATTGACAAGCAGTCTTCCAGGGCAGCAAGATGAACTGATCCAGTCAATCCTTTTTTGAGTAACGGGGAATTTGGGAAAGCTCCCACCAGGCAAACTCGGCAACGGCAGCCAGGTCAATTCAGGCGCACCTATCCATATCACTTCTCAATTAACACTATCACTGGACTGTACGTATCTGCGCTCCCAAGAATGAAACGTTTGAACGTACACAACATCGCCAAAGGACAAGTTTTCCCAACCCCAAAAACTTTTTCTAGATTCCGAAACCAGCGAGTTGGTCCTGAAATGCCGTTCATCCAGTTCTCTGCCATTTCGTTTCTTCCGCTCCGGCACCGCTACCGTCTTCTCCCGCTTGGTTCCCCTCGTCATCTTCCTCCCGCGGCCGGACTGAGCCAGCGCCAGGCCCTAGGGGTCCTCGTCCCTCACCAATCCAATTACCCTCCTCATCAAAGAACTCGTGCATATTTTCCGCCGTAATCCACCCTCCGCTTCCGGGCATCGCGGGAGGAAGGCCGCCCGCATTGTTACCGGGAATCACCAGTCCACTCTGGAACAACGCACTATCAGCCAACGGCTGACCGCCCAGGTCGTCTTCTTCGTCGGCCGGGTCCGGATGCAGATTAGAACAGGCAGATAGGGCAGCATAGAGAAGCTCCGTAGGGGTTTGTGAAGGTTTGTCGTCTGTAAGCAAAGACTCGTTTTCTCCCTCGCTTTGTGCCTGCGTAGTCGCTGGCTGCGGCGCGGGGGGTACGACGGTTAGCGAGACGGCGTCTTCCTCCAGATCCTCTTCTGCATCGACCCCAATTGACAGCTGCATGTATAGTCCTTGGACATCGTTACGTTCTTGCGAGTCTGGTAATCTGAGGCGCTGAATCGCGTGGAGCGAAATGGTACGGTATGGGATGGCGACACCTGTCGTTGTAGACGGATTGTACAGCAGTAGTTTTCTGTAAAAAAAGGAAAGTAATGAGTTAGCTAAACGTATTTCTTTCCAATGGCAGTGTCAGAAATGCTTCGTACTCGGACGTAACCCAAACATCCACGCCATCAATCACAATCTCCTTGTCTTGGTCACTAGAGCCTTCAGAAGGTTGAGCGCCATTCGTTGCCTCTTGACTAACACCTGGCCTTAGGCCGCTTAATGCGGAAACAGATGCCAATTCCCCCTCGAGAATCACGATCTTGCATCTTTCGCTGAGGTGGTGCAGGATCGGAGGGCCAGAATAAAAGGATTCAGGCGTGTGGGACTGATGTTCAGCGAGCGAGATGAAAGATGAGGGGTTCGGAGGGCCATGAAGGGCCTCCATTTTGATCCTGAAGGACGTGGGTCAGAGACGCCGCGGTTCTTTAATCCGTGAGGTGCTTTTAACTTGTATTTCCCGCTTCGGCTGAGAAACAATGACGGGGTGGTGAGTAGACTGTAGTGATCACTGATGGAGCTGGTCGGGCATTGTCCTTGGAGGTGAGTGACGTTAGCTCAATTAACTACGCCGGCACAATTGGTGATAAAAAGAGAACTCCTTTATTTAGAATCATCGGTGAATCATCAGGTTAATGTATTTCATCTACATAAAAATAATACGCATTATTTGGATAAGGCACTTCAAATACCAATGGGGCCTGCAGCTTTAGTCGCCACAATAGCACCCGAGCGAGACCAAGAGCCCTATTGTCAAGCATCCACGACTTAGCAGTATAAGTGTGTGCATTATTCCTGGCGTAATGTCATACTTGATGATATTCGCCAGCGATTGCGCCTGATAAATTTGCGACCAGTCACCAGACCGGCGAATGCAAAAGTAGGAGGACGGCGTCCGGCTCAGGGCCTGATTCTCTGGCATAGAGAGCCTTTCCTTAGCATAGAGTTGTAAGCTATTGACAGCTATTCAAGCTTCACAGTTGTCCATCGAGCGAGTGAGTAACAACGAATAGTCCGGTTGGGTTAAGGGTTCAACCGCAGTGAAAGCGCCCCGAATGCACGGTCGAGCTCTTCTCCCTCATTCTTTGGTATCATAGGGGATGTGGTAACCCTCCTACTTTGTTCCGCTAGCTGACCTTCTAAGATATTTGCCTCAGCATGTGCGCCGGGCTTTGTCGACGTGTGTACTGGTTGAAGAAGCTTCTCCTCCCGGTCAAGCCACCCGGGAGCTACCCGTCGCTTCTCTGCAAGCTCTCGCGCCTGATTTTCTTCTTCCCATTCTCGTATCTTGGCTTCTGTTTCTGCCCGCAGCTTGTTGATGTGATCCTGAAGCGCCTGGCACGAAGCGATAATATCATCTGGGTGGGCTGCGTGGCCGCCGGACGAAACCACGTAGCGCGGTTTTTCTGAGCCGGTTCCGTCCGCTAAAACAGTTGGTGGAAGGGTAGATGGCACGGACTTGTATGTGTATGGGAGAGTTGTGGCTGTTGGCAGAGAAATAAAGGGAGAGACCGCCAGCGGTATCTGGGCCAGGAGCGGATGGGGCTCTTTCAACAAAGCAGGTCAGCTGCTCTTCTCTTTTATTTAATGGTCGCAAGCGTAGTGGCCACACATTCACAGGTGAACTCACTGGAAGAGTCGTACATGCTGTGTGTAGGGAGATGAGGGTGTCCACAGCAAGGAGTCGTAGGCAATGAGACAGGCCCTGTAGGCGAGCGTAAAAAAGGAACTGGGTATGAATTCACTGGAAAGGTAAATAATAATGTGGGATGTCGCGATGCTTGCTGTGATGTCGGCTTGGTCGCTGCTGGTCTCGCTTTGGGGCCGGTGAGCTAGTGAGGTCCAGTGCCGCCCTGAGGAGACATCAAAACAACTTCCAATCCCCAAAACCCGGCTTCGTCAGACCTGAGACGATCTGCACGCTCCAACCCACCAGTTCTTGAATCACTTTCAGCTCTGCTGAATTTTCAAGGGCGTTCTCTGAGGCTGCAGAGCCGTCGAATGCGTTGCTGCCTCAATCGTTGAATTTAGGCTCACTGACTATTAATCAACCCTCAACCGACTAACTACCCCTTACCTCCACCGCGATCACGGCCTCACCGTTTCTTGATATCGCAACAGTTTTTCCAGTCAAACCCAACTTACTCCTCGCCTGATGGTATCCATCGTCATTTGCATCCTTCCACAATAATTCCTACTTTCTCGGGGCTCGTGACCAACCAGGGAAATTCGGCAGGAAAAAGGAATAACTATCCGTGAAACAACGGGGTACCCCTCCATTAAGCTCTTCCAACGGTGAACGCGCATCCATCGTCGATCTGTTATCCTGACTCCCTTGGGTGAATTACTGCGCTCGAGATTGAACAGGCATGGATGAGTCTAAAATCGTCCGTGCGGTCACGGACAAGAAGCCTGTCCCCGAAATTGATTTCACTCTCCACACAATGGAGGATGGGACCCAGGTTTCCACCCTGGAGAGAGTGTGTAAAGGTAGGTTGCTACAGCGCTCTGCATGCTGTTATCTTTCAAGCATCCTGTGCCGTTCTGACTTGCAACCACAGAGGTCCAAGCGCCTGCCTTTCAGACTCCCACAAACGAACAATTTTGGTCGCCAGCGGACCCGTCGAAGCCAAATTTACAGTTCCTCAAACAGCATTTCTATCGCGAAGGACGGCTGACCGAAGATCAAGCGTTATGGATTATACAGGCCGGGACAGAGCTGTTGCGCGCAGAGCCAAATTTGCTAGAGATGGATGCTCCAATTACTGTATGTGGTGACGTGCATGGCCAATATTACGACTTGATGAAGTTGTTCGAGGTTGGAGGAGACCCGGCAGAGACAAGATATCTATTCTTGGGCGATTACGTTGACAGAGGTTATTTCAGCATTGAGGTAAGCGTGGAGAACACATTGAAAGCTCCAGATGAAGTGCTTTCGTTTGCTGATCATCTGCCAGTGCGTTTTATACCTATGGGCTTTAAAGATCTGGTATCCTCATACCCTTTGGCTATTACGCGGGAACCACGAGTGTCGCCATCTCACCGACTATTTTACGTTCAAATTAGAATGTAAACACAAATACTCAGAACGAGTGTACGATGCATGCATGGAATCATTTTGCTCACTTCCATTGGCTGCGATTATGAATAAACAGTTCCTCTGTATTCACGGTGGTCTCAGCCCTGAGTTGCATACTTTGGAGGATATTAAAGCTGTGGGTTTAGTCTATTCTCCGCTATCAACTTGCTTGCGACTAACCTCAGTAAGATCGATCGCTTTAGAGAGCCCCCTACTCACGGGTTAATGTGTGATATCCTCTGGGCGGATCCTCTTGAAGATTTCGGCACGGAAAAAACAGGCGAGTACTTTGTCCACAACAACGTCCGAGGTTGTTCGTACTTCTTCTCCTATCCTGCAGCTTGTGCGTTCCTTGAGAAAAACAATCTGTTATCAATAATTCGCGCCCACGAAGCCCAAGACGCCGGATACAGAATGTATCGGAAAACTCGAACTACCGGTTTCCCCAGTGTGATGACCATTTTCAGCGCTCCCAACTACCTCGATGTGTATAACAACAAAGCCGCGGTTCTCAAATACGAGAATAATGTCATGAACATCCGACAATTCAATTGTACACCCCACCCGTACTGGCTTCCGAATTTTATGGATGTGTTCACCTGGTCTCTCCCGTTTGTTGGCGAGAAGATTACCGACATGTTGATTGCGATTTTGAATACATGTTCAAAGGAGGAGCTTGAGGACGAACCTTCTTCGTTTTCTTCTGCCCCTGCATCGCCGCCTCTTCCGATGGACACCGACAGTACAGAATTCAAGAGGCGGGCCATCAAGAACAAAATCCTGGCCATTGGACGTCTATCCCGTGTTTTCCAAGTGTTGCGTGAAGAATCTGAACGCGTCACGGAGTTGAAAACCGCATCCGGCGGCCGTCTGCCTGCAGGAACACTCATGCTTGGTGCAGAAGGTATCAAACAGGCAATTCACAATTTTGAAGATGCACGCAAGGTTGATCTGCAGAATGAACGACTACCACCTTCGCAAGAGGAAGTCATGAGGAAGGCGGAGGAGGACCGAAGACAGGCTTTGGAGCGCGCTGCCCAGGAAGCAGAGAATGATACCAGCCTTGCTACCGTGGCTCGAAGAATTAGCATGTAAGTTCTGAGATACAACCCCAGGCAATGAGAGTTGAACTAATCCACCGTTGCAGGTCATCTGGCACTGGCAGACCCCGTCGCAAGGAAACTTAAGCAAATGCCGGCGACTATCCGAATTCACCGGCTGTGCCTAAAGTTCTACTGTTCGTCTCCTTGACGCTCCTGCTACCTCCACTCCTCCCTTCACCTGCCTAGCTATTACATAACAGTCCGCTGTTGCATCAAAATAATTAGGCACAAATAAAAAAAAAAAGGAACCAGATTTACGCGAGGATGAATGACGAGGAGTTACAAATAATGATTATGGATGCACCTGCAAAAAATGTCTTCAGCATCGCTACCCGGCTCTGGGTTGGCGATTGCATGAGTTGAAATGACTTCTGGACTCAGTGATGCCGGTGATTTGTTTTTGTGTAATGGCTAGAGCTTGAAGATAGTTACTGCAAATGAAAATAATGCCGATTCGTGGTGAGGAGTAGAATATTCACACAAAATCCAGTCTCCGCCCGCATGATTTAATGCTCCCGTCTTGCCAAGACCCCCAAGCTGTCAATCCAGAGTTGATTTCCATTGCAACCCGACAACTTCGATTTCCCTCCACGCTCAACAGGCCCAATGCCCCCAAAACTTCGGATAGGGCTGTTGAAAAGGTCCTTGGGCCGATTAGATCCCCTTCCGGCCTGCCCGTTCTACCCCACGCCCTATCGATCATGCCCTTTCCGTCACTATAAATTCCCTAGCTCCGGCCGACGATCCTCGTCAACAGTCACGGCTTCCGTCCCAACGCATGCGAACCGATTCGTTCCAGACAGATATAGAGAATTATATGAAGCTCTGAGCCAGGTGCGCGACGTTGCGGCGGAACATGTCGACGCGGCGCGATTGCAATTGGTGCTGAGGGGTTTGGAGACGGAGGAGCCGGTGATCAGGGTCGCTGGTATGCTACGCTTGCTGCGAGAAGAAGAAATCAAGTCGGATGGCAGCTGATTTTTTTGAGCTTTTGCGTGATGGACAGTGCTTGGACTAGATGACACAGCTACGGCGGTCAGGCTTGTTCGGCTACTCCTTGCTGATCCATTGAGCTCGAAGGCAGCATGGGAGGAGCACCTTGAAAATTACCATTGCACGATGCGCAAGGGCTCTTGATAAGGTATGCATACTTCTAGTTGCCTTCATACGTTCGTTTATCTGATGGTGAACACAGGTATGGGGAGTTTTCAGAAAGTCTGGTGACGGATAGCTCAATACCCACAATTTCGATACCGTCGATATTGTTGCGCAATGCTAAAATCGAAATCCTAATTTCGTCGATACACACCGAAGCATCACATCTAGCGAACGACGATATATCTAGTGCGTTAGAGACACCTATGCTCTCCATCGGTTCATCCGACGCCGCTCATCACACCACGGTTCGATACCCGGTTCATAAGACCATAGTTTGTGGGAATGGGATCGATGATCTGTTGGAATACGCAAATTCGGCGATCAACAGAGACGCAGCTCATGGATCTACTGTCCGCGCGATATTCAACCTTAGTGCGGAACCAGCTCCCAAGACCGAGAACAAAAGTTTCTCCTTTGTTGACATGGCACGAGCGGAATTAGCGCTAGCGAAATTTCGCGAGTCGGCTCAGAACGCAACTGAGTACGAACGTGGATGGATTGGTAGTGGCATGCAGCAATTCATTGAATGGGTGACTAACCACCCACGAGATTCAGTGCTCCGTCCAGAGTTACACGATCTTGTCCAAACTCTTCTGAACGAAGCAGAGATGAAACTTGTTAAAGATGAGAAGGTCGCTCTACAAACACAGGAAGCTGCATCTGTAACAGAAGCCGTACGCGCGTCGCTAGATGCTGGAGTTGCGTCGTGGGCAGAAAGTGCGCACACGGAGCTTCGGGAGTCCCTTGACGAAGCATTTTCCCATTATAAATGGCGTGACCTAACGTGGTGGAAGCTCTTTTGGCGGGTGGACGACGTGGGAATGCTAAGCTCCAGTATTTTGGACAAGCAATGGCTCCCTGAAGCAGAAAGAAAAGCAATGTGGCTTGGCGGAAGATTCCAGCAGGCTGGAATTCTAAGCCCGGATGATTTGGCCTCAAGCAAAGCCGCGATTGACTCTGTATCCATGCAAGGGGAAAAGGGGAGAACCTCGACTGGATGGCCAACGACCATTGCAAAGGCTAGGAGTCAACTCCTCAGCACCAAAGTGCCATCGCTTCACGCACTAGCGCAGAGCTTAGTGCTCTATAGCGTTTCTACATCGACTTTAGCATCCGCTCTGTCAATGTTGACATACGTTTCCACGTCTAGTACCACCGTGTATGAGGCGGGTACAATTGTGGCTATTGGCTTGATTTATTCCATGCGAAGGCAGCAAAGACGATGGGATGCAGCCCGCACGTACTGGGAGAGCGAAGTGCGAGAGGAAGGACGCAAAGCCTTGAAGGAAAGCGAGGATGCGATGCGGGTTCTACTACGAGATGGCGGGCGAGAGACCGGCCCTGTCGTGGATGTAGAAGCAAGAGATGAGATCAACCGAGCCAGAGAGGCCCTGGAAAATGTAAAATAGACTCCATGTATTCTATATCAAGATCTATACCCATTTTTTCAAAGGCATTCCATTCATCAGTTCATTATTCGTTTGCACGAGATTCATGAGAGCTCCACGCTCCCTTCCGGAACACCACTCCTACTCCTCAGCCTTCGAGCGAAAAAGCGCATAATCGGCATCATCTCCTCTCGACTGCTGGGCATCCCATCGCCTTTTCTCTGCCACCTCACCGACTCCACAAACTCGAACTCGCTTTTCGTCCGACTCGTTCCACCATCCGTCACCGCGCTCTCCGGCGTCCTGCCGCCAACCAACAGCACCGGAGTCCTCGACTTTCCCCTCCCCCCATCCTCCTTCACAGCAGAAAGCGGAACCACCCCTCCCAGAGCCACCACGCCTCCAATCTCCCGATCCCCGGGCCTCCCTGACCGGTTCAACTCCATGGCCGCAGCCAGCGCGACCGCCGCGCCCTGCGCGTACCCGAGAATCAGGATCTCTCTGGGCTGGTATCCCAGTTTCCCGATTAGCACGTTGACGATAAGGTCATGCGCGACGAGGCGAGTGGCGCGGGTGAATCCCGGGTCTGGGTCGATTGTGTCGCCGTCGAATACGAGATCGTCGCCCCAGTGGTAACCTGTGAGGAGGAACGGGAGCGGGTTGGGTGCTTGGAGGGTGATGCAGGTTGTTTCGGGGAGGTGGAGGGCGGAAGCGAAGGAGTTGTACGGGGCGATGGTGTCGCCGAGGCCGTGGAGGATGAGGAGGATGTTTGTGCTGTTTGTGCCCGGTGGAGCGGGGGGGATGATGGACAGAGTCAAGGAGGATGGGAAGTCTGAGGATTGGGGGATTGGAGGCATGGTCCGAGTTCTTCCTCGACGGTTTTTGGCTGCTTTAGGGGGAAGACTGAGAGAGAGATGTTGTTACCGTTCCGTAGTTCGTGGTCGAAACCCCTGGCTGGATCTGGATGTGGCAGTTTGATAGGTTGGATAATTTGGATATTCCACTGACATGTCTATGGCGAAGTTGGCAATTGCTGGTTAACAGGTCTGAGCTCCAACCAGTAAGTTATCTCGCAACACAAGCAACAGATGAAGGGGCGGCTTCTCCACAGCGTATAAAGAGCCATGGGCAGGCTGGTTCGAAACTTCCTTTCAAAAGAGGTGGCCAGTCACTGCAATGCACGGCGATTGTCTTTGGGCAAATGAATTATTTTCCTTACTACTCGGATGCTCCGATACCCACATTGAACTCCCAACACAGACATGCACGTATTAAAAAAGAAATCTTCTTCGGTTGCCAATGCTCGCAATGCAGAGCTGTTGAGCGAGGACACATTCTCTGATGTAACCCAAGCATACGCTCTTTTACTTAAGAATGGTGCTGATAATTCGGAAATCCTAAGCTATCGGATCTCTCATGCGACAAAGGCACGATGCCCGATTAGGGGACACAAACCCTTTGCATAGGGGCTTCTATGGGACAAGCACGCCAGTCCCAATGTTTCTCCGCATAAAATATATCAATTCCCACTGTCCGGCTCTGGATGGATTAGCAGTAGCGTGACAAGTCTAGGCTTGTTGGAGTGCTCTTTTGCAACTTTCCGTATCTAAAGTTCTGGCTGTTGATACACAGACCAGATCTCACGTTGAGGGTCCCTTCTGTGTCACATCGTACCAAAGCAAGCTGTGTAACTCGAATGCTCCAGCCCACAGAGCGAAACTGCGGCGCAATGGAGTCTCTGCATCTCAAAGGTCCAAACGGAAAGATGCAGATTGCGAACGTAAAAATAGATTGGTCCAGTCAAGGTTTTCTTTTGCGCTGCGACTGCATGATAGGATGCTCAAAGGTGGACGATGGTTTGCTACCAGAAAGTTAGTTAGCTAGGGGAAACCAAGCTTTTTAACGGGTGGCCATGCTGCTGCAGGTGCTCAATCCACTCACAATCCACTCACAATCCACTCACAATCCCCATTACCAATGTACCATCCCCATCAGCATCCCATCAACATTGTCTGTTCCTCTCTGAACCCGATATCGCCGGCCCAGACCGCCCGCCATACGCTTAGTCAGCGAGGCTCCGGAGTGACGTGTGCCAAGACGCGGGAAGCGTGAGGTACCAACCACGTGCAAACCGGTTGGACGAAAAAGGAATTTTATACTCCGCGAGAGAGAATATTCGGTTGACGATGCAAGTCGGATTGCGCTTGATTTCGCTGGCAGCTCGTTCAATTGGCACGCACAGCGCGGACGGTGAATGCAGGTGGCTCCGGGGTCCCCCGCTCTCGTGAAATTTTGCACCGTCCCAACGGACCCAAGCGTGCTCCAACTTAAATGCCCAGCTGAGTTCCTCGTCAAGGCCGCTGCAAATTTCACATCCAGATCAAGTCGGCTTGCTGCCTCCCTCTCCGTGCCCATTGGAAACTGGAATCTGCGTCGAAGAATCTGTGGTTTGTCGATCATGCAGCCGACTTTGAGCCAAGATGAAGTTTGCAAAGTACTTTTCTTCCCTGTGGCACCGATGATCCAAAAAAAGATTTGCTGATCTTTCTTGAAATAGGGAGCTCGAACAGGAACTGGTGCCAGAATGGCGCGCCAAATACCTGAATTACAAGGTACGCATGGAATTGATTTTCGAATGGCACTCCTGAACTAATTGCGACTGCTTGTTCTAGCTTGGTAAGAAAAAGATCAAAGCCATCGCTCGTGCTCTACGCGCCATCGAACAGGCACCACGTACGCCCGGCCGTCGAGGCTTTCTGTCAGGACATGATGGTACACCTCGCATCGGACGCCCTGCTCTTCCCCAGTTTGGCCCGTATCGCGGATCAAGGTCGAAGGACCGTTTTGGTAGGCAATCCAGTTATGAGGAGACCGACATACTCGCTGGTCCCGCCAATCCTTATTCGCAGGACACGCCGTTTCCCGAGAGACGACCGCTGAAAAGTCCTTCGCGCTTCGCAGACTGTGCCGGAGGTTATGGCAGCATCGTGACGCCGCAATCCAACGCTACCCGTTCCACCGGCCTTCCGTCGTTGGAGCTTCCAGATCCAGCTCTAGATCCCAATGAGGCCAACTTCCCTCCCTGTACCCGAATGGTGAGTGCGAATTCTCTAGATTCTAGGGCAAATCCTACTCCTGGAAGAGGTCGAGGCCGGTGGAACCTTCAGTCAAGCATACTTCCCGGATCTAGAAATGTATTTCGACCTAGAGGTGGCTCTGTTCCTCCGGGACGTCTTACACGCAGGAGGTCCTTTTTGCAGCGTATGTTTACGTCGCGAGTTGAGCATGAATCTCCATCCGCGAACCCACCCGCTGAGGCGTTTCTCGAACTGAGGAATCGAGAAACTGAATTTTTCGATTTCTTGGACAAAGAGCTGGTCAAAATTGAATCTTTTTACAGGCTAAAAGAGGAGGAAGCCACTGAGAGGCTCAGGATACTCAAAGAACAGCTTCATGTAATGCGCGATATGAGACTTGAGGAACTCCGGGCCAAAGCCCGATTAAAACACCAGGGAGGTCCAAGCTCTGATATGCGTCACGACACGGATCCTGCGGCGAAATGGACGAGGCCACTAAGTAAATCCCTAAATGGTTTGTCGAAATACGACAAAATCTCAAAGGAGCTGGCGGAGCTACCTACTCCTGGATCCACCTTGCATCGAACCCGCAATACCGAAAACTATCGGGACTTTGTGCGCAGACAAGAAAATGATGTCCCATACCGGTCCGCCAAGAGAAAGCTCAAAACTGCTTTGCTGGAGTTTTATCGCGGATTAGAATTGCTCAAAGCATATGCGTATCTAAATCGAAAAGCTTTCAGAAAAATGAACAAAAAATACGACAAGGCCACAAATGTCCGGCCAACGGGGAGATACATGTCCGAAAAAGTCAACAATGCTTGGTTCGTTCAGAGTGACCTGGTTGAGAGCCACCTAGTAGCGGTTGAAGACTTGTATACTCGATATTTCGAGCGTGGTAATCGGAAAGTAGCCGTCACCAAGCTTCGCGGCAAGGCTGCTCGGTCGCTAGACTATTCTCCAAACTCTTTTCGTAATGGACTCTTGTTCGCTGCCGGCCTTGTTTTTGGGATCCAAGGGCTGGTTCATGCTGTTGGACATCTATTTAATCAGAATGACGACGATGATTATGATTTTGACGACCTGCATGTTCAAACTAGTTATTTACTCCAGGTAATTTTTCCCTGTATATCTCCATTCTCTACAAAGTTGCTCTCTAACTACAAGTCAGATTTATGGTGGATATACTCTCATTCTATTGCATTTTATATTCTTTTGCCTGAATTGCAGGGTCTGGACACGTTCGAAAATAAACTATGTTTTCGTTTTTGAATACGATACCCGGCATGTTCTGGACTGGCGTCAACTCGCGGAGGTAGGACTCTGGACCAGAGCATACGCTTGGATATTCTTCATTTGCGGTATAAACTAACTTCAACAGATACCTTGCTTTCTAGTATTTTTATTGGGTTTGGTTATTTGGTTAAATTTCCGATGGGTTAATGAAATGTATATTTTTTGGCCAATCCTCTTGATCGGGTTGACCGTTGTGATTCTGTTCATTCCGGCACGAATACTCTACCATCGAAGTCGAAAATGGTGGGCCTATTCTAACGTCAGTACAACATGCAGCCACCCGCTCTTGATGTGGAACAAAACTAATGCCGTGTAGTGGCGGTTGTTGCTCGCAGGGTTGTACCCTGTGGAGTTTCGAGATTTCTTCCTGGGAGATATGTATTGCTCTCAAACATATGCCATGGGCGTGAGTGCGATTCCCTGATATAATATGGGCCAAATCTGATAGATTTTTACAGAACCTTGCACTATTTTTCTGTTTATATTCTGCCAATTGGGAAGAGCCTGCCCACTGCAATTCCTCGCATTCGCGCGTAATGGGATTCCTCTCAACACTGCCATCTATCTGGCGTGCTCTGCAGTGCCTTCGGCGTTACAGAGACACGAAGAACTTATTCCCTCACATCGTTAACCTTGGAAAATACAGCTGCTCTATTTTATACTACATGACCCTCAGCTTATACCGGATTAACAAGATTGAGAGCCTGCGCGCTACGTTTATAGTATTCGCACTCGTGAATGCGATTTACTCGTCCATTTGGGATGTAGCCATGGATTGGAGTCTTGGAAATCCGTTTTCAAGAAACCCATTTCTGCGAGACTCTCTCGGATTTCGAAAACGATGGGTATACTATATGGCAATGATCATCGACCCGATCCTTCGATTTAACTGGATCTTTTACGCCATTTTCACGCACGACGTTCAACATTCTGCGATCCTAAGCTTCCTCGTGTCTCTCTCCGAAGTCTGTCGAAGAGGAATATGGTCCATCTTTCGTGTCGAAAACGAACATTGCACCAACGTCTCCCGGTTCAGAGCATCCCGGGATGTACCGCTACCATACGATCTACCCAGCGACACTTTCGACCAACATTCTCGACCCTTTGAGTCCACAACGATCCAACAAGCGGCCGCTGGAGTCCCCATCGCCCACTTGCCGCCCGCGACCCCAGCCACAGGTGTCGACGTAGAGCGTCTCGCTGCAGACAACACCACACCCTCCGGGATGCGCCACCGCCATGGTACCCAACCGTCAGAGACACCGGGTGGAACTCTGGCGCGTGTGGGCACCATGCTGGCAAACGCCCACGCAGAAGATTTTGAGCGGAGAAAACGTCCCGGGGTCGTTGGTAGCACGCATGATCATGATAAGAACCAGGCTCATTCCCATGGGCACCATGATCGTGACCATGGTCACGGTGTGCATCGGAGGGATAGCAGCACAGACGACGAAGAGGAGGAGGAGGAAGATGATGACGATGATGATGATGATGAGGGTGTGGTTGAGAGTGAAAGTGAGGAGAATGGGAGTAATGAGCTAGACGACCCGCGTATAATTGAAGGTGTGGATGGTAGGTTCAAGAACTGAGCCATGGTGACTTTAATACTTTGACCCTTTTGTTTTTGGATGGATATATAGAAGGTCTCTGAACCGTACATAGAACATAGAGATCATGATGACCATGCAGATAATTTTTATTTATCTTCAAGACACGTCGAACATTCCAGTATCTGACTTGGAGCAAAACAATGGATTCCAATCCGAATAGGGTCTATCCATGCGTGCTCTATCCACCTAACCAAAAACTACAGAACTACCTTCATGAAAAGATAATGGGTCATTCTAGATTAACATAGGGTGTGTCACAGTCTGGAATGTATATAGGAGACAAGAATTCAGCTAACGATAATTCATACGCCAACAAGCCCGACAAAATAGGAACACTGGAGAGAGAGATACAAAGGAGGAAATAAAGCAACCAGACGGAATTTGCGCCATTCATTCCAATTACACCATGACTCGCAAGCTTGATGGATTGGTCATATGATATAATTAGAGAGTGAAGGCATCCTTGATCTCGCTATAAATAGCACCAAGTTCCTTGGTTGCATACTTCTCGAATTTCTCAATCTTCTCAGCCAGGTGTGCCGCCTTGCCGTTAAGGGTGGCAGCTTGATAGCCTCCCTTCTTGATGATGTCGGTGTAGTTGGATGAGCCACCACCGTTCCATGCGAGAATCTAAGACGGGCGAGTTAGAAATGTTATTGATGAACAATGGTTATAGAGATGACTTACATTGGCGGTATCCGACGGAACATCAGTCAGGGCGTTCTGAGTGCCGATTGAGATCATATTCTTCTTCATTTTGGCTGGGCTAAGGGGCTCAACGGCGAAAGCGGAGTCCTGGTCGGGTTGGAGAGAGAGGAAATAGGCCAGGAGACCAGCAACGTGAGGGGAGGCCATAGAGGTACCAGAGATGGTGTTGACGGCGTATTTGCTTCCGATCCAAGTGGACAAGATGTTCAACCCGGGGGCGAAGATGTCATTGCACTTGCCGTAGTTGGAGAAGTATGCGCGCTCATCAGCAAGAGTGGACGCACCAACGGTGACGGCCTTCTCAGCAGCGGCTGGGGAGTAATTGCAAGAATCGGCGTTGTCATTTCCTGCTGCAACGGCGAAGTGGATACCCGCATCCACGGCAGCGTTGACAGCTAGATCGAGCGTGATGGACTTACCACCTCCTAAACTCATGTTGGCAGCGCTGCCCTTCAATTTCTTGCCATCTTTTTTAGCAGCAGCCATCTTTTGAGCATGGCTGGCAGCTGCCCATTCAACACCCTTGACGACGTCTGACATCGTTCCAGAACCATTCGATCTGAGCACCTTGACGGCATAGACGTTGGCCTTCTTAGCAACACCATACTTCTTTCCAGCAACGGTACCAGAGCAGTGAGTGCCATGACCATTGCCATCAACGTCTTCGTCACCAGCGGGAATTGTTTTACCCCAGTGAGCACGGCCTTCAAAATCCACGTGCTCTGTGTTGGTACCGGTATCGATTACATAGACATCGACGCCTTCACCGCCAGTTGCGGCATAGAGGTACTTGTTGAACGTGCCAAAACTTAAGCTGTCACGATGAGAAATTCGAGCCAGACCCCAGGGGGCATTTGTCTGCGTTTGAGGAGTTTCCAAAGCGTGGACCTCGGAATCTTTCTCAATGTATTTGACCTAGGCGACAGAGAGTCAGTTTGAATGAGTAAGCTTGGACAAAGGGTTCAACTGACATCCGGGTGTCTCCGGACTTGCTCAATGACTTCTTCATCGAATTGCCCAGAGTAACCCAGCAACGACCCCGCAATATCAAAAGTGTGCTTCAAGCCATCGAAGACGTCGTTTTTGAACGGAAATTGGTTGCGTTTTGTGAGGGACCGCTTGGCCATGACCGTGGTATGCAGGTCCTGGACCCACGTATGGTGTGCAGCAACCGAAGCTGGCGAGACATCGTTGTTGAAAACGATAATGTAGGAATCAGGAACCTCCTTCGAGTTGGTTGATGAAAGGATAGGTGCGGCGTCCTTGTGGATGGTGTCGACCGAGATGGGTGACGCAACCGCGAGGAGCGGCAAAAGCGAGAGGGAGAGAACGCTCTTCATGATGGAAGAGCTAACAGACAAAGACGGACCGCAGGAAGAACGTGCAATACACGATAGCAGAGCAAGATGGAGTTTGGCTAGCAGTCGATGGAGGTGGAGGAGTCCAGAGGAGGTTGGAGGAAGAGAGAGGGAGAGGATGTTGTTCCTGGGGGAAGAGCAAGAAACCAGGCGGAAGATGATGCAAAGCGCCCCCAGCCTGCGGTTCCTCAGCTCCGCATCAGGTGGCCCGCTTATGTCATTGGGCTCCGGGGCGGTGATTGGCTGGCTGGAGCTCGCTGCTTATCCAATGCCGGGGCTAGTCCAGTTCCGGTTAGCTACAGCCGTCTAAGGCTCGTGATTGGACGCCTCAACGCGGTTGGAAGCCCCAACAACTTCCCCGATCTCCGCACGATCCCTGTTGGAGAACTGTCTCGCCAACAGCTCAGCAACGATGAATGACTGCATCAGCTCGTTCAGTCCTCATCACTACTACTTCTGCCTCCAGTGACGACGCTTGGATTAATGACCCTGGTCCCTCCAGGCAGCTGTCCAAGCTCCCAGGAAGGTTATAGAGTGATGGGAGATTTACCGTATGGAGCCTCGAAGAAGAACCCTGTCAGCTGCCAACGACCAACATGCTTCCTCTATCAAACAGGGCTTCCTGTTGACAAACGGACTTGGTGCCCCCTCCAAGGTTGCTACAAGGCAGAGAGTTGTGGGAGGCATCTGGAGCATTCAGCGCCCTCTACAGAGTACCCTTGAGGCAAGTTCATGTGAAAAACAGCTAGAATCTTAGCACACAATCAAGATCTAGCTGCAATTGAGCATGGCAAAAGTATTCATAAACGATATAACACGAACAGCATCACATAAATAATTTTGCTTGATTTTGCTTACTCTTAGCTGGTGTTATAATGACTGTTTGGTTGCCCTTCCAGAGACAGAGTGCATATGAACCTCCACTGAAACCACAACATTGGGGAATCTCTTGAACGTCTGGAACTAGTCAAGAGTGGGAGGAAGAAAGTTCACAGTCATGAAACTGCGAAGACACGATACAGGAGAAGATCTTCTGATGAGCCAGCCACAAGCAGCGGATGACGACTCAGCGCCGCCCTCTTACCCCACGCCCTCGCAGCGTAGAACAGGAAGATCACCATCATACAGAGTACACACGCGACTCATCTCATCTCCTTCCTTGAGCAATTTGTTATCAGTCGAGAATCGGGTGCAGCTTCAGGTTCTGGTGCGGCTGGCTTGCAAACCTTCTGTGCACGTGAGTGACCTAGGTCCTGGAACGCGAACATATGGATTCACTCCACTGCCTTCACTCCGTAGAATCAGCCTTGCGGTGGGCCTGGCTGGGATCACTAACTCTTACCTTCTGTTTCAAATTTAGCGTCGAGGTGACCAAGGCAGATCCCCGATATTCTGAGCTTCACTTGTCGCAGGCGTTCCATTTTGGATTCAATACGGCAGTGACTTCCTAACACCTCTCCCTCTCTGTAAGAATGTCCGTGAAATCCTCATGAGATCCCGCGGCGGACAATCACTGGGATCGCAAGCATCACGCACGGACAATGAGCAGCGCGCTCTTGCGTCCGAGGCGCCCTTCATCCCCCGCAACCACCGAACGCTTGACCTCGAAGCTCCGCCCGACAATTGATACCTTGGCCAGTTGTATACGCGAGTCGTTGTCTCTCGAAGATGCATTGGAGACTACAGAGAGCATATTGTTCCTCCGTCACGCGTTTATCGACGATGTCCAGCCCCGAGAAGCGAAGGACGCGTTCCGCAACCTGCAAGGGTTTCAGGTCCTCTTAGAGCTCCTCGAACGGCTTGAGGAGCGCTACGAACCGCGATCGTTCGATCCACAGCACCGAAAGGCAATATTGGCGTTGATTAAGGAGATAATTGGCACTCTTGGGGAGAGCATGAAGGACCACCAAGGCAATAAACGTTACTTTGCAAAGCGAGTTCAAGGAGGCGGAAGCGCGTCCTTTGACAAAAGCTTGTCAAATATCGCTTCCAAGTTGGAGGATAATGTCGGTGGGAACAATATTGAAGTGGAACAATTCTACGGCGGCCTCTTTGCTGCTGGGCTGGGACAACAAACCGTTTCAGGCATTTTTACCTCATTGAGGAAGAAGTACGAGAATAGGGGAGAGCCTCTGTTACCAGCGATCAGGGAATCTGTATTCGAGACGCTGAGTCCTTCAGAAACAGTGGAAAATCCGGAATTCCTTGGACTGGTATTCCACCTCTGGCTGGAATATTCTTCGGACCTCTCAAAATACCCAATTCAGCGCTTGGCTATACCTGCCTGCCTCTCGCAACTTGCTGCACAGACTGCCCGAAATCGTCTAGGCCTCCACTCTACTGGAATACTAACATGCCTTTCAGATTTTATTGCCAATTCGAACCGTGGCAAAGAAGAATTAAGTCTTTATGGCGAGCTAGCTACTACGCTAAGTTTAGAAGGGTTTGATAGCCTTGACGGCGCCGAGGATCTTTATCGCAAAGCTCATTGTTCTCTGGAGGCCTCCAAGTTCCTTCTGGCAACTGTCAAGTCGTCGAAACAACCCCCGTCAGTCCAATTTGATATGGGACCCCATGGCTACTCATCAATTGAACTACCCACACTTGGAAGGCTGTTCCCGCCAGTTAATTCGGCCGGATATACACTCACGGTTTGGGCCCGATTTGACAATTTCGACCCTGATGTTCACACTACAATATTTGGTGCCTTCGACCCAACCCAGACATGCTTTATACTTGCATATCTGGAAAAGGACACTCGCAACTTTATTCTTCAAACTTCTATTGCTGGTAGTCGCCCAAGCGTCCGCTTCAAATCTACCGTTTTCTCTCCTGGCATTTGGTATCATATTTGCCTTGTTCACAAGAGACCTAGGCCGATGTCCTCGTCGCGCGCATTGCTATTCGTGAATGGGGAGCTCGTAGAGCAGCTGAAAACAGATTACCCACAGCCACCAACCAGCCGCTCTGGTCAGAAAATACCCCGCGTACAGGCTTTCTTAGGCACGCCGCAAGATCTAGCAGTAAGGGTAGGGAAAGGCGTGTCAACATCCAGATGGTCTCTGGCTTCAGCTGTATTGTTCGAGGAGGCGTTTACGGACGACATCATCTCTGTTCTGTGCCAGCTTGGACCACGATACTATGGTAATTTCCAAGACTGTTTAGGCTCATTTCAAACCTATAGAGCCTCTGCAGCTTTGAATTTACGGAATGAAAACCTCCATCCCGGGAAAGAGGAGCACTCGGACATTATGGCCGTGATCCGTCAGAAAGGTAGCATTTTGATACCCGAGAATTCTATTTTACTGAATATCTCCCCGACTGCTGTTCTTGACAGTGACGCGAGTTACACTGATGAGGCACAGTTAACCAAATTGCTGTCGAAAAATGCAGTTAAACATCTTAACCATTTTCTTAGAGTTAAAGGAAACTCTGTGGTCATAAATAGGGCTATACCCGCAATGAACAGTGCCTTGACTGAGCCGCAAGGCGTTGCCCTTCTGACGGGTAACCCCGTGATATCGGTTCCGCAATCATTGGATGACGCTGCCTGGCGAATTGGGGGCTGTGCTGCCGTCCATCTGAGCCTGGTTGATGCTGCTACTACGCCTGAGCATCTTCGACTGGCCGTAGAAACCCTGCTCGAGTCAGTGCAAGATAGCTGGCGGAATAGCGAGGCTATGGAGAAAGAAAATGGCTACGGGATTCTTAGTATACTTCTGAGGGAGAAATTGGGAATCAGTGCGGCCGTTCCAAACGCCCCAATAAAGATCACGCCAGTCTGCTCTACTTTACAGGACAGAAACGAGCTTTCCATGGAGCTGTTAATATTGATCTTGAAGTTTGTGGGATATGACTTTGAAAACCCAAAGAAATCTATCATCATTAATCCGCTGGCATATCGGGTTTTGTTAGTCGACCTGGACATTTGGCGACTCGGAGATCTCCCGCTGCTAGAGATTTATTATTCCCAATTTCGTACATTCTGCCTTGAGAGTTACCATCACCGGTTCAATGCTAGACGACTATCACGCATGCGTAAGGGTTTTCCTTAACTGCAATACTAGCCTTGGGGTAAAACTAACGATTAATAGGTGTCATTAAGAGATTGTTAGATTCCTTGAAAGATGACATTTTCACATCCGAGAATATAAAGCTGTTCATCCCTACTTTTAGCTGCCTGACGATCTGCTGCATGACGGCTGAGGTTCTCCGATCCATTGCGCTTTTTATTACATATTCTATCCACCAACCCAAGCTTCAAACCAGGTTGCAGAAAAAGAAGAGCACCGCAAGTATTGCATTGCAATTTCGACGGACCGCCGCACACCAGTTTCAGGGAAAGCATGTTGAATATATCTCTAAAGAGCACATAGGCTTAGAGCTCCTTCGAGCTTTTACCGACATTTTTTGTGCTTCAGAAAGCACTGTCAATATCCAGAAATTTGCTAGGACAGTCACCAACAAGGTTCGTATAACAATCAACCTCTGGAATAACCTTAATGAGCCATATCTGACAGAAATACAGTGGCTTCTCTATCTAATCTCTGAAGATGATTCAGAAGTAGTTACCCTGGCGACTAAAATTCTTGCGAGGTTACTTACGGTTCACGGAGCAAGCTATACTAGAAAATTTGACAAATCCGGAGGTTTCGTGATAATGCGCCACTGCTTGAAGCGCTGGTGGAGGTTACCCACCACATGGTTATTTTGTTTTGCTATCCTTTTTGGCGAGGATGTCAAGAATATTGATTCTTGCCGAGGGTTCGACACAACAGCATTCTCTGTTTTATTCGACCGCTTGGAAAAGATCAAAGTCGTATGTCCTGAGGTGTTTCCGGTTATCACTGGGATGCTACAGAGTGCATTGAAGTCGTCTATTCTAGGTGGACGCACTATTGAACCATCTGAAGAAAGTGATGAAGAGCTCTGGCTTGGTGGTTCGAATCGGAGTGGGAAGTCATTTTTAGGATCAGGTTAGTCGATTGGCTATGATCATTTCCCCTTATTTCCAATTCATCATAGGGCTAATGCTCACTCCAGGAATTACGCATAAAACTGAAGCTGCTCATGAAGATTTACTTCGTAACATTGTTCGTTTTTTAGCTACAATACACGCTAGATCTTCGAACTTTCGCGACTTTACCGTGACGTCAAATTATGTCGACGAACTGCTTCTTGTCTTGTTCCCAGTTGTGGTCGGTTCTGACCCGGTGAATGCAAGCGTTGAACTAAACTCCCGCAATGCAGGCCTTACATTTGGGAGTGAGAGCGTGATGATCCAGCCGCTTTCTGGCTCACGTCCAGTATTGCGTACTCGCACCGTCGAGCGCACTGGAGACCAGGAAGGCGAGCAGAGGCTCCAACGAGGGTCATCGTTTGTCCTAGTTTCGTCAGATAAGGTCAAATATAATCCATCTTCCGCTCGATTGCGGCATGTCGTGGAGCCTAGAACTGACGTGAGCAGTGCCGTACCGGCACACTCCATTGTTCAAGAATTACTGGATTTAATAGTCTCCGTGTTTATGGACCAGTTATTAACCCGCAAGGAGTTCCCCGGTTTAACGATATTTTTAAGAATACCTCCCGGATTTGTTGAGCATCAAGTCTACTTTGAATCTTGGCTGCAGCGAAACTCGTTGCTGCAGATAGAAAACTCTCTATCGGCTAACCAAAAGCTGCTTTTAGAACCACGAGTCCTGACCAACCTCGCAAGACTACTAACCCAGGTTGCAGACGCTATCTACGAAGGCTGGTTTATCGACGGCGCTACTGCGACATTGGATTTCGCTGGCCCAATTCTAGAATATCTCCAAAAGGGTGAAATCGCATCTCTGAAAAGCATTCGTCTTTGCAGTCAAACCATTGGCAATATACGATCCATAGTTTTTCGTACCGTCTTGTTGAGACTATCTGAGACGGAAGATACCACAGCGCTTTCTTTTCTAAAGCGCCTTAGCTACTGGCAAACGGCCCTCTTAGGTTCCGACGAAACTCAGACAGAACACCTACTGCTTATGTGTTACCTTTTGTATTCAAAAATAGTTACCGAAGAAGGGGACGTTCGCTTGGAAGCCGCTGTGTTGTGGCGCATCATCATGGTCCAGAAACCTACAGAAACCCTCGCTATGTTGAATCAAACTAGCACCTCGCTTCGGGAGCGACTTTCTGCTGGCTTCCAGCTGCTTGTTACAATGGATGACAGTGGTTTCTTGCAATGGGTTGATGATCAACGTGACGACCTTGACTGCTTCTTCTTTGGTACATTATCGAAGGTATGGGAGAATTTTGTCAAACAGGAAAACAACAAGACGGACGAAACCGCTAGAATCCGGGTCTCAAAGAGAAAGGAGAAACTTAAACAGTGGAGTCAAACCGACGCCACGAATGAAGAGATTATTCGCAGACATGATGTTACATTCGGGCATTGGACTTCAAACATTTCGCTTTCTGAAAAGTTGAAACATCAAAGATATGCACAAGATCAGCAGGACGACTTTACATTTTTGTTGTCCAGCTTTTCCCGCATATACCGCAACCTCCGACATGACAACGGCCTTCTTGCTGAGCGTGGGGACGTCAAATGGCGCTTAGACCAAACAGAAGGTCGCAGCAGAATGCGTCAGCGTATTGTTCCCGATGATACACTGGGTAAACAAGACTATCAGCCTAAACGCAGAACGACTGGCGAATCGAATAAACCGGATACCCGACAGCGCTCCAATACGGAGAGGAGTGATGTGGTGGCTGTCACTCCAACGGAAATAGCGGCTGAAGGGATAGACGAAGGGTCAGGAGAAAACGAACCCGATGATAAAACGGGCCTTGATGACAGCTTTGAAATCATTGACGGACCCAGAGAAAGTGACGAAGATTATGAAGATAAAAATCGAAAGGTGATGAGGAGCCTCCATCGAGGAGACCAGGTTCAGCATGTGTGCAATGTGTCCAGGATCATTGGGCTGGAGGCGTGCGAGGGTCTTTTGATTCTAGGTAAAGACAACATCTACATCATGGATAACTACTTTCAGCGTCCTGACGGAGAGATCGTCAATGTCTGGCAAGCTCCTCGAGAGGAGCGTGATCCATATGTGCGGATGATCTCTGGCCGAGAGTCAAACGAACGAAAATACAACAATGGCGAGCACGAAACGAAGAGTTGGAGTTGGCTGGATGTGGTTAGTGTCTCTAAACGCCGGTTTTTATTCCGAGATGTGGCCCTTGAGATATTCTTCACGGATGGACGCAGTTTTCTAGCAACTTTGATTTCGTCCGCGGCTCGAAACGAGCTACATTCCCAATTGATTTCTCGTGCGCCGCAAACCCAAGGAGTCGGCAATTCGTCACAGCTAGACGACTCATGGAGGTTTGAAACACTTCGGAATCAAGAAAGTAAGCCTCAATTCTTCGGCTCCAAACTTGCCAATGTCTTTGGTCAAGGGGGTTTACATCCCGCAACCCGAAAATGGCTAAAAGGCGAAATGTCGAACTTTCACTATCTGATGCTGGTAAACACGCTCGCTGGACGGACTTTCAATGATTTAACCCAGTATCCTGTTTTCCCTTGGGTGCTTGCGGATTACACGAGCGAAGAGTTGGATCTTACCAACCCAAAAACCTTTAGGGATTTGTCGAAGCCGATGGGGTGTCAAACCCTTGAGAGAGAGGCAGAATTCAAGAGCAGGTATCAGTCTTTTGCGGAGATGGGTGATCATAACGCTCCTCCTTTCCATTACGGAACCCATTACTCTTCCGCCATGATAGTCTGCTCATATCTGATACGACTTCAACCATTTGTTAAATCTTACCTTCTGCTGCAAGGCGGGACATTTGACCACGCTGATAGATTATTCTATTCGGTCCCCAAAGCATGGAACTCGGCCTCATCGACAAATATGACAGATGTAAGGGAATTGACGCCGGAGTTCTTCTACCTACCCGAATTCCTGGTCAACTTCAACAAGTATGATTTTGGCCTGCGGCAGAGTATGACCCAAGCTATAGACACCGTGGAACTCCCACCTTGGGCTAAAGGCGATCCAAAGATTTTTATCACAAAGCACCGTGAAGCGCTTGAAAGCCCCTATGTGAGCCGAAACCTCCATCGATGGATCGACCTCATTTTCGGTTATAAACAGAAAGGTGACGCTGCTCTTGAAGCGGTGAATGTGTTTCACCACCTATCTTACCAAGGGGCAAAGGATCTTGACAACATCGAAGACCCCGTCGAGAGGCTAGCAACAATCGGGATCATTCATAATTTTGGACAAACGCCGCACCAGGTGTTTAATAAACCACATCCCCAGCGGGAAGAAGTGCACCACAAGCTTAACCAGTTAGATATTGCGGCAGAGAGCTTGACCCGTCTTCCGTTTACACTTTTAGGTATGTAATCCGGTTTCTTGGTAGAGAGAATATTGTAGAATAGGCCTAACCATACTATATAGATACCCAAGAACGTGTAACATCTTTATCGTTTTCTGTCAAGCACGATCGACTGCTTTGTGCGGCTGCGTTTAGATTGAATATTCCACCTAATTATGATAAATACATGGAATGGGGGTTTTCGGACAACAGCGTCCGCTTCTACGCTACAGATACCAGGAAGGTATGGAAAATACATTCATTGACCGATCTCAACCGGAATACATAGCTAACCGTCTTTTACTTCGTAGCTCGTTGGTCATTTCGAACATCTACATATTGGGCAATTGTCGTGTTCAATGTTTGCAGATTCCCAAACACTAATTACCGCTGGTGTCGATTGTACCATATCGGTATGGTCGTATACCGCAACTGGGAGATCTGTTGACTTGCACCCTAAAGCCTCGCTCTTCGGACACCGGAAACCGGTGACAATGTTGGCAGTGTCTCGTTCCTTTAGTACCATACTGTCGGCCTCCAGGGATGGTAAACTGATGCTTTGGGACCTTAATCGACTGGAATTTGTGAGAGAATTACCACCTGGTGAACCCGTCGATGTAAGTTTGCTCTTTTTGCTTTGAGACAGCCCCTATTTGCCAGACAGATTGCCTAACTACTCCAAAAGCACGTCCGTATAAACGACGCTACCGGAAATATCATGGTCTGCCGTGGCAACCGCGTAAATCTCTATTCGCTAAATGGGGCGTTGCTTCTCGAGCAAGTGGTTTGCGACCAAAACGAGGACAGCGTGCTCTCATGTGCATTTTACGAAGGCGTCAGCAATGAGTGGTTAGAGCGGGAGTTGATTCTCACAGGTCATCGGCGTGGACTTGTTAATGTGAGTTTAGCCCAGTCTCTTTCAAGTCATTTCCACCACATTAACGTCAATGCGTGGATGTAGGTTTGGAGCAAGGCTATTCGAAACGGGCGGTTCGAACTGGACTTGATTCGACAACTCCATCACGTTGACCAGGTTCGGGGAGACGGAGCAATGTCTGCTGCAGGTATTACCTGTATCCTACCTCTGGCGCAGGCGGTCTATACGGCTGACGAGGCTGGACATGTGGTGAGTATCCCCAGCACGATTTGATGCCTGTCTCGTTGCTGATTTTGGCTTCGATTAGTTTGAATGGGATTGTGTGCAACGCCGCTAAAACCTTGAGTTTCGCAACTTCTTTACAGTCATGGTCATGAAGGGAATGAACTTTGAACGCTGTCATGGTGAAATGAATTTATATATTGTTACTTGTCCTTGAATGGCATAGACCAGGACTGGTGTTAGACGGATGGGATTGATGGCGATTTGTAGGTCTATGAGGAGGTACACATACTGGCTGGTGGTTTTGTAGACCTCCAGGTCTCTGATTAGCCTCCCAATAAAGGTTCAAATATTACTAGCCTGGCATGTCTCGATGAAACCAAACACATGGGGTTGCAGATTCAGGCTAGGTTTGAAATTATGATGTGCAGCAAGCCTCACTCCGAGGAGTTCCAAGCCTTCTAACTTACTTAATTCCAAATGGCCATGAGCAATGTAGATGTGATATTGTCGAATAGTGAATGAACAAAGAAATTGATATCATACTGCAGTAGCAATCCGGATTGCGGCATTAGACCTAAGAGGGTCACACCAAGTAGTTCCACATACTGGCAGACGAGCGTGGGTACCTGGAAGTACCTCTGCTGCTGCTCTGCCGGTGAGCCCAACCCATTGCCCCACCTGGTTGCATCAGAGGTTGTTGCTGCTTATTCATGCTTGAACAACCATCTTCTGGTCGACTTGAAGCTTGCAAGTTGAATCATCCCGCCACCTCGACGGAAAAAGGTTAGGTACGTACCGTGCTGGTGATTGATTTATAAGACTTCAAACTGCCTTTTGCCTTCTGACATTTGAATCTTTAGATACCCCAGAAATTGGACTCTTTTTTGCTACGCCTATTCACAGACTGACGACCTTTTCTTGAGATTACATTTGGTAGCCCAGCTAACGACATCTGAACGAACTGCAAACATGACGTCTGCTCTTGATCAGTTGAAAGCCACCGGCACTGTATGTCAAGCCCATTGCCACATGAATCTTTGCTTGATTATGCAGCTGGGGTTGCGATAAACTACCTTGAGAAGGATAGATTGCTAACATATTCTCTTTTGCTGCCAATGATAGACCGTGGTCTGCGATTCTGGTGATTTTGCGAGTATGTCTCCTATAGCAGCTTCAGACAGCCTACCCGCAAGACCGCTAACCATCTCTTACGATTAGCCATTGGAAAATACAAGCCAGAGGATGCCACCACCAACCCCTCCCTCATTCTCGCCGCCTCCAAGAAACCAGAATATTCCAAGTTGATAGACGAAGCTATCCAGTACGGAAAGAAGCACGTATGTGGCGACTACCCTCCGTTAGGAGACAGAATAAGTTTGCTAATGGTTGTGGCGGCTGTAGAGTAGCTCCCTTGAGAGCCAGGTCGACTCGGCGCTCGACCGACTCCTGGTTGAGTTTGGAAAGGAGATCTTGAAGATTATTCCCGGCAAGGTGTCGACGGAAGTTGATGCCCGCTACTCTTTTGATACAAAGGCCTCTGTTGACAAGGCCCTTCATATCATCGAGGTTAGTATAAACCTATGCGATTTAGTCTTTGAAGCAGTTCGGTAAAATTGACAACCATCATCCAGCTTTACAAATCCGTCGGCGTCCCCAAGGAGCGCGTCTTGATTAAAATTGCTTCCACCTGGGAGGGTATTCAAGCCGCCCATATCCTCCAATCGCAACATGGCGTCAACGTCAACCTTACGTTGATGTTTTCTCTGGTCCAGGCCATCGCTGCCGCCGAGGCTGGCGCTTATCTTATTTCTCCATTCGTCGGGCGTATCTTGGATTGGTACAAGGCGGCCATGAAGAGGGAGTTTGCTTCCCACGAAGACCCTGGCGTGGTGAGCGTCCAGAGCATCTTCAATTACTACAAGAAGCACGGATACAAGACCATTGTCATGGGTGCCTCATTCAGAAACACTGGTGAAATTACTGAACTCGCAGGCTGCGACTACTTGACAATCTCAGTAAGTTTTGACCGTAAATCATCCTGATAATAACAGAGACATGATTTAACGAGCATCACAGCCAAACCTTCTTGAAGAGCTGTACAACTCCACTGCCTCTGTGCCCAAGAAGCTTGACGCTTCCGCAGCAACCAAGCTCGACATCCCTAAGCGCAGTTACTTGAACGACGAGGCCCTTTTCCGCTTCGATTTCAACGAAGAGCAAATGGCAGTGGAGAAACTCCGCGAGGGCATCTCGAAATTCGCTGCCGATGCTGTCACGCTTAAGAAAATCTTGCGGGAGAAGATCCAAGCTGCATAGAGGCTGTCACCTACAGCAGTCTGACCAGCGGAGATGGATGGGGTCAAGAGGAACTATTCTGGAGCACTAGATGGCATGCTTGATTCTGAGCTAGTTAAACTGATCATTAGCTTCCAAATTGCATGTATTGACCAGTTCAGCCACCAAGATAGTAGTTGTCGTCCATTTCATTTGCGTTGGGCCATACTTTGCATTGAGATGTTGACAGTCGATGCGGGGGTCCAGGCCCGGGCACTTAGTCAGCCAAGCCGGATAAAGAAACAGCAACGTCATAGCTTGACCCCACCATGCTACCCCTCAGCACAAGCACACAACAGGCGATTGCGGAAAATAAACAGAAGAACAGTTCTGAGTAGCTGGCGAGTGTAATGTGAAAATGTGTGTGTTGGGATAGACGAATTGGCGAAGCTGGAACAATTGCAGCCTCAATTGAACTGTGAGACACAGCATGGCTCCTGGGCCGTGTGGTTGATACAGATTCGTGCGGCGAGGCAGGAGTCACCGGCTTGTGAACAAGGAGTGCTGTGCTTACGGCATCTCCATATTTCTTCCCGGCCTCGTCCCGACTTCATCCCATCCGTTTTCTCGTCTCCTTCAATTCTCTGTCTTCATCCGTCAAATCAATCAACCCGTCTCACATCCCTTTTGTACCTTTTGACAAGCAATCAACACACGAATTCGCCAAAATGGTCAAAGCAGGTATGCCACGTCCCCCTATATTTAGCTTCCGCCTGCTCCTGGGGATGGTTGCGTGGATTTCTTTGGCTCGTCCCTTGTAAATCCCCTCAAACCACCGCTTATCATCCCTCCACCAAGGTCCCTTGGGATGCAGTGGATGTGAGCACCTGAGTGGTCGTCCTGAGGGTTTCCCCGCCCTGCTCGACTGTTCGAGCTTGACCCAGGGATTCTCTCTTGGGCCCAATTGACCCTGGCTTGCTCTTCGTGGTCATTATGGGAACCCTGTTCGTTCGACTGTAGCTGTTCCCGCAGCTCATGAAGTTCCTTTGCCCTTTCTCTTGCTGGCCCGGCGGAGCCTCCTATGTGCACTAGCTGATTGAAATGTATTCCAGTTGCTGTTCTCCGCGGTGACTCTAACGTCAAGGGCACCGTCACCTTTGAGCAAGCCGATGAGCACTCCCCAACCAAGGTATCCTGGAACATCACAGGCCACGACCCCAACGCTGAGCGTGGCTTCCACGTTCACCAGTTCGGTGACAACACCAACGGCTGCACTTCTGCAGGCCCGCACTGTACGTTCATATTTCGAAGGTTTCCAAAAGGTTTGGCGACTAACTTCTCAGTCAACCCTTTCTCCAAGACTCACGGTGCCCCAACCGACGAGGAACGCCATGTTGGTGACTTGGGCAATATTACCACCGACGCTCAGGGCAACGCCGTTGGATCCGTCGAGGACAAACTGATCAAACTTATCGGAGAGCATAGCGTCCTCGGCGTAAGTCTCAATTCCGTTTAATGGGTATACGGGGTACGGAGCTGACTGGATGATCTTTTGTAGCGCACCATTGTCTGCCACGCTGGCACTGATGACCTTGGTAGAGGTGGCAATGAGGAATCCAAGAAGACTGGCAACGCTGGTCCTCGTCCTGCTTGCGGTATGTCCCCACGTTCTGCTGTACTGATTTCGCTCATGAGTATCTAACACACTGCTTCACAGGTGTCATTGGCATTGCGGGTTAAATATTCGGCCGGAATTCAATCAGAATGCCCTGAAGCAATAAAATTAGTGACTGAGCAGTCAGTTGAAGACGAAAAGTCCGGGCTGAACCTTCCAGTTTATCAATATGAACCAGAGGAGATCCTGTACCTAGTGAGAATGCTTAGCAATTAGCGAATGAACAACCAAGCATCTGGTTTCAAAACTGCAGCACAGTTGAATGAATGTTATCAAGCGCCACCTAGGCAGAAATCGATCCAGCAACTGGATTTGTTGAGAAACAAAGCGAACAAAGGGAAACAATTTTATTCCCGCCCGGCGGCTGTTAGTGAGCGACTTTTTGTCCGGGCCAGCAAAGAAGGAAAAGAACGATGCAACGCAGACATGGAAGTTGAGGATTTGCAACTCTCCTTTTCATCTTCACTAGCCAGCCCCTTTTCATGCAGTTATGCCTGGGATAACTAACTAACTAACTATGTAGTACTCCGTAGAGGTTTTGGGATTCTGGAAATTCCACTACAAAGACATAGTTATTTCCAGACCCAACCATCTAGTTAACTACACTTTTCAATGAAGGTAAAGTCTGTATAACTACAGTGAAACAATGCCTTATTGGTAACATGGAAGAAAACTGCAATTGACTCGTAACCAAAGGTTTGGTTTGTTGTTTAACTATGAGAAGAAGTAACTATGTGAAGTAGACAGGTATGCTACGGATACTCAGTATTTTCGATAGCTTCTTTCTCAACGGTCACACCCTGAACCGAGTCCCTGCAGTGTTATCGTTGATGGCGAGAAGGTGGCATGAGCTGGGATCCGGGGGGCCACACTAGTCGAGTTTCACCCCAGATTTCACTGCCAGAGGCCACAAACAAACCACCTTGCTGTTATTCTCCCCAATCCTGCCACTCTCTTTGCTTTCCACTCCTTAACTGCATCACTTTTACCCCAGAGTCTATTCTCTCTGGTCAATTGTGTGTCTCACAATTAGACTCCTCAGCATTAAGTTCCGGAACAATGCCTCTCCTGGAAGCTCGCGTGAAAAGTGTCCTTTCCGGCGACACCCTCGTATTGACACATGTGACCAACAAGAGCCAGGAGAGAATCCTCAGTCTTGCATATGTTTCTGCTCCCAGGCTGCGCAGGGAGGGCGACGAGGTAAGTGCCTCCTACATTGTCCCCTATTATCTGCTGGTTTGAAGGCTAGCACTAACAAAAACTCCAATCTCCTTCACCTCCTCAGCCCTTTGCCTTCCAGTCCCGTGAATTCCTTCGCGAGCTCCTCGTTGGCAAGGTGATCCAGTTCCAGATCCTCTACGTCATCCCCACCGGCGCCAAACGAGAATATGGCATCGTCAGGCTGCCTGGTGGCAGAGAGCTGCCGGAGCTCTGCGTGTCCGAGGGGTGGGCCAAGCTCCGTGAAGATGCTGGTCGGCGAGACGAGTCTGAGGACACAGCGTTGGTGCTTGATAGACTGCGAGAGCTCGAGTCACGGGCACGCTCAGAATCAAGGGGTGTCTGGGGTCAAGGACAAAGCGCCGAGGTCTCCTACGACATTCCTGAACCGAGGGCTCTTGTGGATAGCTTGAAGGGCACTATGGTCGATACTGTGGTGGAGAGAGTATTAAACGGCGATCGTTTACTCGTCCGCATGCTGATCTCACCGCAAAAGCATGTTCAAACGATACTCGTGGTGGCGGGTGTTCGTGCCCCGTCAGCGAAGCGAGTCAATGCAGATGGAACGGCGCAGGCTGGCGAACCATATGGCGACCAGGCACAGCAGTTCGTGGAGGATAGGCTGCTACAGAGAAAAGTCAAAGTGTCTCTACACGGTGTCACGCCACAGAATCAGCTCGTCGGCACTGTTCTTCACCCCAATGGCAACATCGCCAAGTTCTTACTTGAACAGGGTCTCGCGAGATGCTTTGACCATCATTCCACCCTCCTGGGTAACGAAATGGCCGCGTTCCGGTCAGCGGAAAAAGCTGCCAGGGACGCTCGGCTTGGTTTGTTCGCAGATGCCGTACGGAAAACAGCTCCTTCAGCAGGTGCAAATGCAGATTTCGTTGTTAGTCGCGTCCTGAATGCCGATACCATCTTTGTGCGCAACAAGGCCGGAAAGGAAAAGAAAATCAGCCTTTCCAGCGTGAGGCAGCCAAAACCATCGGACCCTAAACAAGCACCTTTTAGCAATGATGCGAAGGAATTCCTTCGTAAAAAGCTCATTGGCAAACATGTCAAGGTGACTATCGATGGAAAGAAGCCTGCAACCGAGGGATTTGAAGAGCGCGAGGTTGCTACAGTGATGGCGGGAAATACTAACGTCGCCATTGCATTGGTTGAGGCTGGCTATGCTTCCGTTATCAGACATAGACGTGACGACGATGACCGGTCTCCTGATTATGACAGTCTACTACAGGTGGAGGAAGTCGCCCAGAAGGAACAGCAGGGCATGTGGTCATCGAAACCACCCAAGACCAAACAATACAATGACTATTCCGAGAGTTTACAAAAGGCAAAAATGGAGGCTTCTGTTCTTCAACGCCAGAAGAAGGTTGCTGGTGTCGTTGACTTTGTCAAGTCGGGCTCGAGATTTACGATTTTGATCCCACGAGATAACGCGAAGCTTACTTTTGTCCTTTCCGGCATACGAGCTCCTCGATCCGCTAGGAACCCCGGTGAAGCCTCCGAACCCTTCGGCCAAGAGGCTCATGACTTTGCGAACCGCAGATGTATGCAACGTGATGTTGAGATTGATGTTGAAACCATTGATAAAGTTGGAGGATTCATCGGAACCCTCTACGTTAACCGAGAGAACTTTGCCAAAGTACTACTGGAGGAAGGTTTAGCAACAGTCCACGCCTATTCTGCTGAACAATCGGGGCATGGCCCAGAACTATTTGCCGCTGAAAAGAAAGCCAAAGAAGCGAGAAAGGGGCTCTGGCATGACTGGGACCCCAGTAAGGATGCAGATGAGGAGTATGAAGATTCGCCTGCTGCGAATGGCGCTGAACCTGCTGAAGCCGTCGAGCGCCGTAAAGATTACCGGGACGTTTTGGTCACGAATATTGAGGAGGATGGCAAGCTCAAGGTTCAGCAGATTGGCTCAGGCACTACTGCATTAACTGATCTTATGAATTCTTTCCGGTCATTCCACCTTAACAAGGTGAATGATAAGCCGTTGGAATCCCCACCCAAGGCTGGTGATCTTGTTGCTGCTCAATTTACGGAGGATAACGAGTGGTATCGAGCCAAGATCCGACGCAATGACCGCGAGGCCAAACAGGCGGATGTTTTGTATATCGACTACGGAAACACTGAGAGAATTCCCTGGAGTCGCCTCCGCCCGCTCTCGGCACAGTTTTCCATGCAAAAGTTGAAACCACAGGCCGTGGATGCGGTGCTTGCTTTTGTTCAATTCCCCATGTCACCGGAATATCTCGCGGACGCCAGGCGTTTCATTGCCGAGCAGACATTCGATAGGCAATTGGTCGCTAACGTTGAACACGTCGCCCCAGAAGGAACGCTCACCGTTACACTTCTCGATCCGTCAAACTCGGATAATCTTGAACAGAGCATCAACGGCGACCTGGTTCGTGAAGGACTGGCGATGGTTCCCCGGAAGCTCAAGCCCTGGGAACGTTCTGCAGGTGATACCCTTGCGCATCTGAAAAAATTGGAGGAAGAAGCCAAAGAGAAGCGACGAGGGATGTGGGAGTATGGTGATATCACCGAAGATTAAGCACTTCCTTCTCTTCAATTGATAGCTGCGATGATCTCGAAAAAAGTAACAAGGCCAAAGTTTGTGACTGGTTTATTTGGTTCAATAGCTTGATGCACATTTGTGATAGCCCACAAAGCCGGGCTTGATAGAGACAGACTGCGTTGCTGCGAAATCAACTACGTCCAAGGACATGACGGATTCAATTTGTCTTCTTAAGAGCCATCACGTTAGGGGCACTCCGTATGTCGAGTAGTTAATAGTGATGATTTGGTCCGTCGGGGGACGAGACAACGCCGTAGTCCCCGAGTTCGGCCCAGCCGCAAGGCTGCACTAGAGTCACCCATCACATCTTCAAAACAACCGGTCATTCCGACAATCCCCAATTTCAACCCAGCCGTTGTGTTCTTAATTTGCAAAACTTTCCGCTATATAATCTCATTAATCCTTCCAAAAAGTCTCCCGGCATTCCGCCAGTCCCTTTCCCTTTGGCCTATACCGCGGTTAACAGGAATCTCCAAGGCGCTCTTCAAGCCAACAGCCAAGGAGGAACCATGACGCTCGAGCGAACGCCGACGAACCAGTCGCACCGCAGCAAACGCTCCCATCACTCGCATTCCACCTCGCAATCCCGCCCCCACAGCGCGATTCACAGGACGAGGACGAACCAGTCTATCAACGGAAAAGAAACGCCTGACCACCTCCATGGGCATTTGAATCACTTGACGCCCGAACAGGAGCGGGCGCTGGAGGAATTTAAAGCCATTTGCACGGAGAAGGAGCTGTATAGGCCGGCAGAGGAGGGGAAAACGGCGAGTCACGATGATGCTACGCTATTGTATGGATAGAGAACCCTCCTTTGGGCTGGAATTTGTGGCATCTCTGAGGGATTGCTAACGACGCCTTCAGACGGTATCTACGCGCTCGCAAATTTGAGGTGAAGGGGGCATTGGATCAGTTCCAGACGACGGAAGAATGGCGGAAAGTAAATCAACTTGATACGTTGTACGAGAAGTTCGATGTTGATTCGTACGAAGAGGCGCGGCGGGTGGTTAGTTCCCTCGCTCAATATGCACTTCAGAGAACCTATTACGCTTCCTCTTGATCTGACACAATTTGTGGTATAGTATCCCCAGTGGACAGGCCGCCGCGACCGACGAGGCATACCCGTTTACGTCTTCGTGATCAAACATCTCAACAGCAAAAACATGGCTGCGTACTCGTCTGGCGCCGCCTCGACCGCTACGTCATCAACGCATGCTTCGTCCACTGTATCTCCGAAACTCTTGCGTCTCTTTGCACTCTATGAGAATATGACTCGATTTGTGGTGCCACTGAGCTCCTCGCTCCCGCGGCCTAACCCAGAAACACCGATTTCCAGCACGACGAATATCGTGGATATTTCAGGAGTTGGGCTCAAACAGTTTTGGAATCTAAAAGGACACATGCAGGACGCGAGTGTTTTGGCGACGGCGCATTACCCTGAGACATTGGATAGAATTTTTGTAAGAGCCGCTGAACCACGGCAGGCTTCTGGACGTTGAAGCCATGGACTAATAATCTTCACTAGATCATCGGTGCGCCTTCCTTCTTCCCGACCGTCTGGGGATGGATTAAACGCTGGTTCGATCCCGTCACTACATCAAAGATTTTCATTCTCTCCGCTTCTGAAGTAAAATCGACTCTTACTTCGTTTATGGACCCATCCAGCTTCCCTAAGCAATACGGCGGTGAGCTCGAATGGGAATGGGGCGACATGCCCAGCCTCGATGAACCTGCCCGAGAGCTTGTAGGTGTCTTGGAACAGTTAGGTCCAAAGGGAGACGGTGATATCGGCCAGGAGGAATTGAGCAAGACGAACGAGGAGAGGAAAAAGAACTTTATCAAAGGGCCGGTCGCATGGTTAAAAGATCGGATTGAAATCTTCGGTAGCATCGGCGGCCAGGATCGCAGGAGAACAATCCCTGTTGAGAGGACACAAGACGCAGCAGGGCACAGCGAGCCGGATCATGCTGATGCCGAAATCGTTGAAACTAACGGTGATATCGAAAAATCGCCCACACCCGTGGCCGAGCCTGAAGAGAAACCTGCCGTATCGTCACAGAACCAACTCAATGGAGAGACTGTGGCTTGAACATTGCGTTTGGCATAAGTCACGAGTGAAAAGTCCTATCTGAGCCATTTTTTTCAATCTATGTTATATGTGAGGGAGGGTCGACTTTTAGGATACTGCTGCCCAGTATTCTGCTATTTAACCCCATCTTCCAGGTTTTGTCATACTCCCCATTTCAGTTACTCTCTGTGATTATGGCCATTGGAATTTTGCAAATCATTTTGGTTTCTTTCTCACGCCAAATAGCACCACGTATAAAAAGTATGGTCATGGAGTATATATAGCCTTGCACATAAGGGGGTATTCAGCAGTTTTTGGAAATGAATGAACAATCAGTTTTGGTTGGGCGATAGAGTCGAGACCAAGCTGATCACCACGACACTGGGGCTGCGCATACCTTGCTAGTCATTTTGATAGTGGAAATACCATGATTGAGTATATGAGATCTTCTTAAAATCTGATATTCAACGACGAGCAAACCTGGTTGCTCCAAGTGGGTTTTATTTCCCCAGAATTAGATTAGGGGGCTTGTTCTAGCGAACCAAAGTACCACTGGCCCAAATTCGCCAACAGATATGGGCCCAAAATAATCCACATGGGGCAACACGTAAGCCTTTTGTCAAACTGCAAACGTTGTTGTGTATGCTATCCTATGAGAACTAAACTGGGTTTGCTAAGGATAGCCCTTTTAGGCCTGAGATGGGACAGTTTGCACGAGGCAGAGCTTTGGCTAGTAGATGCAGGAGAGTCGAATGGG
>NW_003052499.1:2276507-2326908 GCF_000003515.1 Uncinocarpus reesii 1704 | reverse complement strand
GCAAGGTATTTGAAGGCGCGAGGATAATGTTGCTGCCTCTATCACGCTGTGAAGAGAAGTTATCAGTGCTGTCCTTCCAGAATACATGGGAAAGCGGCATCCTTACTACCGACGATTGGCTTTCTTCCTGCCCATTCAACAAGTTGTAAGCGGAAGGGAAGGTTGCGTCTAGCGGTCATTCTGGCCGAATATTGAGATGTATCAAGGTGATGCTTCCTGAGTTAGTCAATCTGCCCTGCCTTGCTGGCGGATTGGGGAAGCTTAGCCTGTATGCCTTTCCATTCTGAGAATCCTGCTTGCCCTTATGGCTAATATTTCACCGCGTGAGCCGCCCCTGCTAGTTCTATAAGGGCAATAGCACCTCTAGGGGAGGGACATAAATAGCGAGATCTGTAGCATTTCCCTATCATACTAGTCACCCATCTGAATTGCAGCTCCTCCCAGCCGTGCCACCCGTGTCCGCTAGACTTGTATGCGACGACTTACTAGTCATGACCTCTTCAATCCATACAGCTCAGAATTTATCTGCCAAAAGTCCCAGCATTGTGCTGCACTGACTCCGATGGAAGGTTGGGTCAAACAGCCACCATAAGGACTCTCAGAACTCATATCATCATTGAGTCCTCATGACAAGACAAGTGATCTTTTCCACAAGGGCATCTGAGCTTTTCAGCAATGATGATGTAGGGATAAAGTGATGCTCAGCTTAGGCTGACTCTTTTTTTCTTTCTCACTTTTAGTCCCTGCCAGAGACTCTCAGAGCTATTGTCATCATTGAGTCCTCATGACAAGACAAGTGATCTTTTTGCCAAGGGCATCTGAGCTTTTCAGTAGTGATGATGTAGGAACAAAGTGATGCTCAGCTTAGGCTGGCTTTTCTGTTTTCTTTCTCACTTTTAGTGCCTGCCTAGAGACTCATAGAACTGTTGTCATCATTGAGTCCTCATGACAAGGTAACTTTGTCATGACGTATGTGCCTTCAAGTAAAAGAAGCCGTGGTACTCCGTACTGAAGCTGGGCTCGAGGCATAAATGTGTGTCCACTATCCAGGTCATAGCCTTGGAAATCCTTAGTGTAGATATGGTATCTGCCTAAATTTAGACGATTCACAATGAGTAAATGTATTGCATTGGAAAGTCTGATGTCGACTTCAGGCTGAGCGAACTTCATTGCATCTTTGTAGAGGTATTGCTTATGCACCTGTTCTCAAGAAAAGGCTAACAGACGGTCGAGTTATCCTCTCAAACGGAAATCATGGTGAGTCCCTAACTCATTTTGCGAATTCTGACTGTTTCCTCTCAGAATCTTGAGGAAATTATAGAAGGGGCGCATGTGACTCAATGAGTCTGTACCTTGACGAGTTCTGGTTTCCATGGATATCAATGAGGCAGCAGCATTGACGCCACTCTGGAAAGAGAGGGATAGCAGCCAACGGGTACAAGTACTGTAACGGCAAACGATTCAGAAAACCGAGATCGATTGGGTTGAAGAGGAGAGTCAGCTTATAGCAGCAGGTGGTGCACATTTATCCTCCTGTTGTTGCTGTTGATCAGATAAAACACCAGCCACACTGTTGTTATCAGATGTGGCTGCCGCAAGCTCTCCGAAAATGGAAGGCGGTGAAGGCGAGCTTCTTTGACAAACACTGGCAGAAACACGCGCGCGCATAAAAAGCAACTCTCTCCTATAAGTAACTAACTAATCACCTCCAAGCCAGCCATCGCAGCATTGGCCTGTCATTGCCATCCATCGCTTTCAATTACTCCCTAGAACAATCAGCAGTGCAACAACAATCATCAAAGGCTCCCTCCAAGACTGATACATAGCTATCGCTCTTAACTAGCAGCTATGGCAGAAGAACCCGGTGCGACCTTGAAACGTAAACGTGGCCGTCCGCGAAAGGAGGGTAGTCCAGCGAAACCCAAACCCGTCGTTCTAGATTCTACCGGCCAGCCCAGAAGAAGAGGTCGACCACGAAAGTCCTCTATCACTGCGACAGCTACACCTCTTCCGAAGCCACAGGATACGAATGATGATACGCCAAAGAAGTCTGAGAATACTGCCGCTCACGAGGAACCTGCCCTGGCACCAAAGAAGCGCGGAAGACCGCCTAAAAGTGCGGCGAAGCCGGCAAAAGCAGCTCCCGTCGTTGCGGATGCGGATACCACTGTGGCCACGAAACGGGGACCTGGAAGGCCAAGAAAGAGTGACAGCGCCATTGCGACTGCGGAAGCAACATCAAAGCAGGCGAAACCGGCAACAAAGGTGGGCCGCGGAAGGCCTAGGAAGTTTCCCTCTGCCACACCATCGGGTTCAGTGAATGGCTCAACCAGGAAAGATTCTGCAAAGGGCGGCTCTAAGGGTGATGACACTCTGGCAGGGATTATTGGAACTTACGAGCTCCAGTGCGTGGCCATGGAGCAGGACTGGCCCGATGTTGCTAGTAGCATGCAAATGACCATTACAGAGCCTGGGGAATCAAAAGGCTATGGGTTTGTTGCTGGTTTTAATTTGGGAATCCTAGAGGGTACGATGCTGCTGGCAGCAGATAAACAATCGCTAGAGAACCTATATATAAAGATGTCCAAGGGGGAAAAACCAATACGTCCTAACGCTCCCGCTGGCAACGACGAAGTTGATGACGAGCTTCCCGCAAATAAAAAACTCAAAACTTCTTCCACCCAGTGCAAACGCCTTTATCTTCTCTGGCGGGGTCGTGAAACTAGGGAGGACGAAATCTTCTCCGGACGCAACGAGGGCCATCTTGATTTCTCGGAGACCGAAGAAGCACTCCGTTTCACTGGCGTCAGTGGATTTCCCGCCATGGGAAGCGAATGCAAGTTCTCAGGGATCAAAATTAGCAGCACATTCTCCAAACCAGAGTCGTGGATGGCGTTTTCGCAGGCGGCCGCTGCCGAGGCGGCCAAGTTCAGATGGCACTAAGCTACCATTTCCCTTTTAATTCGATACTCACGCCTGTCCCGTTTTGTCTTGGCCCCGTGAGGTTGAATTTGCTACTCAAGCATGAGGTATCTCCTTTCTAACACTGGGATCTAAATAATATTGTACAATTGACGGTGAAGGGATGGCACGGGGTTTTCTTTCTAATTTCAGCCTGCATTTCAAGTTCCGCTCAGCGCAAGCGCTTAAAGGTCGTTTTAATATCCATGTCTTTCAGATTGAATTTCTTTAGCCTGCTCTAGGAGCGTCATCTGAGATAAATGATTCAAAGTCTTTTTAAATGAAATTCTATAATTTGAGAATTATATTCGTACATACATAAGTGCAAAACGGCAAAATAGACATTCAATTGTTCGAGCCGAGCTCCTATGCCTTCCACTGTAAATTTACTTGCTTCCTCCGAACCTATATGGATATACTCAGTCAGTAATCCGCTCCAATGGGAATCTTAACTGATCAAGGGGCAGGTAACTCACCATAGGTCCCAATATAGCCACCCCGACTGCCAACGCGACGACAGTAAGAAGTAGCTGAATTCTCGAGAATCCTTTACCCAAGAGGTCAAAGGGTTGACTCGGGGCCAATCTCGTGCCAAAAACATCAAATCCGTACGCAAAAATTAGGGTCGAACTTTCTAACAATGTTGGACTAGATTCAATACGATTAATGCCCATAACTTCGCGAGCGTGGTTAAGATACCATTGAGGATCAAAACCGAGGAAAGGAGTATATCTCGCCAGACCCTCCTCGACTTCTTGGGAGGTGGGGTCACGGTTAACGGGGCGGCGTGGATCAAGCACAAAACGTGGTATGCCGACAATAGCATTGGAGTCGGGAAGGGTACAGAGCAATTGCCTGATCGTGATTCCCTGGCGGGTTTCGGTGACTGCCATGTTGGAGATGGCCTCCGGGATCATATAAGCTTGTGAAATGACATGAGGTCGAGGAAGACCAATGCTACTGTGAATATTCGAGTAGTTGGCTGCATTCCCCAATAAACCACGATCGTTCGGAATCGGCGACTCGTACAGTTCGGATATAACAAGGCGGTAGCCTTTAGCATCGGATGTATCTGTTACGTCCCCCCAGAAAGAATATGCAAACCAATTTTCAGAAATAACAGAAGCTATTGGCTGGGTAATATCAACGCCGCCTTGGGTTGCTGTATGCAATATACGGCCGGAAGTACCGTCCAGCAGATACAGGGTAAGAGTGGAACCAGCAACTGCTGATACCAACGCGATGTTAGGGTTTAGATATTTGTACAGAACGGATCGGTCTCCCAAGACTTTGCCGATCGATGCAACAGGATCGTGCGTCGGCCTCGCAGTCGCGTGGATGATTTTTTGGTTCTTTGGCGGAACAAACTCCCATGCGGGGGCTTCGAGACTGGCGGTGTTCCAAGACATGAGCTTTCCGTCCTTACTGAGTGTCACGAGAAACTTATCGCCTTCAATTCGCAAATGCGAATTCAGTGGAGTTCCGTCGGCGTCGATTGGAACTGGGATCGGCGATGCGGCATCTGAAATGAAAGCCATGGACGAATATTTTTCCGTCGGCTGGGACCTTTCGATGATATCGCCTGATGTGATGTTCACTTTGACCGTGCTTCCATCCTTTACGAAGATGGTAGCAACGTTTTGGTGGGCGGATATGGCATTTGCTCCCCATGTTCCAGCACCCTCAGCAGCCTTGACATTCCATAGTACAGCACCTTGACGGGCACTGTCTAGAGCCAGAATGCGACCTTTGCGAGTAGCAACAACCACTAGCTTTCCAAATCCAAACTGGGTCAATTCGGTGCCGTCGCTTGCCGAAAAGCTCGATAAGGCTTTAGTGGGAAGTTCCTGAAGCCACGGGAACAAGTTGTCTTGCAGCGCTTTGGCGTGTCGTTTGACACGGTGGATGTAGGCTGACAACGCATCCTGATGGCCCTCAAACTCCAATTCATGCGCTAGGGCTTCACCACCGTTTACCTCCGCCCAAGCAGCGACGATTGCATCGGACAATGATTCAGGTCTACGCCATTCGAGCTCACCGTTGCGAATCAGAGCCCAGTCTCCACTGTCATCAACTTGGGCAAAACGAAGAGCGAAACCAGACCCTCTAGCAACGACTTCCAATACCGCATGTTCTAGCTCCCCGGAGTTGCCTTTTATCTTCCATGTTCCAAGAATATTCTCCGCAGTCGACGAAAATAAATCGACAGTAGATCTCGTTATACGAGCAAAGTATAGTTGGTTATTCGCGGTATTCGACGCAGATGCAGATTTCGAATCAAGAACAGGGAGTTGGAAAGCCTTGGAAACCCATCCAGACTTAACGTTGCTATGAAACACATCGGCCCAAGATTTTGTCGCAGTGTTGTAATAGACAACGAAATGTGGCACAGAGTGTGAAGTATGGATCTTGACATCCTGCACAGTTTCCCCGCTGTGATTTTCAACGTCGAAAGTGTGGATGGACTTAGATCCAAGTAGATTGACTTTTAAGATTTTGAATTCTTGATCCAACCAGGCGATAAACGAAGAGGCTGCATTACTGCTCACAAATATTGTCGGGTTGGGGGAAGCAAGCTCGTTTTCGGAATGGAGGGTGTACTGATTAGTCACACGTCCAAGTTGTATATCTAATTCCACAACACTTATTTTGTAGCCTTTTCGAGAGGCAGGCTGTAAGGAAACGTAATACACTGCTGTTGAGGTGATAGATACCCGGAAAGGGAGGTTGTCGCTACGTCAAACATCAGCAAATGGTAGTGAAGGTTGTCGAAAAGGATTAGAAACTTACCTGTTATCTTTGTATTCCCATTTTACATCTCCAGATGTACCGTCCAACCTTCTCACAACGCGGGTTTGATCCCCAAATAACACAATGGGGATCCCGCACAGCTTGCAGGTCTGCACCATGGGATTTGGTGAGCTCTAAGCTAGTAACTGAAGCGTCATCGTTAAACCGTTTAGTCCATAAAAGCTTCCCATCCGATGCGCCCCATGCCGAAACATCGCTTCCCAAAGCACTGATAACCGCATCCTCTCCGTCTACAGCCCGAAGTAGGCCAGCTCCCGCGGAGTATTCGGTCAGATTCTGCCGCCATACAATCGATCCATCTTTAGGGTTCACTGCCCCAAGAATTGATTTTTCGGAAAGCGAATAAAGGAGGGACGCACCGGATGAGGAGCTTGGTCTGTGGAAAAAGGTAGTGTGAGCTTGGGGAGTGCCTAGAAGAGCATGGTGGTAGTCAATCTGGTAGGCCTCATCTGCAATTACCGCGCATGCCAGCCGGACCACAGATGCCAAGAACAGGGAGGCTACTTGAAGCCGCATTATTCACCCCCTCCTTGTGACGGTCATTTGAGGGTCGAGGATGCTGAAGGATCACACCTTGACGTGAATCGCGAAGTTGCAGCTCGTCCGGGAGGTTGAGGCCTGGGCTGCACGTGACAGCGATTAGTCACCGGTGCGCTCGTCAACCGTTCGCGGCATCCGAACAACAACTCCTCAACCACCTTTCTCCGTGAGTGCAGATCGCATTTTGCGAACCCTGCGCCAGGAAGCGTTCTCGATGTGATTCCGGTCTTGATCATCCAGCAAATGGCAAGCCGACCTGGCTAAACACATCCGTGTCCCGCCACCTCGGCTTGCCGAGGATTCGTTTTGGTTTGGGCCAAGTATCTAGCACACACCCCGTGGTTGCGAGATCAGCCTTCAGGAGACCCCATTTAGAAAGGTGGTATTCCATCTCACCACTCGAAGCAAGGATTAATCAACGGGGCCGTTTCGCCCCTTGACAATAATCACATCCTTCACCAATTGATGGACCTTCCGCCACAAGTCGGCAACATTATGCAAGTGTCGGCCAATATCTGGGGAAAAGCTTAAGGCGCCATGTTCCCCTTTGTTCGAGGGTTAACCCTGGACAGTCCCTTTGCAATTCTCAGAATTGGTGGAGCTGGACTGTGCTTGGTCAAGGACTCCATCATCCCAATGTCGGTGACTTTGTTTGCGGCCAACCGGCTGACGGAATTCATGGCAAGCAGAAAGGCGCCTGAAGCCTCCCTTCATCCCCGGGAGAAATCCAGGGATTGCTACCATTATCATGTGCCGTTTGTCACATCATAGGATTGAGGAACCGGACGGATATTCCCATTGATAGCCATGTTCGTTCATGGTCGCAAATACCGATATCTTCCTGATAACAACTATCCATGCACGGAATACTCGCAAGGAAGGGGCATGTTGGGATGGACATGCAGAACGACAGTGGATTCCTACACCGGATATTACCGGTCCCATCTCCGGTGACAAGCTATTCTTGAGCTACAATGCCGATGTGCCTACGAAGACCATGCGTCGATGGATGCGGTTGTTCGTTCAAGGCCCCCGCGTAAATATTTTGAAGAACGATGCAGTCTGGCCGGATCCATATAAAAGCGATTGCTTTCCCCCTTGGAGGACTAACTTTGACTGACTGCCTCGTTCCCAAATATCTACTTAAGAACAGTTTGCTCTATAGTGAAAATGCGTTTCTCTTCCTCTTTCCTTTCCGTTCTGGCATTGGCTAGCCAGGCGCTGGCCTTTCCCCTTAATGATTTGCCCACAACGGATTCAGGGCTTGAAGTCAAACTCACTTCCGTCGGAAACACCCGTATGAAGGCAGTCCTCACCAACACTGCAGACCATGACCTCTCATTTTTGAAGTTTAACACCTTCTTCGACGACGCTCCGACTCAAAAAGTGAGAATAGCGAAGGATGGTACGGCCTACAGACACATATTATCTCTTGACTGTCAGCCTAATATAACCTAATTCCTAGGCTCATTGGTCCCGTTCAACGGCATCCACCGCTACTACAATATCGACGATCTTCCCCAAGAGGCGTTTATTCCACTAGCCCCAGGCGAGAGTGTTGAAGCTGAGTTCGATATTGCGGAGACGTCTGACCTTTCCGCTGGCGGTTCTTACAAGATCTTTGCCAGTGGCGTGATCCCAATTGTAGCCGGTCCAGGAATTAAAGTCACCAGTGCCGTGAGCTTCTCAACCGACGAGATGACAGTCGATGTCGACGGCGCGGAGGCTGCCCAAGTCCAAAGTGCGCTCCCAGAAGCAACACTTGACAAGCGGACCCGAATCGATCGCAATACTTGCACTGGAAACTACTACAATGCCTTGGCTAGAGCACTGCAGACTGCCGCCGGTTATGCCAGCCGGGCTGCTCAAGCAGCCCAAGCTGGTAACAGGTTCCAGGAGTTTTTCAAAACCACCTCCCCTCAAGTTCGTCAGAACGTTGCGGCGCGCTTCAGCGCTATTGCCCAGGAGTGCAGATCGCCTTCAGGTGGAAGAACCACCTACCATTGCCAGGATGTCTACCGCGCCTGTCAACAAGGCATCATCGCCTACACAATCCCGGCAAGAAGTGCTGTTGTCAACTGCCCTCCTTACTGGCGGCTTCCTGCCGTCGTGAACCAGGGCTTTGCACCTGACATGGGATATGTTGTGGTCCATGAGTTTGCCCATGCTCCCAGTATCTTCAGACCTGGTACTGTGGACCACGCATATGGTTACGCCCAGTGCGTCAGACTCAACTCCCAACAAGCTCTCAGCAATGCTGATAACTATGCCCTCTTCGCGGCCGGTAAGTCCCTTGTGTCCCACTCCTATGATGCTGTTTTATATTGACGGGTTTGCAGCTGCCTCTCGACGTTGATAGCGGTCATTATTTTCAGCGGTAACATACTACTCTCCCTTTCCTGTCCTTCACTTATGAGAACCTGTATATAGTCATCATCCTTTCTATATTTTCCTTGGGTGAGGTTGAATCTTGCCATGTCACCCTCTGCAATGATACCTTAACTAGTCAATTGAATGACATTTTTTTTTGGATTTGACCCGAAACCTACCAATCCTTACATGTTAGTTAAATATGCCTTAACAATCAAGCGTGAAACATGGCCAAGCGGACAAGTCAAAGACTACTCGAATCACAACAAATGGATGAACGAAGAGACACCCTCGATACACACACCACTAGCACAATGCTTTACCAGAAATAAACAATAATCAGCTCATGGCTCAGATATCAACGCGCATTATTATTATATAGTTAACATACAACCATCAATGAAAGCAGACTACCAGCGCCGATCTCCAATCCCTAAACCATATATAGTTGCGGTAAGAAACATGCCGAAGCGTACGAACTGCACCTACTCCTGCCTGAAACAAATTTTGTTTCCAACTCCGATCGCTTCAATGTCACCCTGGCTCATACCATCCTCAACTGCCCAACCCTTTGAGCCCATGCCCATGGCCTGAAGTCCCTCATCGGTCAGAGCAGGCCAATCGACGACGCCGTTGAAGCCAAATTCGCCCAGACCCCCAGCGTTGGGGAAATCCCAGGGAGGGGAATAGGCAAGTGCCGCAGCTCTTTGTTTTCTGAGGTATTCCGCATTTGATTCGCAAAGAGGGACAGCAGGTATGTAAAGAACACTAGAGTCTCCTTGTCCACGATGTTCCTTCTCGACGGAGTGAAGGCTGTCGCAATGCCATCCCACATAGTCCCCTGGATGTACTGGTGGCACAGGAACCATGGAGGTAGAGAGCTCTAGGTGAGGGTGGCTTTGCTCAGAATATTCCTGGCATGCGCCCGGAACGGCGCCGGGAAAAGTGGAATCATTGGACGGTCTCAAAGAATCAGTAAAGAATGGACGGAGGATCGTATATGCTGTGCTGTGCTGAAGCATTGGGCAAACCTTGAGGGTACCTTCCCCTGGGCCGGTATCTGACATTGAAAGCCAGCCTTGGAAAAATCTTACCATCGAGCAGGCACCGGACCCGTTATACAAGTTCATATTTGCCGTAACACGATGCTTCGCATCAAACGCATCGTATTCCTCCCACGAGCCCTCCAGAATTTTACTGTAGACTTTGGAGTATTCAGGATCCTCCCAGCGTTCCAATGAGCCCCCATCAGCATGCGGCCCAAGAGAAAATTTTGAATCCCCAGGTTCTCGTATTCGGAACCTGTCAGCATAGGCCAGAGGATACCTCATGGAAACCGGAGTAGATGGATCCGAAGAATGCCATATTCCCTGCAGAAAGCGCTGTGTTTCAAGTATGTTCGGGTGAGAACGAGCTGCCACTTGCGATGGAGACCAGTATAGTTCATAAACAGTGGGAGAATCCGGCGGAAACGCCTTTACCCTGGTCCTATTCGCTGATATATAATCTCTTGCCTGCTGCTTGAGTTGAAGTGCGAGATGTTTTGGTAATACGTTCCGGATAATCACAGTTCCGCGTCGTCGAATTTCTGATAGATCTTGAATCGAAACGTTCCCAGCCCTCACTTCATTGAAGTCCAGTGAAGGAATAGCCTAGGTGGAACTCTCAACCCTGCTCGCCGCTGCCCCTGGTAGTTTTGAAACCTTACCTGGTTTCCACTGGCATGGATCTCGTTGACCTCAGCTTTGAGGCTTGAAAGGAGACGATTCCAGCTCCGCACCAGCGAGTCAGGGTTTCGCTGGAAGAGGTGCTCCTTGAGCTCTTGGAAGCGAACAGGAAGGGCTTCTGGCCTATAATCCGGTCTCAGACTGGGGAAAACAGAAGATATATCCCCAGAAAACTTTGTAGCTTGAGGCACAGTGGATGCATTGCGAAGAGGTAACAAGCGAGAGATTCGCGGCATTGCCATGGTTTAGAGAAAGAAGATCGAATGTCCTGTTCAGCTTAGACGACTTAGGCCTACCTGAGCTGAGTCCGAAGACACAATGCTTGCTCTTCGGACAAAGGGAGACATTTGGCCAAAGATATTCCAGGCTTCAAGGTTCTGATCATCAGATAACAGGAAATCGAGCAGCCGCAGAAGCCGAAATCGACGGTTCGGCATTGTTGACAAAAGTGTGTTGGCCAACTCGGCTGACCTTCCTGAACAAACAAACCCCGCCCGCTTTCGATCTCCGCCTCGGCTTCTGCTTCACTGAATATCACGGCTTCATGCCACTAGGAACCGTAGAGGTGTTTATTCGAAACTGTTTATCGAATACTTGTTGTCTATGGCGCAGTCAGTAAAGGGGAAAACCGCGATTGTGACGGGCGCTGGTTCAGGTAAGACTCAAGCCATTTTCAGGGCTCGATATGGCATGGCAAAGTTAACAGTTGGAGAAGGTATCAACTTCTGTTTTGCCAAGCTGTTACTTGAACATGGATGCAACTGCGTGCTGGCAGATCTAGCCCTGCGACCAGAGGCAAAGGCGCTTGTGGAAAAGTATTCAACGTCGGATCCTAGAGCCATATTCCAACCAACCGACGTCACCGACTGGGTCCAGTTGGAGAAACTCTTCGAAGTCGCAGCAGGACAATTTGGGGAGATAGATATCGTTTGCCCTGGAGCAGGTGTTTATGAGCCAGTGCGTAAGCTATTGAAGACTCGATCCCGCGCGGTTGCCCTGTCTTATCTGTCTGCCAATCAAGCGTTCCTCAAGCTTCTGGTATCCTCCGGGTTCGAATGAAAGCCGTGATTCTCCTACCGGGTCCAGGTATGCCCAACTTGATATCAACCTGATCCACCCGATCCGCACAACGCAGCTAGCGATTGCGAAATTTGCAAATTCCAAAACGCCCAAATCCATCATTCACATTTCAAGTATCGCGGGCCAAGTAGCATCGTTGAGCACGCCCCTCTATGTCGCAGCCAAACATGCTCTCAGCGGCTTTGTGCGGTCACTCGCAAAACTAGATAAGATTGGAATCCGAGTCACAGCGGTTGCGCCGGGGTATATCAAAACGCCTTTGTGGACTGAGAGCGCCGATAAAATGGCCATGGTAGACGAGAGCAAGGACGGCTGGGTGACGCCGGAAGAGGTCGCAACTGTTATGTTGGCACTAATTCAGGAAGACCATATTAGCGAGTCTATTCTGGGGCAGCCGACGGATGGTGATGAGGTGATTCCTGTCAAAGGCGGCACGATTCTGGAAGTTTCAAAATCAGTCCGCAAGGTGTCCATGTTTGATGACCCCGGGCCGCTGGGAAGGCCAGGGAACTCGATGGGAGACCAAAGAGCAGCGGAGGAAGGCTTTCTAGCATTAGTCCAGTCCGGTAGTTGGGGCGAAGCCGTAGCGAATTGAGTTGGCGAGCTTTTTGATGAGAATTTCTTGTGCGGAAGCGTTCATTTTTTTATCGATCCAAAAAGATCTTATCGCAGCAGTTCATCCGCAGGCTCAAGTCCGGATGGCCCTACAGAGTACTTTCGCCGTTAGGCTGGAGTAGTTGGCGCAAAGGAGTACTCGCAACAGTACTCTCGCCCACGACAGTCCGTGAACCCGCTCGCGTCTCACGATGTCTCCGTATATTTTCCCCAATTTGTATGTAAGCTCCGTGTTGGAGCTCATGATCCCTGGGCCTCGCAGATTGGCGTTGGCCGCTATTTTTAGGGGTTTCAATTGGCGCAGACTCGACCCTGACAAACCATCAATCTGATCCCGAGACCAGCGTCACAATTCTGGCAGGATAAAAAAAAACAAAAGGAAAAGACGGAGACCACCGAATCACCCGTGAGGTGTCGCGAATATCCAAGGAACCTATCAATCATTACACGACGCTGAATCGCTGTCACCGGTCAACTCCGGCCGTTTGAACGCACTCTCTCCAGGATGCCTTGGGCTTGACCGGCGTTGTCACCAACCTGTCAATCATTCACCCAGGACGAAAGGAGCTTTTTCCTTGTGCCAACGACGGTAATCTCAAGTCTAGGAGTCAGCTCGTGGCCATGGACAATGAGGCAGCAGTCGGAGGTTTCGCGGGGAGCGTCCACAGCACCCGTTCCCGTCGGTATGCTATCTTGCTCTCGAATTCGGCTCACGCTCAAAGCCTCAGTCTCTAATTTTCTCATCAGTCGACATACAGGAAAACGAGATGTCGGCGTCGCCGGACAGGCCAGCTGGGTTAGCAGCGTTATCAATCTGCTGAACACAAGTGAGTTTGAGGAAATCCACACGTGCTCCATTGCCGGACACGATAGCTAACACTTTATAGTCGTGGGCGCCGGAGTTTTAGCGATGCCTCATGCCATTTCGCGGATGGGAATTACGCTGGGCGTGTTTGTGATACTCTGGTCTGGATTAGCTGCTGGGTTTGGGCTGTATCTACAAGCGAGATGTGCTGAATATTTGGAGAGAGGATCCGCGTCTTTTTTCGCCTTATCCCAGATCACGTATCCAAATGCAGCGGTTCTGTTTGATGCGGCCATTGCTATCAAATGCTTCGGTGTTGGCGTCAGTTATTTGATTATTATCGGCGATCTCATGCCCGGAGTGGTGATGGGGTTTGCGGGAGATACAGGCTTCGATTTTCTCTTGGACCGCCATTTTTGGGTTACGGCTTTTATGTATGCTTCCCCAAACCCGATGAACATTGGGAACTGCTGCTAACAGAGTGCTCGTTGTAGGTTGGTTATCATTCCCATCTCTTTTCTGCGTCGACTGGACTCGTTGAAATACACAAGCGTTGTTGCCCTAATATCGATTGGATATCTCGTTATTCTCGTCGTTGCACATTTCATTAAAGGGGACACTATGGAAAATAGGAGTCCCATCAGGGTGATTGAATGGGAGGGCATCATACCAACGTTGAGCGTCTTTCCCGTCATCGTTTTCGCGTATACCTGCCATCAGAATGTAAGCCACCACACCCCTTTGCTGGCAATGCGCCCACGACACTCCCACACAGAGCAACTCGCTAATCTTGCAACATAATAGATGTTTTCTATTCTTAATGAGATCTCGAATAACAGCCACTTTCGAACTACCAGTGTGATTGCGGCAAGTATCGGCACTGCCGCGTCCACCTACATCCTCGTGGGTATCACAGGATACCTATCCTTTGGCGACGCCATCCAAGGGAACATCGTCGGGATGTATGCTCCATCCCTATCTTCAAACATTGCCCGTGCCGCAATTGTCGTTTTAGTCATGTTCTCCTACCCCCTGCAGGTCCATCCCTGCCGGGCATCCGTTGATGCCGTCCTGAAATGGCGATGGAATTCAAAGGCCTCCCGTGGCTCGTCAAACGTCTCGCCGAACCGTAACCCACTTTTGCCCCGTCCTAACAGGCAACCTGAAGAAATGGGCGACACCCGCTTTGCTGCCATTACAACCGTCATCATCGTTTTAAGTTATATCGTCGCAATGACGGTTTCCTCCCTCGAAGCCGTCCTCGCGTATGTGGGGAGCACTGGAAGTACTAGCATCAGCTTCATCCTCCCCGGTCTATTCTACTACAAGATCTCCTCGCCGGAATCGGCCCTTCATCAACGAATCATGAAAGAGGACGACGAAGCCGGTGCCGACGACTTTTCCGATGATTCTGTCGATGAGGATGTCGGTGGCGGCCTCCTCAGCGGAAGCGGACTTCTCTCGTCTAGTGGCCTTTTACGACGGAATCGAAGACACTGGAAACGGGGCCTTCTCCGTAAACTCAGCTTGGCGCTGGCAGTGTACGGAGTCGTGGTTATGACCGTTTGCCTTGTCACGAATACGTTCTTCTTGGCCACGAAGAAATCGTGATCGTTTTAAATCTGGCAGTTTACCTCGCGGGGGATGGCGGCTATAATGATAATACGCCGACTAAAGGAAAAAATCCCCTTTCTCTAGATTTGAGAAATACACGCTGGATTCCGACTCAGAATTCCTCCTACTTTTGCTCATTGAGATATTTCGTCAAACCCCATCAAGCAAAGGTTTGTATGGGAGAATTTCCTCCTTGGAGTCTGGAGATTAGGTAGTAACCAATCCGGGGGCTACTCTTCCCCGTCCCCCCTCGAATTGGGGGGCTAATTGACTTGTCACGTTCTTATTTTCCTCTATAAATTCCGACTTGAATTCTCCACTGTTGTATATACAAGATTTCTTTTCCTACTTTATTGGCGTTCCGAGATTAGCGATCTGTGTGCAATGCCTTGGTAGTAATTCTTTAAGACTATATGTAGTCCATGGAAGTGAATGTTCCCCGCAAAATATGAAGGTTTCGAGGCAGATATGATGACTGTCAGGAACAAGGAACACAGTTGATAGGTGATTTGTCTTTGATTGATATGTCCACTTGGAATCTTGGGGCAAACAGTTTGATAAAACATACATTACAATAATGTAAGCAAGTTAATAAACAAAAGTAACGCTTTATCATCAGCGGCGGAAAACTAAAACCGAAACTTGGGAGGATATGGTCGAACTGGAAAAGAAAAATATCAAAAGAGTATTCAATGTCCTCAATCGCTTCGAGAGTTTAAATATACACGGCAGTGAAGCTTGGCTTCAGGATGGCTCCCCACATTGACTTAGTTGTTGCTCTGGCTGTTTAGTATTCTCAGGATGGCCAAGAACAAGTTGATGACATCCAAGTAGAGTGAGATGGATGCCGCGATCTCCTCCTCAACATGGTGATGGCGCATAACCAATTGCGTATCGACAAGGATATATCCACTGAAGATCAGCGCCCCGATCGCACCATAAACCAATTCCATCTTGCTGCCCATCTGGAAGAACATGGACATGAATCCAAACAGGACCAAGAACCAGAGTGCGCCAAATAGGTATGGAATCCAGCTCGTGAAGTCATATTTGGTCTGGCAGGCGAAAAGCGTCAAAGCTAGGAAGATGCCCAAGGTGAGGACAAGCGCTTGCATAACTATGGCCGAGTCGTAGAACGAGGTGACCACGCTGATCGCATAGCCCTCGAGAAGGGTAAACGCGCTCAGGAAAAGGAGATTGCTGGGGTAACTCTTGCGTTTCCAGTAGGTAAGGAGCATGAATACAAGTGCACCGATCACGGAGACGAACATCATCCAGGAATTCGCTTGTACCCATCGGCGATAGGAATTGTTGAAAAAGGATACTCCGCTAAGGGCGGCGGTGACGAGAAGTTGAACAGTACTACATGGAAATATTGGTTAGAATCCTGGTTCCGCCAAAGGTTTTGACCAAATGGTGCTATCCAGCGGTTTCTCGACTCACAGGATAGAGTAGACCTTGCGAATAAACTGCATTCGAATAGGGAGAGTCGCCTCTGCCACCGAGCCGCCAAACTACACGGGGAACAGGTTAGCAACTCGCTCATTCCGTCTCCGGCCATGGCGCAACAAAGCTAGGAGCAGTTACCTTGAAGTCATCAGGGACGTTATCATCCTCATCTCGTGGAACGCCCATCATGGGATCCGGAGCTTCCTGATACGATGGAGGGGCTTGGGTGTATCGCGGTTCCTCCAGCGAATCCCGCTGAGGAGCGGGCATGTACCGAGTGTTGGCGGCCATTTTCAGTCAAACTCACACCGAGAGTAGTGGAGATGAGAAATTTCAAAGGTGAAAATGCAAATGCAGAACACGTTCCTCTCAAATTGATGCGAAGATGGGTGTTTGAGCAGTTTTGGCCTCAAAGTCCCATCATTGGTGGCGCAGCGGGATGGTTATCACATGATGTCATTCAACGATTCCACGCTAGTCCTATTCTAGATAGCTAACTAACTAGGTACGGAGTAGATCTCTTTGGTGCAGAGCAGATATCAACAGTGACAATAGCCAGGATACTCGCCGTCCCCAGCCAGCCGCAAGAATTTTCAAGCCATCAGCCTGATATTACCGCCAAATTAATGAGTAGCATCCTCTTTACCCTCCCCCACATCTGTGTCCTTGGACCTCAATGCCGTCAAAATCTCATTCACGCTGCGCTTGACCGTCTTGATCGCGGGCGGTTCTTTACCACTCTTATCTAAGCCCAGAGTAACAACCGCCCACCGAGCATTAAAGCTTGACATCCACTTATCTCGATCACGGTCTCTGTTTGCAAATTTCACCTCCAACAGTTCAGCCACCTCCTTTGAGCGTGGTGCAAGGTATTGAATCGACTGGATCCCATAGTAGCCGGCGAACTTGAGATGCCCACCAACCTGGCCAGATATCTTTGTCTGGATGAACACAGGGTACGAAGTCGCGTAGGTTCCGTCGCTGGTGTTTGGCTCTCCGCAGAGCGAAGCTGGGTCGGGAAGGAGATCGAGGTTTGACTTGCAGAAGATTTCGTTCTTGGAGGTCCAGAAAGGGTTTGCGCCTCTGAAAAGGATAATGTACGCGAGCTTGTCTTGGTCCGCCTTTGATGCGTTGAGCGTTCCGCGGTTTCTCAATTTGCTCGGGATCCGTTTGTCGGTCTTTTTCCCGTCTTCCTCATCGTCTGCATCGTTTGCTTCAGCTTCGTGAATGAGAAGGGCTTCGGGCTCGCCATCCGCCGTATAGCCGAAATGCATATGGATCTCAGCTTGGCGGTAAGTACGCTCCATCATTTCTGGTCCTGGATACTCAGCGAGCTTCTGACGGAGGGCGGGAGGGATGTATTTGGCCATGGTGAGGCAAGATCCCGGGAAGGAACAGTAAGAACAGTGAGGCGCCTGGTTGATGGGTGCGGCAAGCAACAGGAAAGAAGACTGGGGAATGTGGTTTGCGCAAATCACAAGAGTTAAGTTGGGATTGATCGTGTATCTCAGTAATTGGGAAAAAAGTCATCCCTTTATATAACTGTGACGTGGCTCACGCACAATCAGGCATCGTCTAGGTAACAAGGGAGCATGCATAACTGCACACGTCCAGTTGGCGACACAGTATTTGTTCATTCAAACACTGCGGACAGTACTGGAATTCCCAGATATTTCAAGCAATATCAGGCCGTCTAGATCTGTTTGATGCTGGAAGGGCATGCTAAACATTAAAGGGGTTCCAAGCTTCACAACTTTGCTAGGATAACATTAGCACTCGGTAAAACTCATTGGGTAAAAAAACGTCCTATCAGTGTTTGCGCAAATGGGTTGTAATATCAGATTTTAATTACTTTATGTCAGTAGTGAAGGTATCAATAAGATGGCTCCGAAATACATATCTTGGATGGATATTGAAACCCCTGTTCCCGAACGAAGAGACCCGGCCACCTAAATACTCCGCACCGTCTCGGTTACTCCCAGTCCTAGAACTCATGAAAACGCCATCTGGCTAAGGTAAATCAAATACTGAGAGAAGATCGCCCCCCCGTCGCAAATGCTATGCTCCCAACGATGCATGTGATTGGAAATGGCATGGACCAAAGACGCGGCTCTGCTCAGAGCTGCTCCTCGGTATCGGTGCTAGAATCGTTATCTTCTTGCGAATACTCCATCATATCGGAGTCACTTCCACCAAAAATGTCATCATCACCATCATCGCTGTCAACCCAAAAGTCCTCGTCCATGATGTCGCTTTTATCGGGCTTCGCGATAGAGGTTTCATGAGTTGGCATGACGAACTCCTTGGGAATATCCAGCTTGGACTTTTCAACCTCGTTCCTGACCTTTTCCTTGTATTTCTCTGGATCGTCTCGGAGCATAACACTTGCACTGACGTTGGCGGCTGAGTTGATCTCGGCGTCGTCAAGTAAAGATAAAATAGAGATCAAGACAGACTCAACGCGCTGGGCTGGGGACCAGCGTTCGGCTGCGGATTCGCCGGACATCTCGTCATCGCCGGGAGCGTGAAGGATCGAGATGCAGAGCTCGCCGGTGTTATAGACGTTAGGGTGGAAAATGGGCCGAGTAAATTTGAAGCCTAGAATTTGAACCAGGGTCAGCTTCTAGCCGAAAACGATCGTTTTCCTCTAAATCTAATCGACCTCGAGAGAAAAAAAAGGCACCAAACGCCTTTACTCTTGGCCCATTATCCTCGTGCACTCACTTGGTGGCGAATAGGGGTAATTGCGCGGAAAAGTCATGCGGGCCTTAAAGTATCCCCCGTAGTAAAGAGAGTCGGGGTTCAAAACGATTAGCCCAATATTCCATTGGAAAATATCTTCGTTTTGCAACTATGAATAAAGCCGGATGTTAGTCTCTAGCCGCAGAAATCCCACAGGCTCTGCGAGCCGCTCAAATCGAGATAAGATTTTGGAGAAAGCGACTGCACGAGAGAACCAAAACAAAACCCACCTCGATATTAACCCATTTCTCCTTTGACAAGCTCTTGAATTCGTTGAGCAAAATGCGTTCCGCCATCGGGGTCTCGAGTTCACACGAGGAACCGCTCCAAGTAACGATCGAGGGTGGCTGTCGACAAGGTGACTAGTTACAGGGCTGAAAAGGAGCGACCTCACACCACAACAGGTAGGAAAAGACAGGAGCGCTCAGAATCCCAGCTTGTGAAAAGAGCGGAAGAGAAAGGCAAGGAGAAGAGAAGAAGAACGGCTTGATCACAAGGTGCGTCTCAGGTTAAGGTTGTGTTCAGGAACCTTTCTGCCACTAGTGACGGAATGGGTTTCATTCACCGCTGTCGCCCCTGCATTTGAGCCAAACAGCTCGAGCGCGTTCGCAGCAGGCGGAAGCTTCCATCTTCTCTCTGTTCTTCACAGCAGGATGAACACTAGTCTAGGCTGCACTTGGAAAGGGGATCAAGGGTGACGGTAGGCAAGCATATTTTATCCTCGGCGGAACAAAAACAGTCCCAATCATTAAGTTACCCGCCTGCTGGGAAAAGGCAGGGGGCGAATTTCACCCCGCCGTTAACTAACTAAAAGAGCATGAAGATTTTAACGAGGCAAAAGAGTCTGTTCCAAATTCATTTGCAGGAACAGATTCGCCATATCCAGCATCAAACTGGCTTGATTTGCAATTGTCTTGATGAGGCTGGACTCCCATAAGTTACTTGAGATGAAAGTTCAATGCCTCGTGGAGCTACAGTCACGTCAAGGGAATGGCACTACTATCACAGGCTAAAGGTATAGGTAACTAGGCCCTGAGGGATAAACTGATAAAGGGCCGGGTAAGTATGTCCTCCCTTGATCCCGGCCAAACGCGAGAAACAGCCAACGCGATATTTGGCCGACCAGCACTCAAATGCTGATTAAGGACCGGCGGTCCAAATGACGTAGTGGGCACCTCGGCGCAGACTGGGATGACATTGCGAGAATCAGATGATTTGGCTATTTTTGCACGTCTAGATTATATTCTCGCTTCAACTTAGGCAGCCTTATGTTTGTGGATATTCGATCAGCAAAATTGGAACTATATACGTCCCATATGCTTCATCCTGCATTCCATCGGCATGGCAGGCGCACTTTCAGACGATTGTGTTGATACACCCCAAGAGAAGGAAAACACCGCGACAAATCTGATCTCCAAACTAGATGAAGGAGCCAGCCAGAGCGCCTTGTCTATGCGCCGTTACGTGCCAGTTGCAGAGGGACTTGACGTGGAAGACTTCGCAGGATACAAGCAGGGGGGATACCATCCCACACATATCGGCGACACCCTAGATAATGGTCGATTCCGCATCATTCACAAAGTTGGCTACAGTAGCCGTTCCTTTGTCTGGTTGGCGCGTGATCTCTGGCAGGAATCGAAGCTGGTAACCATCAAGGTCCTAATCGCAGAGATATCTAGCCAGTGCAAGGAGGATAGAATCCTGGCCTTACTGCATTCAGAAGAACATGGAGTTGAAAACATACATGTGCCGCGACTTTTGCACAAATTCACGATCGTTGGCCCCAATGGCACCCACGTCTCTCTCGTGCTCCCGCTCATCGGGCCTACCATATCTGAGTATTCGGACGCCCAGGTGAAAGCTGGCCTTTCGCCATATTTACCAAGCGTCACGGCAGTAGATTTCTCTCGACAAATAGTGGGAACGCTCGCCCACCTGCATTCATGCGGGATCACACATGGAGGTATGCAGCCTGTACCAAATCCGCTTTGCTGAAATCTCACATGGTTTAGATTTAAAACCCCAGAATATTTTAGTCAGTCTTCGCCGTTTGGATGCACTCTCAGATCAGGAAATATACTCCTATCTTGGGAAACCAAGACAGGAGCCATTGCACACCGCCAACGGAGAACCCGCGGGCCCATCAGCCCCAAAATATGGAGTGGTGAAAGCAAATCTGGCTGACTTCGGTCTCGAATATCTCACAGATACAGTAAACATCGCCGACTTTTTAGACGCTTTTTCTATTGCTTCACCTTCCGAGACTCTCACCACGACACTGGGTTATGCTGCTCCAGAGACCCTGCTAGAACATAAGATCAGTCGCTGTTCTGATGTGTGGTCGTTGGGTTGCACGCTGTTCGAAATTCGCTTCCTACACCAATTATTCCCCACTTGTAACGATTCAAGGGATATCATGCTTCAAAACATGGTGAAAACGCTGGGTAAACCCCCGGAGCATCAGTGGCAACATTGGGAGAATAGGGGGGAATACTTCCTAGACAACGGAGCCTTCGATGCCTGCGCGAATGGGCGTTCTTTGCTCGGCAAAAGAGTCCATAATCGCACAGCTCAGAGCCACGCTATAGGCCTAATATCTGAGGACGAGTCAAAGTGTTTTGAGGACCTCCTCTGGAGAATGCTGCAGTATGAACCAACGGACAGGATTACCGCCGTAGAGGCGCTGAATCATCCCTGGTTGCGAGGAGAATTTTCAGGACGCGCATGATATTAGCGAATGGATGGGAGAGCGCTGCTCCATGCAGAGCAATGTGCGCAATTCTCGGAATTAAATAGCAACTTATTAGTTGGAGACAAAATCATCAATTCGACCCAATTCCAATAATTCCATCAGCAGACAAATGCATTCGCCTACATTTCGAAGGCCTTGCGTGCCACATGGCCTTCCTTCGGCCCTGTTTGATGCTTGTATACGAGTAATTATGTTTCCTTATGCGCTCATTGTCCTGGCGTGGTTGAACCTGTCAACCGGACACAAGAGGATTGTTTCTTCATTGCTTTGCGGCCAAGCGCGAAATGTTTTGATCCTCTTCTGCCGGCTCGCGATAGCCTGTCGGATTCAAGCAAAGCCTTGACGCCTTGACTCCGTAGTAATTATTAAAATGCAGCTTGGAGGGCGCGCGTGATCGGCGGACTGGGGCCCGAAAATGATCAGATCGGAGGCTGGCGAAGGTCCCTTATGAGAGACTGTGCACTGCTGTCGGAGAGGTGTGTTGGATTTCTTTCTTCCTCTTGGAGAACCGGAGTTGTCTCGTCTGCCTTCCTATGCAGATGGTTGTGGAGATCAGAAGGTCAGAATGTGCATTCGCGGCGGATGTGATAGGGTGCCATTAAGCTCTCTGCAGAGGCCGAACCCACTCTCGCGCTGATAGTTAAAACCCACTCGGCCGCCGGCTTCTTGTTTCTCGCCAGTTTCATTGCTTTTTCCTCTTCTGCTCTTCTTTACCTTGGGCTGGTCTGCTTTATAACTGTGAGAGGACTTCTTTCTGCCCTTCAATCCTGCAGGTCTTGCTCACCAGCTGCTTCAATCGTGGTGCGCCCTTTGGGTCAAGGTTCACATCGTCATATTTTTGGCATTTTCTTGTCATGACTCAACTACCCCCTGCGATGACCAATTCCTCCGTCGTGTAATTCTCCTATATTGATCACTTCTCCGTTTCGAATCTCAATGTCTTGTCACCGATCCTAGTTCTTGGGTAGCTGGGAAAGGTTGGTTTGGCCGACTGTTCTCGGGGCTTTTATAGTGACCGTGTCGCAAAGCTGCATAACCGAACCATCAACAATGTTGCAGGTTTGCGATGGCCCTATATGGGTTGTCGATGACCTATCAAAGTGCTTTCAAGAGAAGTGAGTGCCTCTTTTTCCCACAGTACCCTTATCTGCAAACCAGTTAGTTATCACAGATAAAGCAACGCTGATATCAACTCTGGCAGATATCTCAATATCATTTTCCCATTACTATCCTGCGGTATATCGTTACTGTTTATAATTATACGCCTCCTCCATAATAGACTTACTACTCGCAAGAAACGAGGCTACAGACCAATCTCGACAAGCATACCTCCCCACAATGGAGCCGAGACGCAGTCGAGTGACGCTGAAGAAGACGAAGAAAGCGATCTGATGCTACATAAAGCTATAAGCAGAACGAATGACGCGCCTTTAGAAGTCGATACTCCTCGCGGAAAGTGGCTTTTGACGGTGATAGAAATACTTGCAGTAGGCGGACAGGTTGCAGCCACTGCCGGCGCCATTGCTTCTATCTCGGCACATCAGGAATCCACAGCTCCAGCTCTCGCTCGACTTTCAGCTTGGATATACATACTGCTTCTAGTGGCCATGAGGCTCATTTTATCCCTATATGAGCGCCCTTCAGTCGCTAGACTTTGGGACCATACCGCTATTCTCTACGGCCTTCAGTGGCTCTTCATAATCTTTGTTTTCCGATCCGTACTCATCCACCCGGAGAGGCATCCAGATCAGGCATTCGTGATCGTCAACTTCGCCCTCGCGTCTTTCCTCTTGCTCCTAGCAACGACCACCAGGAAAGGCAACAAGACGGTCGTTATTCAACATGACGAAGACTTGGTCCCTCCCCGAGACCAGTTCGCTAGTCTCTTGTCTCTAATGAGTTTCTCATGGATGGACTCTATGGTTTGGAGGGGATACAAGAAGACTATGGAAATGTCAGATGTCTGGAACCTGAAATCAAGCTATCAAGCTTCTGCAGTGATCCTCGAGTTTCGCCGAGCAAGGACCGCATCTAAATTAACATGGAGATTTTTTCGTTTCTTCGATCGACTGCTCCTGATCCAGGGAATTTGGACCATTTTTGCGGGTCTGTTCACCTTTTTACCTACTTGGTTGCTGAAACTTATCCTAGAACATGTGGAAGACCCCTCTTCTGTACCAAGCAATGCGGCTTGGTTTTATGTCATCCTCTTGTTCGTTTGTGGAGTTATTCAGGCTGTTGGCGATGGTCAAGCACTGTGGCTGGGGCGGAAACTCAGCGTCAAATTTCGAGCAATCATAATCGGTGAACTCTATGCCAAAGCGCTGCGAAGGAAGGCTGGAGCCTCTGCTGCCGCTGCGGAGGACAAACGGGAAGAAGACAGTCCGCGAAAGGATAAATCTTCAAAGAAGAAAGGGAAGAAGAAAAAGAAAGACAAGCAAAAGACCGAAGACGAGGAGGTGGAAGTTTTTAGAAATGGAGAGTCCGAATTTCCGGCCAACATTGGTAAAATTATCAACCTCATGGCCATTGACTCGTTCAAAGTTAGTGAAATTTCTGCGTACCTGCATTTTGTCTGGGCTAGTGTACCAGTGCAGATTATTGTTGCGATCTTTCTGCTATACAAGATTGTTGGCTTCAGTTCTTTTGCTGGTATCGCTTTGATGCTGCTCATTGCTCCCTTTAATATGTTCATCGCTTCCCAATTCCGAAGTGTTCAGAACAGCATCTTGGCTGCGACTGACTCGAGAATCCATGCAACCAACGAGGCATTGCAAAATATCCGTATCATCAAGTACTTTGCTTGGGAACAACGCTTCGAAGATATTATCAACGAAAAACGAAGGATAGAGCTGAAGCACCTCCGCCGACGATATATTTTGTGGTCTATTGCCGCTACAGCCTGGTATGGTACCCCGTTCATTATCACCTTTGCCACGTTTTTTCTCTATACTGTCGTCGAAGGCAAGAAATTGGTGCCATCGATTGCTTTCCCGGCCCTCTCAATGTTTTCCTTGTTACGAGTTCCTTTGGATCGACTAGCAGATATGGTAGCGCACATTCTAGAATCAAAAGTCTCCATCGACCGCGTTGAGGAGTTTTTGAATGAAGAGGAGACGGAAAAGTACACTCAGCTACGCAAGCCCTCTCAAGACCAACCGGTAAAGATAGCACTCGAAAAGGCAACTCTATCTTGGGGTTCTAAAAGGGGTGATACAGAACGGGATGGCAATGATGCCGCTCCAGAAGCGTTCCGTCTTTTCAACATCGATGTCTCATTCCGTGTTGGGAAACTCAACGTTATCGCTGGACCGACTGGCTCCGGCAAAACATCCATATTAATGGCACTTTTAGGCGAAATGAGACTCGTTGAAGGACAAGTTTATCTTCCAGGTGGAATTAGTGATCGCGCAGATTTACGCGTTGATCCGGCTACGGGTTTTACTGAGAGTGTGGCATATTGCGCGCAAGAAGCATGGCTCGTCAACGCCACCATCCAGGATAATATCTTGTTTGCCTCGCCCTACGATGGCGGCCGGTATAATGCCGTAATTCAAGCTTGTGGGCTGGAAAGAGACTTGGAAATTCTTGATGCCGGTGACCAGACCCTGGTTGGAGAGAAGGGAATCAGTCTCTCAGGAGGACAGAAGCAACGAATCTCTTTAGCGCGAGCGATGTACAGCAACGCGCGACATCTCCTTCTCGACGACTGTCTGAGCGCCGTGGATTCGCATACAGCCAAACATATATTTCAACAGGCTCTGATTGGACCACTAATGATGGGGCGCACCTGTATCCTAGTCACCCATAACGTTTCTTTGGTATTGTCACGCTGTGATTATTTGATAGTCCTCGACAACGGGAGGGTTACTTCTCAAGGCTCCCCGCAAGAAGTCGTCTCGTCTGGCGCTCTCGGCAAAGAGCTGCTTCAGTCACGGCCTCCGTCGAGGGATGAGTCGTATACTGCTTCCCAGGTAGAGTCACGGGCTGAAGAGAACGCGAGCGAAGTAAAGGGAGACGCACAAGATGCCAATGCGAAGCCAAACAATCAGATTGAATCCAACGGGGCCGCCAAAAAGGACAAGAAAAAATCCGGCTCTGGCCTCGCGGAAGAAGAAAAAATCACTGGTAGCGTCCCGTTCTCAACAATTTACATGTACCTCCGCGCTATGGGTTCGTGGCATTTCTGGGTCGTCGCAACGCTGGTCTTCATACTACAACAATTTGGATCTCTAGCTCCGAATATATGGGTTAGAAGTTGGGCAAACGCATACAAAGCATCTGGCGACGATTCCAACTCTCGTGGTTTCACAAACCTCCATGTCACGACTTTGAGTACAGCTAACATCCCTCGGCCCTACTGGTGGCCCTCATCTGTCAGCAAATCTGTCAGTGGACTCTCATCGACGACTAACGTCAACGTCGTGTATTATCTGACTGTCTATGCGCTCCTGGCCGCCGCCTATATCCTTGTTTCCTTCTTTAGAGAACTGGTTCTCTTCTGGGGCTCGTTGCACGCTTCGTGGAAGTTACATTCATGGCTGCTTCGTGCAGTATCGCATGCAAAATTCAAATTTTTCGATTCAACACCTCTAGGTCGCATTATGAATCGATTCTCCAAAGATATTGAAGCGATTGACCAGGAGGTTGCTCCCACTGCTATTGGCATGCTCCATTGCATGGCTTCTGTGTTGATGATTGTGATATTGATATCGGTTATTACACCAGGCTTCTTGATTGCTGGTGTGTTCATTACATTGTTGTATTTTGCTCTTGGAACCCTATACCTCCACGCTTCTCGAGATTTGAAGAGGCTGGAATCGGTGCGACGCAGTCCTCTATACCAGCAATTTGGCGAGACTCTGAACGGCGTGGTCACAATTCGAGCGTACGGTGAGGGTGCCCGGTTTATCTTGGATAATCACCGTTTGATTAACGAATATAACCGACCTTATCTTTACCTATGGGCAAGTAATCGGTGGCTAGCTTTCCGAGTCGACATTACCGGTGCTATGGTGTCATTCTTCTCTGCAGCTTTTATCATGCTCAACGTCGGCCGTATCGATGCTGGTGCTGCGGGTTTGTCTTTGACATATGCCATCACTTTCACTGAAAATATTCTGTGGCTGGTTCGCTTGTATGCGGAGAACCAACAAAATATGAATTCTGTTGAGCGAGTGGAAGAGTACCTCAAGGTGGAACAGGAGGCGCGAGCTATCATCCCTGAAAATAGGCCTCCAAAGAACTGGCCCAGCCGCGGTGCTGTGAAATTTGTTGAATATTCAACTCGCTACCGTTCCGATCTCGATCTCGTTCTAAAACGTGTCAGCTTCTCCGTACAGCCTGGCGAAAGGGTAGGAATCGTGGGAAGAACTGGCGCCGGGAAAAGCTCGTTGGCACTCGCCCTTTTCCGTGGACTTGAAGCAGAAAGTGGAAAGATAATTATCGACGACATTGATATTGGTTTGATCGGTTTACAAGACCTTCGGCAAGCCATTACCATTGTCCCGCAAGACCCCACGCTTTTCACTGGCACATTGCGTAGCAACCTTGACCCATTCGGTGTCTTCACCGATGAGGACATCTTCACGGCCCTTCGCCGAGTCCACCTCATCGGGGCCGCTACGTCTGCCCAACAATCGGATGGAGAATCTGTGATCCAAGCTAGCCGCAGCACTGCAACGTTACTAGATAGCGAGCCCATCGATTCGGATACGGACCTTTCCTCCACTGCCCGCTTCCGTGACAACAAGAACATCTTCCTAAACCTCTCTTCTCCCGTGACAGAGTCAGGATCTAACCTTTCCCAAGGCCAGCGACAACTTCTCTGCCTCGCCCGAGCCCTGCTCAAATCGCCCAAAGTTCTCATGATGGACGAAGCCACCGCGTCAATCGACTATGCCACCGATGCGAAGATCCAAGACACGCTCCGGGAACTGAAGGACAACACCATCATCACAATCGCACATCGCCTGCAGACGATTATTGATTATGACAAGGTCTTGGTGCTGGATCATGGTGAGGTTATAGAATATGACGGACCCTGGCAGCTAATCAACAAGGAGGGCGGAGTGTTCAAAAGTATGTGTGAGAATAGTGGAAACCTGGATTCATTGATCGAAGGGGCCAAAAGGGCATGGGAGCAGAAGAGGCTGGTGGATGATTCCTGATGGGTCCGCAATTGACGGTTGAGTCGTTTGCATTGCCTTGATAAGGATTTTGGATCGTCTTCCTTTTCTTTAGAATGGGCCTGCTCTGCTCACTGTCATCAATTCGCCTGTATGTGAAACCTTTTTTTGGCATGGTCTGAATGCATATAAAAGGGCGGATTGATAATAAAAACAAAGTAGATTGATGTATGTATATTGTGTTGCCAATATATGGGATTATTGATTAATAAATGTTGCATCCCACAGTATCTTTTGCCAGCCAAGACTGCACAATGTATCCCACGGATGATAGATCTGCTATACCCCGACCAGAGCCTGTCGTTTTCCACTGGCTAACTACCTGTTTTGAAATGTAGTGTCACGGCCGGTGGTCGTCGTTGCGCCAGAGTGGAATTCAGGAAAGCTCCTAGGTTTTTCCATCCAAGGCCAGGCGGGCATCGGGCATGCACAGTACGCTATCGTTGAGGATATCTTGGGCGTGTACTTTGCTTTGCGTTGCCCTGTTTTCTGTCTTCTTGCTTCATTTATCGTCTGGTTTATATGCAAGATACACGTCGATGCCTTCTTAGAGACCCATTTTAGTCCATTGATGTACCCAACAATTATTCGCTGATCGACATGTGTAAAGTGATCTTGCCACCAAGTACGGAGTTACTCATAGAAGGGAGAGAAGCGGGCGCAGTGACCGATCAGAAAAAGCATTGGGAAAACAGTTTGCAACATCACACAGACCTCCGAAAAGCCATCCACGGAAAATGGTGAATCTTGGGATCCTGCTAGGCCTCCTTGCGATCGCCCACGCTGGCGATGGGCATCACCACGCGCCATCGGGAGCTCTTCATCGGCGAGAGTACTTCTATGTTGGGGGCCAGTATGTCAACATCTCCCAGCCGCCGTTTGGCCCGGGGCTTGTCCTGGCCGGGCAGATGTACGTCGAACGCTTGACCCCAGCATATCCGACTCGGCAATATCCGCTGGTGCTCTGGCCTGGTGCTGGGCAAACTGGGGCTGTAAGACGACCTTTTCCTTTAGCCTTCGGTCCTGTGCATACGTGATGAACTGGGGTTGAAGGCGCGCTCTAACATTGCTACTCTTGGTAGAATTTCCTCAACACGCCTGATGGTAGAAAGGGATGGGCCTCGCACTGGCTTGAACTGGGATATGAAATTGTCATTGTCGAGCAGCCTGAAAGAGGCCGGTCTGGTTGGCTTGAGGGCCAGGGCCAAATGGGAAACCCGCCCATCGAGTTCGCGCAAGCTTTCTTCACCACCACGAGGGAGTTCAACTGGTGGCCACAAGCCCGATTGCACACGCAATGGCCGGACTCGGGCCATGTTGGGGACGCATTCTCTGACCAGTTCTTCGCTTCGCAAGTACCGCTACAGCTCAACAAGACGCGTTCAGAGGAGTATAACCGAGCCGCAGGCATCGCCCTCCTTGAGAAAATTGGTCCAGCTATCCTCGTCACGCACTCGCAGTCGGGACCTTACGGCTGGGGAGTTGCGGACTCCCGCCCGGACCTCGTCAAGGGAATACTGGCCATTGAACCTGAGGGTAGGTAGATGCGTACTGTTCCGTGTCACTAACTTTTGACATATAGAGTCTGTCTCGGTTGCTTGGTGCTACAACTAACTAGTGAATCCAATGTAGGGCCGCCGTTCGTTGATGAAACGCTACAGACCGGCGCCGGTCGACCATATGGCATTGCCACACTGCCTCTGACCTACCTCCCCAGAGTTGCTAACCCCCAGGAAATATCCACGGAAACTCATCCTGCACCATCCATGGATTTCAATTCCTGCACCCTTCAAGCGAGCGTGCCGAGACAGCTTGTTCGTCTTCTGAAAACTCCAGTGCTACTTGTCACGGCAGAGGCGAGTTTCCACGCGCCGTACGACTACTGTACAGTTGCATACCTGGAGCAGGCGGGCGTCCGTGTGCGATGGCTCAACCTTCCAGACCATGGGTTTTTTGGGAACGGGCACTTTATGTTCCTGGAGAAGAATAACATGGCTTTTGTCCACCTGCTCGACTCGTGGCTAGCCTCAGTCGTAGCTTCACCGGGTCAGAGGCCGATATCGAACAATAGACGTAAATAGCATAGCCTCACCCTCCAGGGCGAAGCCACATGGCCTGACAATCGAGAGCGGCATTGAATTCAATTTATAATCGGGGAGCTCTAGAATATCTAACTGCTCTGGGGTTGGCGGCTGTGTGTCCAGATCTGTTGGTGTCAGAGTTGCGCCATGGCGTTGTGGGACTGGGGAAGCGGGTGAGATGGCCCACGCAGCGGAGACCGTGATGATGACAAGGATGGGAGAGTCAAGCTGGATAGTTAACTGCTATTTTGTTGTGGCCTCGTCTTCCTCAACTCCGAATTGAAAATTTCGCTTCTCTCGCGTTCGAGAACAAAACAGAAATCATATGGCGGCCAGCACACCATGGTTCAACCATTTTAAACTCCTAACTCATGAACTACAGCATCAAATTCAAAACGCAGTTTCGAATCGCCTGAAGTCGAGGCTCGCTTGGGGCTTTGGTGGAGATTTCAAAAGGGTCCGAGCCCAAGGTTGAGATGACGGCAAAGTCATCGGTGAGGATGGGGCCGACGATGGCTTGAAGTTAATTGCGAAAGCTCGCAGCTCACAAAAGAGACTTTGCATGATGATCCCGATAATTATTGAATTCGACTAGGAGGAAGCTTTGTCGCCGAGTGGCCAAAATCGAATAAGTCTTGCTGGAGAACCCGACTCTGCCGTCCTCTTGAAGTGTTGAGTGCGGAAAAGGACTGTTCTTCGACAACGCCCCTGTCCATGCTCCTGAAGGCTGAAGCCCGCTGCATCTTTAGCGATAGGCCAGAGTCTAGAGACCAAATCCAAACTATCTCCTTTTCTCAGCCTCTTCGACGATTCGATCTCCTCCTCCTCCACCACGGATCGCCCCAGGGTGCGCCGGCATGGTTGACAAGGTTCATCGCGCCTCTGGGATTTCGTGAACTCGACCATCAACTGTTTTGGATCTGTGGAAGTAAGCTTGATTGGCTGACCAGTTGCGGGAGAGAGATTGTCCCCACGGGTTTCAGTTCTTGCAGCTGTCTTCTCTGGTTATATTATCCCTGCCCATCCTTCCCGACCCTTGTCATGGGGAAAAGGAAAAACACGAGAGCTCCCCAAATTCCAGTCAACAGTGGACTTCTTCTCCAACTTCATTGATCTTCTTTTGTTTCTTCCCTTCCCGCTGTCAATCGCGGTCTCACCTCGGGGGCCGAAGATGTGCGTCCAGCGATGCGCGATCCTCCTCCAGATGTTATTGCGGGTTGGCCCAAACCGAATTATGTGAACCCGGATAGTCAAGGGCCGCGGGTGGCCATCGTCGGAATCACCCTACTCGTGATATCGTTCATTATCGTTTTCCTTCGGATGTACGTGAGGATATGGATGAGGCGATCAGCTGGCTGGGATGATTGGATTATGCTGGTGCTGTTGGTATGACCCCCGAATCACGGCCGTCTCGATCCTCTTGATGCTAACGGCGACATGTCTATATAGCCGATTGTACTCAGTAACACCGTGATTACCCTGCTTGCTCCAAGATATGGATGGGGTCAGCTTCTCTTTGTTTCCGTCTGTGCCGGAATATGTTTTGACAGTTGGATCCAGGTATTCATATTTGGGATAATAAAAAGGAATGGTTTCATGGAGCCAGGCTCGTGAGTTCACCTCCCCAGCACATAAAACAGGCTCGCAGGAAATCTAACTCTTTGGGGCAGACGGCCTGGGTGACCGAACTACACTACATCACTATCATAACACTTCTCAAAATATCGATTCTCCTGTCATATCTTCGCTTTTTCACGACGAAAACCTACCGAGTGCTCACGTGGGCGCTAATAGGGATGATGGTAGCTTGGTGGATATGTATGCACTCGACGTCCTTCGTCATTCTGTTGGCTACGTCGGGAAGATTTCACTAACTAACATTTGGCCAGCATATTTTTTTGTTTTGATTTTTAATTGCATGTAAGTCACACATGAGCTCGATCGAATCCCCCTTTTCTATGGCCATATCCTCTGACCTGTCTTTTGGTATTTAGTCCGTTAAAGGATTATTGGGATCCGCATAAACCGGACCGCAAGTGCATCAGCGAGCTAGGAAAGCTACTCTCCTCGGCGTTTACCAACTTTTTTACGGATTTCGCGGTGTTTCTCTTACCAATCCCGACGTTTTGGACCCTGCGTCTGCCTGTCCGGGAAAAAGTCGTCTTGATTATCCTCATGAGTTTAGGATTTACGTACGAGGCCCCTTCAGACCTTACTGGAAAGAAGCTCCGATTATTGACATTGTTTCGATAGTGCTTGCGCTGCAGCTGCTATAAAAACAGCTTACATATACATGGCGATACTTACTTATGACGTCCCATGTCCGTATATTCCCTGAGACTCGTTTGTTCGTCTGTTCATACTGACCCGTTTCATTTCGGCAGGGGTGGGATATAACGTCTGGCTATGGTCCGTTGTTGAGATCAACCTGGCGGTAATTTCACCGTCGATTCCGGTCCTTCGACCAATTGCGCAAAAGTACTTCCCCAAGCTGGGGTTCCGGTCACTGGCACATTCATCGGATCGAACGCCGGAGCGGTCTGATCAGGCCAAGTTCCCGAGAGTGGTCCAAAGACAAGACTCGATCCAACGGATCATAGATGATGCGGCATTCTGTAGTTCGACGGACGGCGTCGAACTGTCGCCCGGCTCTGCGGCGGGTCGGCCACAGTCAGGAAACGACAGCGAACAGCGTGTCCCTACTAACTGGCCGTGACACAACTATAGTTACATGGGTCCCTGGCGTTTCGTTGGATCTGTTTTGAAAAGAAAAGCGATTATACCTTTTATCAAACAATCACCGATTTGTACTTCTTAAGATACCATGTATATTCTCACGTATCGAGCAAGCATGGCTGTACATACCAAACAGAAAAGCAGTATCAACCAAACTGTCCAAAGCATCACATTTGCCAGTTGCCCTGAGAACGCACATGCTCATCGGCAGCTCCCCTGTGAAGAAACCGTCAGCATAAATCTTCCTGAAACACAAATCAGTGCGCTCGGACCTGCGACTCCACCGACTCGGGCCCAGAACTCCGCACTAGGCTTGAAATGGTTAGCCAACAGGTGAGAGACCGAGCCTCTGGAAACCGCTGACGTAACTAATGAATTTGCGGTCGTGCCTTCTGTTCTGAGTTTGTTGCTCCGTTTATTAAATAGGGAAGGAGCTGGAGGGAAACTTTAATTATTCTTCATTATTTTCATTGGCTCTTATGCAGACCCAATTAGGAAGGCTTATGTTATCCTAACATTCCATCATTCTATGGAACCAAGCTTGAACCGCGCAATGATCCCAGGTAGGCTATGACTGCCTGGGGGGTTCTGTTTAGAGCGCTTTTCTGTCGGCTGGATAACTTGGCCTGAAATCACCTGCTACGGCATCCTGGCTAGAGTTGGTGGCAATGGAAATTCGCAGGGTACAAGGGCATGGAACGAAATGAGATTACTCGATGTCGCCAAAGAAAAGTTTTGGCTGGACTGATCTGAAGGCTCAATCATCATTTTCTTTGGTCACGATGAAGCCTCCATTATTACGAGCTAACGGCTCCCTAAAGTACACTGGAGAAAAAACCACGAGAAAATCAAAAGGACGGTCTGGTTGGCATCCACAATAATGTACAGAGCTACCGTCCTTTTCCACTTCAGTTCTTCATTTCCATTGCCTTCACAGCCTTGCTCTTGATCAAAAGTACTTGAATGGCCGCTCAATGGACCATAACCGCAATATACTTCCATAGCTCTGGAATCTTCATTTGCTGATGAGTAGTTGATGACGCAGCCAAGTATGTACGAGCACGGCGTGAAAACAAGTCCTTCCAGCTTAAAGATCCAGGAGGCTGGGCTCGCTTTGCTTCGGTCCTCCAGTACTCACTTTAGCGGGGGCGCTCGAATAGTATTGAGTGTAGCGGTACCGAGACGGGCCATTGATGTTTGGAACGCGTTCGACGACGCTGTGTTCTGCTGGAGTTGGATCGGTTTCCTCGGCCCCAAACAACGACTCATAAGCTTGCTCATCGGCAAGTTTCAATCCCTCCTCAATCGCCAGCTGTTTCGTCTGGCGAACAAGCTGAGCATCGGCTTCTTTTGCACCTCCATTTGCAAAATCCCGATAGCGCTGAACAGACGCCAACTGTTTGATATGCATGTCCGCCGCTATATTTTCAGGATATTGCGCCGCCTTTTGTATCGTGGCTGCTTTTTGTGCGATATCACAATCGCACTCGCAAGAAAGAAAGCACTTCTTCTTGCACTCGTGGCCACAAGGAAGGAGTTGACGGCAGGGCCGTCCGCACCTGACCCTTTCGTGGGTAAAACTATATCAAGGATCGTTAGACCAAAAGGCTCGGGTTCCAAAGGATGATTTGAGGATCTTACGCGTGACACCGAAGGGGACACTCGTGTCCGCAATCTAAAGTGGCCTTACAGAGGGATAGACACCCCCCATCCAGCTTCTTCCACGTCTCGGGGTCTATTCCAGTCGGTTAGGAACCGTTCTGACAAGAGTTGTGAAGAGAGATACAACAAGAAAAGTCACAGTTTAACAGAGTGAAAAAAGAAGGACAACTGACCTCTCACAAGCGTTTTCTTTGTGTGCTTCGTACAGGTCACGGGCAATTTAAGACCCTAACCGCTTCGGCTCTTTCCGCATGATTTGAACAACCTCCCACCAGAGCCCATTTCGAATGGAAAGGGCTTCCGCGTTCCCAAAGATATAGAAACCACGTTTGGCTCGCGACAGGGCAACGCAGACTCGGTTTTCAACAGAGAGAAAACCGATATTGTGTTCGCCGCTACGAACAAGTGACAGTAGCACGACTTCGTTTTCCTCCCCTTGATAAGAGTCAACTGTGACTACTTTGGCATACTGCCCTTGTAGTAATGGAGCGTCTTTCAATGCCTTGAGAATCTTCTTTCGCTGCCCGTTGTAGAACGTCAGAACGGTGATGTGTTCTGCGGAGACTCCATTCATAAACAGATAGAGGTAGAATCCCACAACCATCTTGGCTTCGTTCTCGTTGTACTTGGATAGAAGGCTATCGGAGGATTCGGGCCACGCGTGGCAAAAGAAATAAGAACTCAAGTTACCCATCCCAGGGATACCAGGTCGATTCAAAACAGCCTCATGATCTTCCAAGTTATGATAAATCGGCGCAAGCATCCTTCGGATCTCAGGTGCCATTCGCCTCTGTTTTGTCAAGCACTTGAACTCGACGCCATTGTGAACGAGTCGTTCGAACATTGAAATGTTGAGGTAAAAGGGCTCGCCTTCCAGTTCCTTCAGGGAGCATTGTCCTTGGAGCTGCTTATGATCGCCGACGAGGATGAGATGTTCTAAACTTTCAACGCATGCAGCGGCGACAGGCGCCTCAAGCACTTCGGCGGCTTCTTCAACCAGAATTATCTTCGGTTTGATGCTCGACACGAGAGCTCTATACTTGCTGAGGCCAGTGGTCGTCATGCCTATTATCCTCGCATCTCGCAAAATAATTGAATCTCGTTCCCACTTGCCGACCTTCAAATTTGTTGCAACTGAGTCGTATTCTTTTATGAGCGAGCGTAACTTGTCGCGGATAATATCTTTGGCACGCTTCTGAAGAATCGAATACACACGACCACGGGCAGATGCTGGGATCTTCCACATATCATCGCATTTCAAATATTGGGCGTTCACTGCCTTCTCGGTGATCATGGGATTCATGCGGCCAAGATATCCTTCCTTCAAAGCCATATATTGACCTCTAAGACTTTCGTAATCATCATCGTCAAGACCTTGTTCAGCTTCAAGCTCCTTTAGTTGCTCATACTCGAGATCGATCTCGTCTTCGACAAAGCCGAAATTCTCCATTTTGTACGTAACATCATACTTAATTCTACCCTCCCCTAGCCAGGAGGAAACTGGGTCCATTTCGTCACCAGAGCAGATCCAGCCCTCGGAGCCTTTGATCAATGAATCGTGTTGCGTTTGAGTAATGATGCCTAGCTTGAGGAAAAGGGTGGCGGGAAGAGGCAAGCTCGACCTTTCCAGTATGAAAGGTTCCATTAACTCCACAAGCCGATTTGTAAGTTGCTTGTGGTGTTTTCTGGCGGGGTTTAACGCCCCTCCGACAACGAAAGGAATGCTATATTTTTTCCTTAGTTCAAACACTGTTCGTTTTCTGATCTCGAGATCAGTACTCCTTCCACCAAGCCGGACGTAATTCTGCTCAAAAGTTGCAACATGGCGCAAGAGCTGATCAAGAGCGTGATTGGTCTGTGCAGCGATGATAATTGGCGGGTCCTTGCGAGCCATATTCGAAAGCAATGTTTTTATAGCGACAACAGAAACGTGCGTCTTTCCGGTTCCGGGCGGGCCTTGCACAATAGACAACCTTTTCGTTAAGATTTGTCGCAGTGCTTTCCATTGGGATCCATCAAGTGATTCTGGTGGGGACGGCCAATCTTCGAGCACATTTACCCGTGACGGTCCATCTGAATGACAGTAGAGCTCTGCCATATCAATAATAGAGTCCCGTTTGACATATTCTGGCGGCGCTACATTGTGACTCAGATCACAGATGTATTCGGAAAGCGGGAAACTGCACTTGCATTAGCGGTGGTAGCGTAAGAGTCAAAAAATCTAGGCGTACCTTTCCGTACTCATTTTCTGGAGAGCCATCAGGGTATGTCTGACTGCCTCGTAATATCCATTCCTTGACTCCACCATGAGCCATTCCTGTTGGTAGTCAAACTCCGCATCATCGGGGTTGGCAAAGAATAGATCAATCTCGCACGGGTGCGACTTGAGGGCCTCCAAAGGTCTTGCAGCAACAACGGCGACAACGCATCGTCGTTTGAAGCCATCATTAGTAGGGGTCAGGGCAACAATTTTACCAGTCGTCAGCCGTTGGGAATATTCCCAGACGATATTCTTGCCTGCTCGAGCCGTTGAGAACTGGACTCTGACGGCAATCCCTGCTTGGGCACAGGTGATTCCAACGATATGAACCTTGTGGTAGGCATGGAATTAGTATCCACCAACAGAGGCATTGAGGGTTTAGAGACGTCCTACTCACCTTCTCATAGATGCAAACGTCCAAGGTATCTAACATTCGCGGGTCTTGGCGGACATAGGCCACCGCATCTCGAAGTGGAGCAATTGCATCCTCACGAAGAAGCTCGTAGTGTGCTTTGAGGTAGGTATCTCGAGATTCCCATGGCCCATCGATTTGGTTTGGCATAAGATAGACGGCATCGCCAGGGTTGATACCATCATCGATACCAAGAATCTCGTTAGAGGAGGGGACTTCTGGCTTTGCTGTCCAAGAGCCTGGTTTCGCCACAGCATTGGCAGCTTTGACATATTCTCTAATGCTCCTATTCAACGGCGCCGGGGTAGGCGGGGCACTTGCTGGTGCTTTTCCCGGCAGTCGCCCAAAGTATCGCGGCGCCATCCTACCGAATTAACAATCAGCACTCGTTATCAGGATGATGGAAAGGTTGGAGAAAGCAGTTGCAGCATTGTTTGGAGAATAGGCCCAAGATCCTTTGGTTTGTGGCTTTGTTATGAACTTACAAGCCCAAGTCACGGTTCACTTATTATTTTCCTGTTGCAATTGTCAGAGTATCCTTTGGTCTACAGCCAAAAGACAAGGACAGTGGCTTGACTGCTCATAGAATAGATTGGAGAATGGAGATGGATGGGGGGAGGTGAAGGATGGAGAGGTTGAAGAGGAAGAAAGAAGGAACCCAAAGAGCAGATTGAGAGGAAGAGAAGGTGAAAGAAATGCAAAACAACAGGAAAGTTCCGGCAGCATCAAAGTCAGCGAGCTGGGCGCCTGGACTGCAGTTGTCGTCGTGGAATTGCAGCACCATTCACTCTTGTTGTTTACTGAGGATGGTATATCCCATGTTCTTCTTGACAAGAGAGAGGAGTTTGAACATAATGGGACGAGAGCCTGACGAACATGAGACGAGAGTCAGGACCGCAGTACATAAAGAAGAGACGAAAGGAATCCTCTGTGAGATAATTCATAGAGGAAGCAAGCTTGCAGAACAGGCCCAACAAGCTGGCCTGGTGAGGTCTGAAAGCTGCATTTGGCACTTTCGGACGAATGCATTCTTAGACAAAGAGTGTTTGACCGGCGCCAGACAGCACATGTAGCACTTATTACTCTACTTGATGGTAGTGTATTTAAGACGGTCATTCCGCAGTCAATTCTTCACTGTCAAGCAGGCCATGGTCACGATCCAAGAGATGAAGTTGGAATATCTGCAACTGTTCAGTGATCACAGTGCCCTTCATTGGTTAAACTAACTAGTGGCGGAGTGATATTTTCTCCGAAATCCGGCTGGTGGGCATCCTGGATAAACCGCGGAGCATCAGCGCATCAGGCCCTGGCGGAAGAAGCCATGAGATGCCCGGTCCTGTCTCGACATCTCAGCTGCACATGATGACTTAAGGTATCAGTGTCGACAACTAGCAGTGTCTTGGTTTTCCCGCCCTTAGTCGTATCTGCACACCAATGGGCTTGCCGTGATGCTCTGATGTGCAGACCCGTCCATTCTCTTGTGCGGTAAGACTAATAGCTCACAGCAATCATGCTTCCAATGATGGAGGAGGATGAAGATCGTGACCTTGTGGGTAAGATAAAGCATGCTCTCTTTCACTTCCCGCTCATCCTGACACTTGTCTATCAGGGTCACCGGAAGGCAGCTCAGATAATGACGTGGATGAGACCATGAGGCCTGAAGACATGGAAGTCGACCAGGACCCCGAAAGCCCGTCAAACTCCAGTATCGCCTCTGAAAGCCAGAATACCCCAAATCCCCAAGTAGTTTTGACTCAGCCTTCGCCCTCAACCGTCACGGCCGATTCCTCCTTGCCCATGCGCCCGGTCCCCCGTTCAGAAGCATTGACGGCTGCCAGCTATGATATTGTCCCCACGACGGCGGCTCCACACAGCACGTCAATCAACGCCGTGACTGCCACGGCCGACATGCGTTGGGTGTTCAGTGGAGGCTCCGACGGATACATCCGAAAGTTCAACTGGGCGGAATCGATCAACAGTAAACTTATGTTGACGGTTGCCCAAAGGCATCCGTTCGTTGACAGCGTCGTAAAGGCCGGCGTTTTGATGACATACTGGGAGAACATGGATGGAAACTCGTTGTCACCGGTGTATTCCTTAGCTGCACAGTCAGAGGGCCTTTGGTTACTCTCCGGTCTGGAATATGGCGGTATCCGCCTGCAATCATTGCGGCATGATGAAGGAAAGGAGATTGCCATTCTTCAGCAGCATACATCCGCAGTATCTGCTCTCTGTCTAACCGCTGATGAACAGTCGTTGCTATCTGGTAGCTGGGATAAGAAGGTCTTTGACTGGGATTTGAACACTGGGCAGACACGACGAACATTCGGAGCTTCAGTCGGGCAGATATCTGGACTTGAAATTCGACCCGAATCGGCCTTACCTGTACCGCAGGAGAGTGGAGATTACAGGATAACGAACGGCACATTTTCCTCTTCTGACCGTGTAAAAGCAACTTCCGGTTCTAGTACGCTAAATGGCGGGACAAGTGCGCAAGCTCCCGGAGCAGCCTTGGGCCAATCGGCAGCATCTCCGGCGGATTCACTCTTTGAAGCTGACTCGCTGTTTGGAGACGACAACGGGGCCGGCGACACTGAAGTTCCATCCAGCGGCGTCTTCGCTGAGGCCGAAGCGGATGATGAAATGTCGAAAGCGATTACAAACGGTATACGGCAAGAAAAGGAAGATGAGGAAGAAGCAAACGCACAAAAGGAGCAAACTGTTCGAGCAAACGGGACCCTCATCCGTCAATCCACCTCTGACTCGGCGACGCTGGCAGGCACCCAGGATGGACACTCCTCGTCCTCGCAAGACGCTAACCTTCCTAATGGCATCATAAAACCATTGACCAACGGCCTGCCTTATGCAGACGACTTGGAATCATCGAAGACACTACCAGATTTATCGTTTGAAGCCACTTCCAACATTGTCCGTGACACAACCTTTTTATGCGCCTCCATGGACGGGACGATACGCGTCTGGGACCGTAGACAGCCAGATCCGGTTTCCCGGATAGTACCTCGAAACACCCCGCCGTGGTGTATGAACGCCTGCTGGTCACCAGACGGAAATTATATCTATGCCGGGCGTCGAAATGGAACCGTGGAGGAGTATAGTCTGCACAAGGGACTCCGGGAGGCCCAACGGACATTTAAATTCCCTCAGGGGAGTGGCGCCGTGTCAGCGCTAAAAGCAATGCCGAATGGAAGACATTTGATCTGGTACCGTGCCTTACTTCCCATACCATTGTTCTCTATTATTTCGCGATGCTAACTGCTTAAAAGTGCGTCTCACGACATCCTCCGTCTCTATGATCTCAAAGCCGAACAGTCCTCTCGCCACTCTACCGTACCTTTCCTCATAATCCCTGGTCATCGCACTGGAACCATTTCCCAGCTATACATGGACCCGGCGTGCAGATATTTGATTTCAACAAGCGGCAATAGGGGATGGGAAGGAGCCACCACAGAAGTCCTGCTAGGTTATGAAATTGGAATCCCGCCTGCTTGAGCAGGGTTTTCTTCGTAATGACCTAGACCGGGATTGGGCTGTTCGGGGCGTTCTACTGAAATGATCTGTGTCTCGATTTGTATATATACCCTAGGCAATTCCCATTTTCTGGCGTACGGGACTGCATATGAGACGTACTGGGAATGGGGGCCTTTTCGCTTTGTTTGCTTTTTTTCTTGGTGAAATATGGGGAGTCGGTTGTAATATACTTGTTCGTTTACAGTCACTGAACTAGAGTTGACCATTTTTGAAATACGTTTCAGGTCATCATCGTGCTATCAGATTTATTCAGAAAGAAAGCCGTTATCCCTAGGACCCCAGCCCCGGCCAAGGTAGCATCCAAACCATCCACAAAACTCCGAACAATGAAGGTTGACCAAGCTGACCCATAAAATCCCCAAGATCTTTCCCAAAACATAGATGCCAACTCCTGAACCAACCCATGCAGTGTATTGCTGAAAAGAGGACCACCAACGTATCAAACCATAGATGAAAACAAAAGATAGTCAATCATCTAAATCAAGCCCACCACAAACGGCCCCCAGGTGCTTTCTCCAATCCAAATAGTATACACTCCTTCGCTCTCGTATTCGATCCTTATTCTTCTCAAAATATACATACGCCGGCTCTTCCTTGGGAGCGCCCATATCATAATTATCCAACACGCCCATCGCGGAATCCACATAACTCCGCCGCGTCAGTCGACCAAGTATATGGGAATGGCTCGACAGCACGCCCGGGCGAAGATATCTCGACGTAAAGAGGACGGCAGGCGGCATACTGGTAGCTGTAAGTTTAAGCTGCGTTCGAACCCAGGTCTTTGACTTGCTGTCTGCCCACCACCCCCATAAAAGTGAAGTCTGTTCGGATAATAGGTCATTCTCGTTAGGGGGATGCATTAATTGATCGAGCTTTTCCGCATCGAGGACCACTCCTGGGGCTTGCAGGTACAACATCCGTTCGTAAGCTCCAAATTGGGCTGAAGCCTTTTTCAACAGAGGTGCTGTAAACAGCCGCCCTCCTTGTGCATTGCTCATGTCCATGGGGTATAAAGTAAGGTTGTATCGCTCGCTGGATGCCCGAAGAGTGCGTAATGCTGCCGCGATATTGGCAGACGGGGGGCTTGAGCCCCAAGACTCAGGGTAGATAACTATTCTTTCGATAGTAGAGGAGCTATTCGAGGTCAAAGCTTTCGCAAAAAGAAGCGTGGAGCATATATCCGCTGCGCTGGGTTTTGTTAAGATCTGAACGTAAGCTTTTGTATTTGGTGAGAGCTTCTTAATCCCACCATCTATCGGGGCCTGTTGAGAACCATGCTTGTGGTCTGGAACCGGATCATATAAACTGGGATTCTTGACGCCAGTCGCAAAATGGCTCTCTATCCTTGCCCCGGCTGTCTCTTTAGAAATTGGTGGGTTTGGCTTTGGCGTAGAGATAGGCGCAAAGTTCCTTGGCAAGGCCGCCTGTATGTTGCGGACGGACTGCTGCTGCAGCACGTAGCCGGACAGGAAGAGAAGAAACGTAAAGAGCCCGACGACTGAAGTCGATACGAACACTGAGATTGTGCCTGGGGTGATGAGGACCATGGCTTAATCGAAGCCTGCAGATTGACAGAACATTTGGTACACCCTTATAGAGGCGTAGCGAGGTCTGCCAGAGTCGAAACCACCTTGAAGAGTGTGCGTGACAAGTTATAACGAGAAGAACTCTTTGAGATCGACGTCAATGTTTGCATCGCCCGGTTGCCGGGCCAACGGTCTTATCGATAAGCACAAACCTTATTCCAAAATTACCGTTTTCGCTTTACAGTCCCGTAATATTCGTGCGCCGAAAGACCACCAGCAACTTCTTCCTCTAATCACCAGCAGTCCAACGATCAGCTCGCCTAGTTCCATCTAGCCGGGATGTCCACCCATCGTGCTGATGCCAGCGCGCTCCTCGACAACCGCGGGTACGCTGGCCCCCTAATCCGCGGCGTCAACCCTGCCACCCTCTTCGAGAAAGCCGTTCGCGACCGCATCACGGACTCCTACTACTGGAAAGAGCAATGCTTTGCCCTGAACGCTGCCACTCTCTGCGATCGAGCCGTCGAGCTCAGCTACATCGGCGGAACCTACGGTGCCAACCAAAAACCTACGCCGTTTCTGTGCTTGGCGTTTAAGCTGCTCCAGCTTGCGCCGGAAAAGGAGGTGGTGCTCGAGTATCTCAACTTCCATGACCCGGCGGCGGACGATGACGACGTTGACGAGGAGGGTGGAGACGGCGCAGCTGTGTTAAAAGCGGTTGGCGATTTTAAATACCTACGCGCGTTGGCGGCGTTTTATATTCGGCTGACGTTTGACCCGGTGGAGGCGTATACCGTTCTGGAGCCGCTGCTGTCAGATTATAGAAAATTGAAAAGAAGGACAAAAGACGGGTTTGTGCTGACGTATATGGATCAGTTTGTGGATGATCTACTTACCAAGGATCGCGTGTGTGGTACAAGCCTGTGGAAGCTGCCTGCTAGACGAGTACTCGAGGACCTGGATATGCTGGAAGAGAGAGTGAGCCCGCTGGGGGAAGAGATAGAAGAGATTGACAGGGAAAGCGATAGTGATGAAGATGGAGAGATTGGTGAGCATGGATCCCAGCATGGGGACGATTGAGCGTTCTGGAAGGAGGCCACAGAATATTTACCGGAGAAGCCTAATGTCGGGCTTTTGGAAAAGGCTGCCTTGAAAGATCTGCCTTAGCCGTTATAAACAAAGTGGAAGATGGATATCCGGCTCCCAGATAGGGAGTTATGGCTTTGCCGCTTCCCACGAATACGGAAACCTAAAGTCGACATCGTCCGCTGAGCTAGAAGGGCATAGGATTTGGGATCTAGAAGCGGCATCATCTGCTGTTTTAAGATGGATACCTACACGGGATCAGTGGCACGCAACCGAAGATTACCATTCATTTCCAAACCCATTGCGTACCGCAGATAAACCGTAATGGTTTGGACCCGTTTAATAGCTTTGAGAGGCTACGGGGAAACTAAGATGGCAAAGCGCTGAGGGCGTCTGTTGTATTCGAACTGTTGGTGATATATCCGGCACATATATCTAAAGTAGAAACCACATATCTGCACTACATAAAATATCTTGCAAGACTTCTATGTAACTCACAAAGCAATCAAAACTATTCATTGTAAACCAATAAAGAAGAAGTTTAACACCGCTCAAAACCCCTGCTGACGATGCCACTTCTCCTCCCACCCTTTGAAATACGGACTCTCCTCCAACGTTTCCACTTTCCAGCCTTTCTCCACGAGTCCCTTCTCCTCCTGCTCTGCAGCCCACTTATCCAAAGCTGGCAGCACAACATGCTCCACATGCCATGTGTTTTTATATTGCATGATGCTTTGCTTTCCCTCTCTAAGGATCTTCGCAACAAGGGCGGGCATACCCGGCTCGTCGCGGAATTCCGAGACCGGTGTGAACAGTGCTTTGAAGTTGAATATGATCGCGCCGGAGAGTGGGAGGCGGCGGAGGGTTTGCCAGTCGACGCGGAGATAGCAGGAGGAGATGTCTAGGTTTGAGGACTGATTTTGGCGGTGGAGCTCGTGAGGATCGCCTGGGGGCATGAAAAGGGGCTGCTCGACTTCAAGGCCCCATGAGCCCCGTTGAATAGGCTTGTCGGTTGGCATTTTGGCAAAGTATCTATTTCATGGTAAGCTTTAGAGGAATGTGACAGTGATTCCTGGTTCAACCTGGGAAAGTTTTCACATACCGGTCCATAGAGAATTGCATTTTTTCCTTATAATCCGGGATAGGGGCGTGGATTTCGTGCAGCTGCATGCCCAGTTTCGTGCCGAGATTCCATCCCAAGGAAGAACACACGGATCCTGCACGTAAGAAATAGTATCCGGTTTTATCGTCTCGCAGCATAATCCCAAAATCTTCGGGGACATTATCCATCAAAAAGACCAGTGGATCTTTGGCGTGAAGGTCCTCGACCGTATTTAAAATGCCGTTTGTAAAGTATCGCTTATTATCCGATAAACAAAAGTATTGTGGATATCTAGCGCAGAGAAACTGTATTACCATCTCCATAAGTTCCTTGCAAGCTAGCTCCGAGCCTGGCATCTTATCGAGAACAGTCTTTCCATATTGAGCGTGCAGCTCTTTTCGCTGCGCAATGCGGCTTCTGTATGTATTCTCGAGCTCGAGCCACCAATCCGAATCCATTTTCGTCAGTGCTTCATGTCCACGTTAGCCGATTATTGATCTCAAATATATTCAATTTTGAAACTTACACATCGTCTGATGATAATTCCACCTGAACGGCCGGTAGGGTCTGGGTAAAGCTTTGTCGATATCAAACTCCTTATACGCTTCCGGGAGGGGAATACCGCTCAAGGTTGCATAATCAGGAAAGTTGCCCATAGATTTTATCTCCTCTGTTGAGAAACCTGGAGGAGTAAACTTGACTTCCGTGCAAGTTTGATAGTTTTCGTTCATTGGCAGGATTGATTGTACCACGTCTGCATCGCTCAAGTCCTTTGGGGACAAGGCATCTTTGGTTGGGAGACCGGGATTTGGCAACATCATAGAGAGCTTCCCGGCGTAAAGAGCGGAAGAACGTCGCGATATGGTGGTGCGGAGGGCTGCTTCTCAGGGCTAATGTCTGGCGGCGGAGTTCCACTCGACGGGGCCTTGCGGCCACGGGCTTTGAATCCATGAACAAGGCGCTCTCGCTGCGTTTTGTTTATCAATAGGTACGTCGCAGTAGCCGCAACTAGGACACCTCCCAAGACCAGCATTGGGTTGTCCATAGCTATCGAAGGATCGTGCCGCTCTATCAGGGGCCAAGAAGTGGATTTTGATTCACACGTCACGGTTGGAGTCTCTGAGCCTTTAAGGATAGTAGCCTATCTTCACAGAGGTCGAGCAAGGCCTCCCAAGGGCAATTGATCGATATGCATATAATATATCAAGTCGGTCATCTACTTTGTTGTATCACAGTCAGATGCCTTTGTAAAGTATCAGGGATGGGACGAAGCCGTAAATGGCAATTCACCCCAGCGGCTGAAGGTATGAGGGGAGTGGGCGCTTATTTGCCGCAGAAGCTGTAACGCACCGAGGGCCAGAAGCAAAGAGTAGCATAGAAGAGAGTCTGACTTTGGGAAGGCCAAATCAATGTATCAAAAGAGCTGGTCCGCGTTTTATCCAAGATTGCGCAAGGTAAAATGGACTCAGTGTAATGCAAAAACGGGACGGAGTATAGTACATATAGCTGCTCGTCCAACGTGCGGTATCAGGACACTTTTATTTTCCAATCCAGGCAAGATAAGCCATGTGCCATCCCCAGGGTAAGCTAGCGATACACTCGTATAGCCAGCTTCTCCTCCTGAGCATGGGCTGGGAAGATTTCACTCCGCGGCAGTCAAAAGACCGCCATGGGGAGCACCAATGCGCCATCTCACCACTTCCCCGCACCATGTAGTGCAGCCGGCAATGGACCCCTACTGGCCGACAGGTGTAAAGTAGCCAGCTAGTTACCGAATCAAGATGGGTATTCCGACGAGATAATCAATGAAACGAGACATATCAAACTCGGGCTCAGCCCAGCATCAGACAGCGACATCTTTTCTCAGGGCACAGAGAGGCGGGACGTTGGGTTCCCGAGGATCTCGTCTCCCGATTGGGAAAAGATGGATAGAGGCCGAAAGGGGCAAAAGTATCCCGACAAATCAAGAGAGGGAAGCCTGTGGCGTTTGCCTGAGAACCACATAAATGCCATTAGTTATCCAAGCACCAGGGTCAATTCCCGGAGTCAGTCAAGGTAGATAATCCGATCCATCACTCATTGCCGCTGAGCGAAACTGGTGGCAGAAGCTGGACGGTATCCTGGGGCGGCTTTAAGCACGATGACTAAGACTCCGCTTTCCAACATCAGAGCGGCAACAAAGCTGTTTTCATAGTGATAAGGAACCCTTTTATATTAATGTCCTGGGGGTCGCTCCCTCAGTTGTTTCATACCTGCTCTCGAACTACTTGTAGAACCGAGGACGTGCACTTGTTTTGAAATAGCAATCGATTCACTTAGCTTTCTGGACTCTATACAGGTGAAATAAACCAGAGCGTGTGAATCGCGAAATACAGCAAAGCAGTTGGGAGAGTACATGCAAACGGAAATCAAATCCAGCATAAGACACGAGAGGAAACTAGAACCCATCGCTAAATAGTTTGCTTCCCATGATTCCTTGCCGCGTAATGGAAAGCAGAAACCCGATATGAACCAGAATACAGAATAGGAAACCCGGCACTCCGGCGCACCGCCAACCATTGCTAAACACTGTTCCGCCGACGCCAGGATTGTAAAAGACTTTTTTTCGGTTTCACCCAGATGCCCAATGTTGAAAATGAAAACGAAATCGAAGAGACAAATCCATTGATAATCATGTGAAAGAAGCGGAAATTGATTTCGACCACAATGAATATGCAGGGATAATCCTCTGGGCGAGTAAAAACGGAAAAGAAAATGCACCAAATTGATCAAATTAACAGACGATAATTTCAAGAGCTCAAGATAAGTTGGTCGTCAAAAGCATGGGTTGATACGTTGGGTATTCGAAGAAATGAAGAGCCCGAGCGACGCCATCTAGCCGGAATGCACCACTGTGGAAAAGGAAAAGGCATGATAAAGGTGTCGCCGGTTACCATAAAGTGGAATATTGAGTGATTGTTTCCGCGAAACGACAAATCACGTCTGGGGTATGGTAAAAGGTTGTTCCAATTAGTTGGATTCGGGAGGGTCAGGGTTGGTCAACTGGAATTCATGGGTTAGCTATTGGGTCTCTTGAAAGGAAGGCTGGCGGTTCCTAAAACTTACACGCAAGACAGGTCGGGAATAGTCTTGGTTATCCTGCAGCGAGATATTGCTACGGCGACCTCCATTGGCGTAAATGCCATTCTTCAAGCGCGTATCACTCGAGGATGGAACAGTAAGAGTTGCTGGAATGCGTTTGTTATTTGGGCCTTGACGAGGAGGGTGGAAAATCGGTGTTGGAACTGGTCGCTCGAAGTAAGGGTTCAAGAAATCCGCATCCGGGTCTTGAGGAGCAGGCTGTTTGCGTTGGTGCCACCTGTATAAAAAGAAAGCAGCAACAACAAGCAAGCCAACGCCGGCCAAGGTACCGATGACGATTCCAGCAATTTCACCACCGTTGAGGCCCTGTGCACCCCGAGAAGGTTCTGTCGTGTGGCTAGGGAAGCTGTTCGGAATTGTAATTGTTGCAATTCCTCCAGGAACAGTTTCCGTAGAAACAACCGGGGTTTGGGAAGTTGTCGGCTCGGTGGTCGCCTGGTGTAAAACGCTCGTTAGACAATTGCCATCAAAAGACTGTGGAAACCACAGCACAAAGCCATCCCCAAAAACAGACACGCAAGCAGCAGAGGGGGAGGGGTAGTGGGCCTTTTGGAAGGGTCATACTGAGGAAGACTTTATAGTAAGAAAAGTGGTTGTTTCCTCATGCGATTGCGTTACTGTGACCGTTGTTCGGTCCACAGTCGAAGAAGGAAAAGAAGAACTTGCTGTTTCTGATGAAGAAACAGCAGGAGAACCAGTCTGTATAAGAGTGGTTAAAATGGTCCTCAAAATGTCTTGGGCACTGGAGCCCGGTTGCCCAGATGGCAACGGAACGACTCTCGAAACCGAGAGCGATGTCGCCAAAGAATGGATACGCGTTGAGAACAAACTGGAAAAGGAATCTGAAATGAAAGTTGGGGTGGTAATTGTCGAGGGTCCAAGGGAACCAGGGCTACTAACCAACGAAGTGGTTGAACCGCCAATGGTGGTGGAAGGTTTTTTATCAAGCTGGATGTAAGCAAAGAGGCGCCTTTGCCTGTTTCCACATTTGTCCTTGGGGTATCCAGGGCAACCATCGCTACAGTCGCTGAGATCGGTAGTATCACCCGGAGCAGCGTCAGAGCACCAGCACGATTTGCCTTGCAAAATTGCAAATGCATAATCCCCAATACATGTCTCACGACATGCTCCATTTGATTGAAAGTCGCTAATAACTATGACAGGGTCAGCCTTCATTGACAGCCACGCCAATGGCATCGAGAGACAATGCATCAAGAAGCTCACCGGTGTCGAAGTTCGATCCAGTATTCATGGACGAGCAGTAAATAAGTTCAATCCCACTGACGGGAGCACATGCCTGCAAGAGAGCGAGGACATATAAGAACGCGAAGAACAGGGCTGAAGCCATTGTTCAAGGCCAAATTTCTGTTTTGATCTCGGAAGACAAGAAGCCGGCTAAAAGTGGTAACGAGGGGTCACTTTTCACAATTAGCAGGGGATGCTTTCAAATGATTGACGTGATATACGGGCAGGTGTTCAAAAACGAAGGCAGAATTGGGACGGGGAAACGAGTCAACGACGGATGATGGCCACAGCAGAAACGAAGGAGCGGGGATGAACAAAGGATGGAGAGGAGGAAGAAGAGGAGGAAGAAGAGGAAGAGGGAAGAGAGAACAGAAAAAATGTGCAGCAAAGCTCGGCGGAAGATGGCGGAAACTTCATCGCCGCGGCGATGAGATGGTGTGATACAATGTTGCGATGCGATGTTGACGTTTGGATAGATCAGGCCGGCTCTGGACTCACAGGCAAAAGAGCAGGAATTAATGTACAAAGAATGCGGATGTCGCCAACAAAAGCTTCCCACTACAAGAGAGCAGCAGCCATTCACCAGTCAGCACAGGCCAGCTAAAGAATGGGATTCAATGGCTCATTGAGCGGGAGAAGAGAGCACATTCATGCAGCATACCCTCATTCAGATAACTAGTTGTGCGGACCTCAACCCGACCTCCATCTGCGCCCGGGGCACAGATGCGGTACGGATAAGCTGGGTGCAACGACGAGAGCGGGATCAAGAAGACGTCCTCACGCCGTCGAAACCATTGTGCGTCCGTATCGTTGGGGGAGAAGGTCGTCGCCGCGAGATACGAAAGGTCCTATGCAGATGGGGATCGGCGCGGAAACGTGGAGGCTACGTAACTCGGTCCAAGCAGGGAGAAAGGACCGCAACGCTGGTGGACGGGAGAGAAGCAAAGGAACCGACAGTCGACAACGAGGGAAGCGAACGGGGCTGGTAATGACAGTGGGATCAAGGGAGAATGGCTCGACGGTGGTTGGGATTGACGACGATGGGATGGCGGACGAACCCAGGAGTCAAGCTCTCTTTTTTTCGATGTGGCCGCTGCTGAGTGACCGATGCCAAGGGACACACCAACTCGCCTTTCGCCAGCTGCATTGGAAGCAACTCGCTAAGTGAATCATCGACGTAATCCGCGGGCCTCCAGCGCAAGAGACGGCGGTCCAGCGGCTCGTCTCTTTTGCACTGTGATCCAGCAGCACGTCCGGCCTCTCCTGCTACTCGCCGGCATTCGCGTTTGCGCAGGGCCAGAGTCCATCCTTCGTGTTTGCAGTCCACACACTCCGTCCACCTGGAGAGTTGACGCTGAAGTTCCCACGGGTCGATCTCACGGCCCTGCTTGGCTCTGGCTCGCTCTGCCGGGGGAACAGGGGCCGCAATTGGCTCTCTGTCCAACCTAATTGTTTCAGCAGCGCAACCGGGATTTTAGAGAAGTGGATCGCGAGTCTTCCAGGGATGGGAGAAAGTCTACTCCGTGGTGGGAGAACAATAATAACTTCGGCGGGCACACTACGACGGCTTCTGGAGGATCAGGAACGCTGGTCGAGTGCGCCTTGGATCCATGATTCATCATGCGGACACTCCGGGGCGGTGAAATCTCAAGCCAACAGGTTACATATGTAACTCTCTAATCAAACAGAGAGATGAGGACATGTATGAAAGTGAGCCTCGAGCAGGGACCTCGGTCCTTGGGGCTATCTACGTAAAATTACTCAAATCTGCCTTCTCCGCCTGTTCTTATCCCGACCGTTTCTTGCTGGAGATCCATCATTTATTCCATACCCGTAACTCCATACTGCATACTCCGTATATCCCCTCGAGACTTGGGCAGCACGCGGGAAATGACCATCCAATGTGCAAGGCCAGTCACGAAGCAAAAAGCTTGAGGAAATCAAGGC
>NW_003052499.1:2245361-2275917 GCF_000003515.1 Uncinocarpus reesii 1704 | reverse complement strand
AAATGCCAGGGGAGAGGAGAAGAAGAAATCCAAAACCAAGTCTACTCCGTACCGACGTAACAAATCCCCGGGTATGGTCGAGAAGTCTTCAGTGTGACAATGAAACCGTTGCACAGCATGACCTGTCTGCCGATTACAATCCAAACTCGTCCATAGGGAGACATTCTCACCAGGACGTACCTTTTGCAACAGGGGTATCTTAAGGTGGCCAAGCTGCAGGCCTGATATCTTCACCGATTCGGCCCAGGAATTTTCTGATATATCCAGAGGTAAACTTCCTCAAATTCTTTCTCTCTCTTGATACCCCCTCAATTCCTGTCGGCCTCGCTACCGGCAGGTGAAAACTCCCAATCGGATGACCCGGGTCACACATCACGTCGTCGACTATTTGCCCAGTTTTAGCCATTGCTCCAATTCAAGTCCAGTCCCTGGGTAGATTGGATTGGATTTGGCTAGTGTGTCGCCTGACCTCCTGGACGTTGACTCCTCAGGGAGGAGAGAAGGCGCCGTATCAAATTACTATCTCAACGCGATGCTCTTCCATAGGTTGGCCGTGAGACCACATACAGCCGTCTACAAGCCAGTGGAAATGTGATAATATTCTTCGTGCCGTTGGATTTCATGGAAACAATGGACCCTTTACGCGGCCTGGCGTGGTACGTAAGGCTATATCTTGTCGAATAACCAATTGTCCTGAGCTGTGAGAAAACCTATTCTGGATCTCAGCCCGGCTCGTGACGATAATTCTTTTTTGATACTACTGCTAAGGAAACAGAATAACTGCCTATGCCCTGCGCCGTTGCCTAACGAACGAACCCCCTTAGGGCTATGTCTCGAACGGGCAGTCAATGCTCTGTTTTCGCCAGGTCCATCGCGGCCATTCCGTTTTTATTTTCCAAGGCTAGACAACCATGCACGCTACACAGTTTACAAATATAGCTGGGAAGATCAAGCAACACTGCGTGACTTTAGAAACAGCCTATTTGGGTGGACTCTGAGCATTGGAGCTTCACATCCGCGTGACAAGTTACCGATATGTAAGGGTCTACGCAGAAAAAGCGTGGTCAGCTTTCGTTTCAAACCGACCAGCAACCCCGGGGAAAACTTACTGGCTGGTAATGTAGGGCGAACCCAATGAGTTCGCTCTGAGCTACCTTGCCAATCAACCTACTGGCTACGCTCAGATGAGGTGGAGGGCATCGCCACATCTCCTTCCATATCCAGCGCGGCCATTGAACTCCAAGACCAATGGCACGAAAGAACTTATGAAGACCGTTAAAAGAAGGTATGGGATAGGGCTAGTGATTAAGTACTAACCCAGGCAAATACCCAGGAATGCAACAAGGAACTATAGGCTTCGTTGAGACAAAGCTCAAGCAAAGGACGATGAGAACGATACTCGATTCCCTCTTGGAAACGCCCTAGCTTGCGCTTTGGGGGTTTTGAGCTTTGCCAACTGTCGAATACCTTCAATTCGAGGTCAAAGGTGCCAGAAACCGCGGTTATACCATGGGCATATATGATTCCGATATGTGTTTATCCCCGCCATAGGTGCGTGCTCTGTTTGTGCTTGCCCATTTCCGAACATAGAACAGCAATGAATCAAAAGGATCGGCTGGATGCCAGCCTCGCATGTGTGAGAGTCTCGAAGGCTCTGCCTTTAGTACAAACTGATGATGAATGGATAAATGAGATTGAAGATAATATTCAAGTCGTGCAAAGAAAAAAAGTATGGCTTCGAGAAACAAAGCATCGTTGGCAACAACATTGCTAACCGTTGCTATTTTGTCGGCGAAAAGAGGCTTTCAGCTGTGCCTGGATTAAGACGTTGCTTTGTTGGCCATTGAGCACCTCTGCTGTTCGTTGTTATAACATCGCAAGGCCGGCCATGAAGTTTGCCCAGTCGGCAAATATATTGATCGTGAGTATAAGCATGCAACATGTTATCTTGAGAACCGCTTTTTATGTGATCACATTGACAGCTTGAAGGGAACAGGAATAGAGCCAAGTTTCTGAGCCGAGAGTTTATGTTGCCGGTTTAGACACCAGTCCAATATCGCCTATAACCAGTGAAAGGAGTCGATTTTGTCGAATCAAAACATCTTTGACTTATCTCCTCGAACGGGTATGAGACACTGTCTCATGCAGACCTTGGGATAAAACTGGAGTCACTTGGCTAAGACAACCGCGAGTATGAAGAGGGGACGGAACCACAACCCCGACCTGGTTTGAAAGGTCAGGGTTGACTTTCAAGTATAGAGAAGGGCGACTAACACTTCTGCGAGAGGACTCAGCCTGTAGGGTCCGAGCCTAAGATCCGATTAGTATCACACGAAACCATTTAATAAGGAATTTCTCTTTCACTCAGCATGAAGTAGGGGGTGGCCCCCTCTCCAAAGTGAGGAAGAAAACTGAGGAGAGCGAACGCAGCGAGGCGTCTCGCAGGAGGCCCATGTTGAAATTTATACTAGATAGACATGACCCAGAAAGCCAGGAGTGAGTGTGCCGTGTAGCAGCGTCTACCTTGCGCAGGACTCCCGCCTGGGCCCTTTTATAATATCACGAAACCAGAGCCTCTAGTTCCAAGGTTTGCCAAATTTCTTTCATATCCTCTCATCAAGCAGTGGGTATAAGGAGGGCAATCATATTAAACCGCCTTGTCTGGAATATAATGATACGTTTGAAATGTAGGATAAATAGGGGAAATTGTCGTTGTTATAGATCTCAAAAGGAAAAGTTGTTAGACGATATCATTTTATATGCGGTAGATAGCGCTTGTTGTCATTTCATCGGCCTCAATGATATAAACGGATAACGATAACTTGACCAGTTGGAAAGGTAAAATAAGGAGGCTAAATTGAGCGCAAACCGAGAGCTAAGTGACTTTTAGAAACATGCTCCGGGAAAGATGGAATGCAGAGGAAATCGGGAGCTTAGGGAATTGGCGATTTTATACTTCGAATATCTCGAGCAATCACTTATAAAATTATATGGCGGAAAAGTGGGAATATAATGTTCACTTTAGCATTTTCTCACTTTCTAGTAAGGCATCTGTGAGCTGCAGTATATATAAATCAAGGAGTGAGTGACAAAAAATCAAGGGGGTCATAGCACCATAATCATAATTATCATCACCGTAAACCCATTAGACATCCATCTTCACGGCGCTAAATCAGTTCAACCTAAAACTCAATCCAAGGTCTTTTACAGACGCTGAAAATGGGATCAAAAGGCCGCCCGATATTTCGTACAATAATTGTTTGAAGCAGATATAGAACGCAAACCGGTAGAGCATGTCTACCATCTTCTTCCCCGGTACGTTCGGCGACCGGGCTCGAGAACCACTTCATCGTCTGAGTAACATTCTTCTTCCACCTCCCTTGTGGTTCGATCTATTAGCACTGTTGTCGAGTGCTGATGCGGAGCTGGAAGGGCGAGAGGTTGAGTTTTTATGGCACGCTCGGCTTGGATCTCTCGAATTCTTTCGCGTCGTGCACGTCTAAAATCTTCGGATATTCGAACAAGGTGAGCAACATCATCCTATGACTCGTTAGCAACAATTCGGCGGAACAGCCTGGAAAAGAAATGAAAATTTTCACGGTACATACATATCGTAAATACGAAAACACATAGAAGAAGTGTTCTGTTTCTTCGTACTCATAGCCTGCTTTCTCGAGTGCTTCTTCAATGACCAGATCTTTTGTGATTTCGGTCCAGAGCTTGTCCTTGCGATTCTTCACTCCCATATAACGCTTGCCGATGCCGGCCTTATCGTACTCGGAGCTATATTCGTCTCCCTCGACATTGAACTTCGATCGTCGAACGCCATTATATCGCTGCCATGAGATTTCTTGACTTGCTCCGCCGACTCCGTCTAAAGTTACCCTTTTTGTTCCGGGTGGCACATCTATAATGCTCCAGTCCTGTGTGGCGCCATTGTATGCTTCTCCAATGGACGAACCAGCAGTAGCACGGCGATTGTAATAATCAGCCTCGGCCGCGATATCTGCTCTGTCGCGGCTATCATGATGATGGTCACGATCGCGGACAACTAGGACATCTCGATCACGTTCCTGGCCACTTCCGCGAGTAGTGGTGTGCGATGTCATAACCTGGTCTCTATCTTCGAAACGTGGTCGTGCGGGAGGAGGGGATTTATAGTCATTTCCCCGGCGATGTATGATCTCCAAGTCATCGATACCGCGACCACGCCTACACCTGGTTAGTCACCGGCCCATAACTTGAAAAGAGCAGTATGAAATGGGTTCAACCTTTCTCGAATATCAATCTCGTCAACTTCAACCTTTCTTGATGTGGACTCGTGAGCGCGTATTCTAGATGCGGGATTTTCAAAGCCTATCCGTAAGTTAATCAACGCGGGTGAGTGACCGAGAAAGTACCTACCATGTTCAATATGCCTGTGATGCGTGATGACATCCTGATGAATCGGTGGGGCATGGATAGATCGTTGTGGCGCTATGGACGACTCCCGAGACGATGACCTATCGACATTTCTCCTGATGATCACTTCATCTTTCTCTAATTGTCTTCCTCGACCGGCTCTTCGATCTTCGTGATGAATGAAAATGTCTTCTCTCTCATCGAGCTTTGGTCTCGGCCGCTCTCTAGATATATTGCGATAGAGGATTTCGTCCTTGTGCCTTCCATGGTCTATTTCAACATCTATTTCGTGGAGATGCCCAGTTGGCCGTTGCCTTGGGCGCCGAGAGAAATTATCGCTGTCGTAATCTCGCTCACGTATCACAACTTCATCCTCTTCACGGCGAAAAGTATGTTCGCGAGGCCTTGATTTTCCTCTCTTGTGGACAATGCGTTCGTCGAATTCAAAACTCACTGGTGGCGACCTATGTTCTCTCCTACGTATACGGACCTCATCCCTCTCCCTCTCGACGTCTCGAGGCACATGTACAAACTCATCGCTCACGCGTTTACGGAGAATCAAAGGCCCAGCACTTGAACTCCGAATGCGCTCCTTGTAGATGTCTTTGTCCACCTCCCGAAATCGTGCGTTTACGGGCCGACGGCGATATTCCACATCCTCCTCAAAGATGCGTTCACGGTGATCCCTCGGGTGATCTCTGGGTGGACGAAGGCGGTACTGCTCCTCCTCGTAGGATTCCTCTTCCTCAAGTGTCCGTCCACGACCACGGCGAGCCATTGCGTCCGGGAGGAACGAATCGTTGAATGGTAGAGGGTTACCGTGGTTCGAAACCTGAATGCAAGATGGTTGTTGGTACTTGGATATAAGTGGATCAAGGTACTGGACCAAGGTAAAAGTGAGTAGTTTGTTCAAGCAAGACAGAATCAACTCCACTGCAAAGTAAACAACCGGCGTGGAATGGAATGGACGCGAGAAACACAGTGCAAGGAACCCCGAAACGAGGAGGCATAGGATGGAAGAAAACAGAACTGAATTCGAAAATGGAACGGCGGGAGTTTCGGGAGAATAAATCGATCGTCTCAGACGAATATATCGGAAAAGCTGGAATAGGGGGATCTGTGTATACGAACGTCGGCTGGAATTCTTGGTCAACGCTGATGATGTCAGACGTCGGGCCAAGACTGGGCGAAAAGCAGCAAGACGCAATGCGCGTCGACAAGGATCGCTGCCCAAACGAAATCCACAGTCGAGACGGTGAAGCGCAAAAGGAAGCAGAGAGAAGGAGAACTGGCTGGCGTTGGACTCTGGAAGGCGGACGACGTCGAGCTGGGCCTTGTGTCTGACAGGGCGTCACGGGAGCCAAAAGCCAGCCAAACCTCAGCACCCGAAAGCTGCGAGATGCACTCGTGCCCCATGATCAATCAATGCGAATAACCAAACTATCACAACATCGCACTCAAACGTCAGCCAAACGCCAACCGTGTCTGCCGTTTCCCCGTCGGTTTTACAACGCCCTGTTTCACATTTGCACAGTGCAGCGCCTTTCTCTCTTCCGATTGCAGGTCTTTTGCAAAATGCCAGTCTTGGTGCTCATCGAACTCAGCTTCAGCAATGGACTTGTTACATTGCGGGCATAAACGTAGTCCCTGTTGGTGTTCACCAGAAAAGCCATCTGGCAGGGCACAGTTGACAGTCTCGATGCCTTGAACAGCAAGAGGCTCCTCAATATCTATTCTAGAGTCCTGCACAGGTGAATCCTCGTCAAAGTCATGTTGCACCTTCGCCATTTTGTCTCGATGGGAGTCGGCTGTCTCGTCGTAACCTTCAAGTTGCCGACGAATAGATCCCGGTCCCTTCTTTTCCGACCCAGTCGCACGCGTAAAGAAGCCATCAAGGCTTTGATTCCCAGCCACGCCATCTTCGAACCCGCTCACCGTAAGCGATAGATTGATGCAGGGCCACATCTGGCCGTCGTTGACAATCTGCTTGAGTAGCTGCTTGGCCAACGCAAACAATGGCTCTTCTCCAAGCGCCATGCCACTCGGAATCGGGATCTGACGAGATTTTGTCTGTCCGGTATACCGATGAATAGTAAGCACTTTTGGACGCCGCTTATGTTCCAACACGCCTTCTTCAACCAATCGCCCATATATCTCAGCCACGAAGATCCGTAGCCACTTCTCAGCCTGTTCCGACGAAGTGATGCTCGGACGAAACGCCTTTGTGGATGACATCGACTTGATCTGGGTTCGAGGTGTGACCTCGCTGTAGTCATTCCCTCGAATCAACTCATGCAGCCACATTCCCGTATCATCATCCAGCTTTGCTTTCAACTGTTCAAGCGGCACCTGCTGCAGCTCACCCACCTGTTCGGTCTCAAAGGTTGAGGAGATATGCTTTCCCAATTTCCCTCCTAGGTTCCTGATTTTGGTAAACTTGAAATCACCGAGGAACTGCTGTACAGCACGATGGCGTACAATCGTCTGCTTGTTGGGCTTGTTGCACGCACTCCCTAACTTCGCCATCATTTTATTCCGTGCGATGCCTCCCGAGCATGTATATTTCAAGCGTTCCCAGACCAGCAGACGGACTGACCTGATGATTTCCGCTCCAATGAGCATAACCACATCATCCCAATCAGGATCATCTTCCTCCGTTTCCCCTTCATCCAAATCAACCAGCTCATCCTCCTTTTCCCACTGCAACGCCGTGGTCGGCGGGCGCGGTAAACGCTCACCCATCTCCTTCTTGACCTCCATCTCCCGCAACATGGGATACCTCTCCAGCAAAGTCGCCCACACCAACGCCGACAAATCCACAAACACCTCATCAATCCCGGCCTTCTCCAATTTGAACATCAGACTCCGATCCCTCTCTCTACCCCCTCCCCCTTCCCCAAACCCACACGGCTCAACCCTCTCCGCCCACGCCATCAACCCATCCCTCATCGTCCTCAGAATCTCCCTCGATTCCGCCCGATACGGATCCAGCGAGACCTTATCCGTCGCCACATCGTGATCCCCCTCCGGCCGATACGCCCACTTCCCTCCCTCCCCTTCCCGGAACGTGGCCACATGCACCATCATGAGCTGCGGGCACCGCGCCCTCGCTTCCTTTGCCGTGATCATTCGCGAAATGTTGAACGGGCGCGCGGCGTAGTTGACGGCGATGAGGGAGTCCCACTGTTGGACGGCGAGGGGCTGGGTGCGCGGCGTGTTGAGCCGGACCATCTCGCATTGGGCGTAGAAGGCGTCGAGGTCGACGTGGGCGATTACGCGCAGGGGGGTGCGCGGGGAGAAGGTCCGGAGGAGCTGGAGGTGGCGGTGGGTGAATTGGGAGCGGGAGTGGGCGTGGAGGGGGGAGGAAGGAATGGTGTCCATCGCGAGAAAGGTATCAGTCCCATGGTAAAAAGGCCTAAATATCAATTGAGAGTGGAAATGCTTCGTCTGGCTTGGAAATTCATCGTGGACTTTGTATGATCGGAGTGTTGGAGTGCGTTTGGCGCGTGTAGAGATGTCAAACTAAAAAACTGAACACCGGCCAAAGGCCTTGCCCACCCACGGCCATTGTACTCCGTATTAGGTGCACTTCAACCACGGGAACCATTTCCATAAGTTATATTTAATACAATCAAGGCTAAACTTGGCGAATGCTATTTTACACATGCTATAAATACATGTATTCCAACCAGAGGGGAATGATATATCCAGGAGGAACGACCCTGTTGGCCGATCACCCTTCAAATACAGGCTGGCTGAGCTCAACTCCCATGTCTCTCGCCATATGTTTCATTTGGGCTTCGAGCTCATCCTCCATCCCTCCTCCTAGACCCAGAATTTGCCGAATCTTGTAAAAATAGAAAAAGACATCTGAACTGAGCAGCACGAACTTGAACACGATGTGCCGACCGTAGTTCTTGATCTTCTCCGACAGGGGCAAGTCAGGGGATTCGACCAGCGCGCGGGATGCCCAGATGCCCATGATCTTGATGCGATTCACGGGGGAGCCCAGGAACTGGTTGTTCGCCTGCACGATTCTCATGTTGCGCGATATAAAGATGAGCTCGCGAGGCCATTTGGTCTCGTCACCAAGGAATTCGCGAGCCGCTTGCCGCATCGCCTGCTGCATTTCGTATTGCAACTTGGCCCTTTCCTTTTTGCTCAAGCCTTCAAGCGCCTTGGACGTCGTCTTTTCTCCCCCCTGGTATGGCCGCAGTAAGGTGGCGGACGCAAACAAGTCGGCATTGTTGACACCCCACTCCTTCACAATCCCACTGATACTCTTGTTGTCAAATGTCAAAAGGGCTTTCCAGAGTCGGGCATATTGGTGTCTGAAGCTAGGCTCCATGTGGACGTAAAGACCGTGATCCAAAAGAACAAGCTCGGCTTTTCCGTTAGGTTTGCGGCGGACAAACCAGTTGCCAGGGTGCGGATCACAGTGTAGCCATCCCCAGAGAAACATTTGCGCCGAGAAGAGATCAACCATTGTCTTCATAACTTCGTTAAGTGATAATCCCAAGCCACCACGGCCATACCGGCCTTTCCAGTGGTCTCGTTCTGGCTTGAGTTTCTCCGCGGTAGAATGATTATAGGATGATGGTCGAGGAGCTGGCTTCGTGCCTCGAGGATCCAGCGGTGTTCCATAACATCCTGGGCTACCTTCGCGCCACCCCCCATACCAGGGCCGGGTGATAGTATCTTTATCCCATAATCGAGCACCTTCAATCCATTCAGCAGTCATTACTCGTTTTGAGCTCAGCTCACGGTACACTTTTGGAATGTAAACTCTATTTCGGAGACGTGGCTCAGCTGCGATGAATCTGGCCATTCGCTCGGCGTTATCGGCTTCATTTTCAAAATCAGTTTCCAAGAAAAGACGCTCGTTGACAAACGGTATTAGACTGTAGAATGGGATATCAAAAACTCGGCTGTACACCCACGTAACGACCCTGCAAATCGATTAGAGAACCTTCATTGGATAAAGAAGTGCGAGAACTCACTTGAAAGCCCACAGGTCCCATTTAACCTGCTGTGCAATCTCTTTCTTCTGAATTTTGATAGCCACTTCCCTCCCATCACTCAACTTCGCCCAATGTACCTGTGCAACGCTCGCACTCGCCCTTGCCGTCCTCTCCATAACTCCCGAACCGGGTTCTCCCGTAAACGACACGCCAAAGACCTCCTCAGCCGGCTTTCCAAAGTCCTCTTCAATCACCCGCGCTACATCCTCCCAGTCATTCTGCGGCGCATCATCAAACATGCGCGAGAACATCTTCTGGAACTCTGGCGGCAAGATGGCCGATTGCATGGCGATAGCCTGGCCGATCTTCAGGTATAGACCACCATTGACACGGAGTAGTTCGGACAAGCGCTCGGCATTGCGAGCGTGGACTGCGGCTATGGAACTGGCGAGGGGAGGGTCGGGACGAAAGTCGAGTTTGTAGTCGATGGCGACTATGATGCCGAGCGCGAACGTGCGGGCGGTGCGGGTGAGGCATGAGGCGTAGAAATACTGGTCAACGGTGTATATTGTGCCGAGAGATAGCGTGAGGTAGATAAACCGCCGAAGCCATGTAAGGGTTCGTCGATAGCTTTTGGCCGCAACTGGTTTTCCAAGAGAGGATGGAGGAGGGGGGACAAAGGGCTGGAACTGTTGGGCATGGATATGCCGCCGGCCGAGCGACCGAAATAACGTTGGAGATGAGGCTTGTCGGCATCGGTGTAAGGAGAGATGCAGATTGAAGGTGGGTGCGCGCGAGAATGAGCCGCTTGATATGCTGCGACACGGCGATCTTAGAGAGTTGGCAGTGAGTCGCATGGTCTGAGGATACCGGAGGCAGGCCGCGAAGGAGCGGACATGGCTACAACTGGCCATGAATCTGATAAGAGGATTGACCTGCCGCCATGTACTTGATACTCAAAAACTGGCTGATTTGCCTGAAGAGCAGGCCTGACAACCGGAAGCTTTTCATCCCCGATGAACTCTAGGCAAACGCCAAGCCTAGACTCTCCCGCTGGCTCCGCAGGGAGATATCGCATTGAATGAAGATAGAATGCCCATTGCTTGCTGAGATCGAGATGATCAGTCAATGCAGGCTCTCTCGACAAGAAGTTTCAGAGTCGTTGAGGCTCTAAGGCCGAATAATGAGGGATTCTTCTCATACGAGAACCAGAGGAGTAGCCTCGGTTGAACAAGATCAAGGCTGTCTGAACTAACTAGCGGCTTGACTCCTCTCATGAGACAAAACAGCGATGCGATGCTCATTGATGTACTAGGTCTTTTTCACCTTTGCAGAGACGCCTGGTCTGATCAGATCCAAAATTCATCAAGGCCGCTCATTAAGCGGCACGTAACTCAGGTCTTTCGATCCAAACGGAACAGCAGACCATCATGGCCTCAAGCCCAGAGGTTGTACTCTTTCACTATACTTTCTCGCCATACGCACGGCGAGTGACCTGGTTGGTTGGCCCCTTGGTTCTCTCCAGGTCATCATCACTCGCTAATTGGACTAATACCCCAGGTATTTGAATCTACGCGGTATTAGATACTCCCAATGTGTATGTTGTTGACCCCCGCAACATGGAATGTACTATTCTCATCAATCCGATCCCAGCTACAACCGCCAATAATGCCCCGGCCGGATCTTGCAGCCCTGGGTATCGAGTATCGGCGGATCCCTGTATTGATGATGGGGAAGGATGTATACTGCGACTCGAGGTTAATCATCCAGAAACTCGAAGAGCGTTTCCCTCATGGCAAGCTGGGGGCCGAGGATGGAGAAAGTAGGGCAATCGAAAAACTCTTGGAGGTATGGACCACGGATGGTGGGGTATTTGGTCGAGCGGCACAGTTGATCCCCACTGATACTCCTCTCACCTCGAATCCTAAATTCATTGCTGATCGAGCCGACTTTGTGAATAACAAACCGTTATCACGAGACACTGCGCTGAACCGAGCAGAGAGTATGGTCCATGCCAAGCATGCTTTTGAGGTCATGGAGAAAACACTGCTGGCGGATGGTCGAGATTGGATACTGAAAGGAGGAACACCTACACTGGCTGATATCCAAGGTGAGCAGGAGCAAACTTTTGTTATGCATCAGTGATATTGACCAGGTTTGAATACAGCGGTATGGGTATTCGACTGGATGATTGGACTCAAAGGTGCCCTTGATCCCGCTTTGATATCAGAACAGACCTACCCCAAAACGTTTGCGTGGGTCGCTCGTTTCCGGAAGGCTTTGACTGCAGCCAGGTCTGCAGCACCAGTGCCGCCAACCTTGACAGGGGAAGATGTGCTCGAAGGTCTCAGCCGTGCGCAATTTGCTGAGGCGGAAGGCACTGTTGATCCCACTGATCCATTGAAGTTGCAGAAAGGCGATGAGGTTTTTGTGTTCCCCACGGATACTGGAGTCAATAAGCGGGATAGAGGGAATATTGTAGCTTTGCATGGGCAAGAGGTGGTATTGCAGCGGAAAACGGCAGATGAGCGGTTTGATGTGCGTCTCCATTTCCCTCGCACCAACTTCAGGATTCTCAAAGTCGATAACATGAAACTATGATGGTGAGATGCTTCCCAGATTGAGTAATCGATTCTTTCCTGTTTCACGGAGAAAAGGCAATTCTGCATATCATAACAGGCTGATTCCGAAAGGAGTTGTCGCCTTGCATTTTGTTGGGAAGTCTCAGTTCCTGCCTCCAATCGGGACTAGGTTGCTAGAGCAAATACGATGCAAGTATCGGTTTACCATCCAAAACAGTCGCAACTTGTAATTCGATGTAATATGCGAGGGTAAGGGTTCATGGATATGAATGCGGATGTATGCGGATGAAATAGGAATTTCCTAGAGCACTCTGTTAGAGGTCTTGATCTGAAATTCCAGAAAGGGATGATGGCATTGCCGGAAAGTTTGTTAAGCCAGTTGAAGCAAAATCCTGATGTTGAGGGGTGTGATGGCCAAACTATAACGGAGCAGATATATGTATGGGCAGGCTGAGGGAAAGAGTGGACAATCATATGCGATAACGAGACAACCTGGGGGGGTTCCTATGGTCGCACAGGCGTCGCCAATGAAGACCCCGAAAAGATCTCGAGGCTGATCAAAGAGCCACTGGAGTTTTTTCTGTCCGCCGTGGGAGCGAAAACAACATCTGAATTTGGCTTCGGAAACAGGGTCTCTGTTACCCGTCTAGTTGTCGTCGCGTTGGGAGCCTTGGATTTCGCTGAGGAAAGAGAAGAGGAACATAAACAAGGAAACGGAGTGATGCCCAATGCATGTGTGCCTAACTCCAGAGAGCCGCTTGGCCCAACCAACTGCAGAGTTTGATTGGGCCGCGAAGACCACCAGAGCCCGGAACTTTATTTTCGAAAAGGATCGATGGCAACTCCATGTGAGAAAGGACTGGACGATTGTCTGTTGTTGATGTCGGGATCTTTTGGCGACCAGCTGCTGGCGTCGATATGACGTTTGAAAGCGTGTTGCAGAGAATCCGGGGAGGAGCCAACCAAGAGCAGCGAGAATGTACCCACTACCCGGTCGGGCTCCTCCTCAAAGGCAAAACGTTGGGTATCAAGGACCTTGTCAGAGGAACCAACAGCTCGGCCAGTAGGAAATCTCAGCTCCGGTGCCTGGATCTGATTAGACAGGACAATGGTTCACCTGAAGCCGCCACCGCAGAGGGATTGGTCACTGGAACCCTGTCCCGAATGCATCGAGATCAAGCCTAGAAGAAGCATGCAGCGTGCATCAAAAGCCAAAGAAGCTTGCTCTGTGATGAGCATCAAGAAGGCCGTTTTCTCTCCCGCCCTTTGATATTCAGTTGGACTTGACTTCTTGCGATGCCGCTTCGCTGCTGTTGTGCTTTGTCGCTGACATAAGCCGTGAGTCCGTGCTTCGCTTAAGATTCCTCTTTCGTGGCACCAATGGTCGTCGGCCAATCAGCAGCCCGTAATTGCAGCCCGGCCCCACTCGATCACCCCTCCCTGCTGACTCTGCCTGCCTAAACCCGTTTTAACCATTGCCCTTCCCGCGACATCTTGTCTCTCTCGCTCTCTCCCTCCCTCTTCTCTCTTCTCTTCGCCCGTCTCCCAGCTGAAGATTGACACGTTGTCCCCTCTCCGTCTTCAACCTTCCCTTCTGTCTTCTGTCTGCACTGGGCCCTCGTCTGCTTCCATCGCCTATCTCTGTCCTCTTCTCGCATCCTTGACCCCGCGCCATCTGACAAGCCCGTGTCAACAAGTCGAGCACTTGCTGCTTATATGGGAAGCATTGATTGCACCGCCAGGAACTGTTAACTAGTGTCTCTCTCTTGTCGTCGTTTTCCTTCAACTTAATAATACTCATTCCCCCCCAAAGACTCGGCGCAGCTTTCCTGGATTGACCTAATCCATCGTTTGGACTGGAAGACTTCCGGACTTTTTAAACCTGGTGTTGCCTGGAGCCATTTTACCCAACTGGAACCATACTATTCCCGTGTTGGAGTTGAGATACCTCAGGCCCTGAGATTTTTCCCTGTGAAACAAGTGGAAATAATTCTGCCCTGTAAACCAGGCGAGAAGGCCTAAACCCAAGGATTTTCGCTAACGCCTGTTCTATATTTCTGTTCACCCTTGAAAAAAGTTTGAACTTTCAGCTTGCCATCAGACGGAGTCATTGATACGGAAATCTCGTCTCTGCCTCAGGATCTTGCGGATTTTTTTTCAGTCCATTAAAACCAGGCCAGATATTCTCACATACAACATCATGGCACACTCAGAGCGTCAGAATGAATACTTCATTGAGAAAGACGGCATCAGCCGCGAGGTGATACAAGCAGATATCTGTCGCTATCTTGGAAATGACGCCCTTGTCAAGCCTGGGGTTCACCAGGTCCGCTTCCCTAATCTTAACGCCTTCCGATCCTAAAAGCTTTTCTAAAACTTCACGGTTTCTGGTAACTAACACTTGTATTACAGGGTCGCCCGGGATATTTTATTCGTGCTTATCGAAACTTGACTTCGGTACGCGGTTTTGAACCTCCATCCCGAGACTCCCATGTTTTGGCATTATACTAACAGCAGTTCTTTTTTTCAGGAGATGATCGCTGATCTTAAAGCCGATTCGGCTCGATGGGAAGCGGAGACGTCTCGCAGAGCTGAGAGAGGGCACCCCAGAGGTAAATGTTATCCTCCGGCACATATGCTACAGCGCCCTAACAGCGTTTCAGCCTCTTATAATTCCTCCGCCATCCACGAATCTCGGCAACAAGCGACATACGCTCCTGCTACCACTTCACAACCGTACATGGATCCATATGGCTCATCGCAAAATGCATATCCTCCTCAGCCAAATGCACCTGGATATCCACAAACATTCAGCCAGCCCTCCGGTTATCCTTCGGATCCGGCTACATATGGCACTAATCCAAATGCATATGCCCCAGGACAATCATCAGCTCCCGTGGTCACAACTGCAGAAATGCAGCCATCGTATACATACACCCCTGGCAACGCCTATCCATATGCAGATAGCCGGGCAGCTCCCCGCTACACCGGCCAAGGATATGAAAATGACGGCCCAGAATACCCACCGGTCGCTACCACGGGTATGGGCTATCCCCCAACGACTGCTCCCGATCCTCGGATGATGGATCCCAGATACTCCCCTGAAAATGCCTACCAGGACCCCAGGGCCCCAGTTAGCAGGACACTTCCGCCAAGGGATAGAGATGCTCAGCGTCGGCCTCGCTAATGTATCCAAAAGTCCACATGGTTTTGAAGTTCTTCGTGTTCTCCAGTCAAAAGTAATACATATTATACCGTGCTACAAGGGACAGCCGAAGGATTTAGATCTTTCACAATTCTCTTGCAGTCCGCATAATCAGTTCGTCCGGCTTCCTCTTTAATCTATCAAATCCACATACGACACGGATTGCCATAGATGGAGATCTCATTGAGATGAGAGATATATGTGGGCGTCTACCGACGTCGGAAGGTGCTTTATTGCCCTAAATGATGATGGAGCCTATTTGTTGACGGAATATCGGAACGGACATCTTAGCTCTATCTACGGACTGCTCTTAATGATTCCTGGGTCCGGCGCATTGCGGGTTGTTATTGAGGTGTTGGTCGGAAATGGCGGCTTCGTGTTGAGAACTGATGCTATTGCAAGGTGCCTGGTGGCATCCATATTCGTGGACCCGATGTACAGGATTTGTATTTGTTTTTATGGTTGTTTTCTAAAAATCTTGCTCTTGCGTCATCGCCGTGCCATCTCCCTACTTCGCTGGACTAGTGTATCGAAGTCTCCTTATCCTTTGTCCTGGGATTGCATCTTGGAGCCAGGCTGTTTGTTTTCATAAAGAAGGCAATGTTTTTAGTGGCTAGATAGCACATGAAAGGCGTTGATACGTGGTTTATCAAAATCAGCTAATCTTGTTGGTATCTTGTTGCATTCATAAGATTTTACCTGTCCTATCTGAGCTTCTTCCTTTTGAATCGAGGCTTTTCCTCCATCATTTCGGGGCGTTTATTGAAGTAACCCAGTAACTTCAAACTTGTGCCAACAAGGCGCAGAATAGTAGTGACAAAATTTCTCCATCAAACTCACCCGCTTCCTACATCCCTCGTCACTCACCGGGTTTGCTAGAATCTAGCGGAGTCTAGTGTCGAAGGATTTTAAAAGCAAGGGCAAACGTTTATCACACCAACTTCCTTTAACTTATTACCTGGCCTTAGGCCAAGCTTTTACTCCTCTGGGACTAGACGCTCAAATGATGCTCGGGAAATGTTCGCTAAATTCTATAAAACCTATGGATGTGAATGTACATAGAATGAGATCAAAAAAACAAACAAAACAAGCGGGTAGCCATCATTGAATAACTCCGCTGAAACCCCCCTAGTGTTCTACTCGGTAGCCATAGACCCGGCACAACACAATGTCACAAAAATAGTGATACATTTCCAAGGCCAGAGAAAGAAGATGGGCATATTTTCCGTTTTCATGTACTTGAATCTTTGCTGAAGCGACACGATCGGAGTTTAAATATTCGAGACCGGAGTAATGAGCGATACGGTTTTGCGGTGGGTGGAGTAGGGTGCTGCTGCTCAAAATTCTTTTTGGAATAGGGCGGAGAAAATGGCCTTTTGGGGAAAGTTATTCGTCATCGTAGCCTTGCGGTATCTTCCTTGGGCCGTGAGGGACTATAAAGCAAAGGGGTTGAAATATTAGCTTCATCTTTTTGTGAATGTGGGCGGAGAATATTATCCGGTCCAATTGAGCTGCCAATGGGATTCAATATGGATGACAAGGAGCCTAGGTATCTGAGAGAGCAAAGCAGAAATATATAGCATATTCGTCCTCTCTCGCAGCTGGTGATAGGCTCTTTTTTTTCTGTAGGATTAAAGGCCAAAAACGTACTTGGATAACTCATGGGCACCTGAGGTGGGTCGACATCTCCGAAGTATCGTCGAATCGGGGGCAAGGCAACCAGCGCGACTGGACCTAATGAGCCCATTACGACGGAGTAGAAGATCGCTGGTCTTTCAATCGCTGCCCATCGCATGTAGCGGAGGGGTGTTGACCAGAACATCGGCTTCGACATGGTTGCAATGCGGGAACTGCTCGGTTATGGCGGGTTCAATTGAGCGCAAAGAGGGAGTAAAGCGGTGGCGTATGGTGAGAGAGACCGGATTTCTCTGGCGAGTGCGCGACGAAAGCGAGGAAGCGCTGGTCGTGAAGTCGGCGGTCGGTGGTGCCCGCAATCGCGAGGTTGACGGCTTTCCGAGTTGCTGCTTTCTTGGCGTGTTGGACTGGGATCCAAACACGTAGCTTCATTCCAACTCGACTTCGCCCTGAAGATGTTTAGCTACGACCACGTTTGGAATTGGGTTGCATGCCATAAAGGGAGTAACTGAGAGTCGGTTACCTTTGCTGAATTCTTTTCCTTCCCTCCGCATTACCCGCCCGCACGGGTTAAATGCCAATATGCGGTGGTTACTTTCTTTGCTGGTCTTGGGTATTTACTATGGAGCCGTTCAGGCGTTAAGCAGTGCCGGCAGCAGACTGCTGGTTATACAAGAGGATGCTTCGGAGAAGCAATTGTATTCTACATTTTGGGCTGACCTTGAAAGTGAGTTGATCGAGTCAATATTGGACCATAGGCTAATCTATCTGGTCGCTGCACTACCAGGTCGGGGGTATTCAATAACTTTCGCTACCCCGAAAGACGAGAAGTGTTCTCTCTTTCGACATGGGGTTAAATCATACGACCACCTTATTCTCCTGCCTCCAAAGTCAAAAGGTAGCTTCTCCGCCCAGATCTCCATGTTGCCTTGAAACTGAAGCGTGAACCTCAGGACTCGGCCCGGCCTTGACCCCGAAAGCCCTCCTTGACTTTGTCAATGAAGATGGAAACATTATTCTAGCGCTTTCTGGAGGCTCGCCCACCCCTACGGCCATATCTTCCCTTCTCCTTGAACTAGACATCAATCTTTCGCCTGATCGAGCGCCCGTGGTTGCGGACCATTTCAATTATGATACTCTTTCCTCAGCGGATTTCCATGACACACTCCTCGTTTCTCGTCCGGATAAGTTGCGACCGGATGTAAAGAACTTCTTTGCTGGTGATGGAATTCTCGCTTTTCCAAAATCCGCGGGACAATCTCTGGGGACTGAAAGCCCGTTACTCGTTCCCATCCTTCGTGCACCAAAAACCGCGTACTCTTACGATACCAAAGATATAGATGCCGCGATTGAAGGGACTTTTGCGACAGGATCGCAAATTGCTCTCGTCTCTGCCATGCAAGCAAGAAACTCTGCACGTATCACGGTCTTGGGTTCAGCAGAGAGCTTGCAAGATAAATGGTTCTCCGCGACCGTCAAAGGGCCAAAAGATGGAAAAGAAAGCAAGACCGCGAATAGAGATTTTGCGAGACAACTTACCGCTTGGACATTTAAGGAAACCGGCGTTATCAGGGTGGGCAGGATACAGCATTATTTGAGCGAGTCGATAGCAACAACTCCCGCTCTCTTGAATGAGTCTAATCCAACCATTTACCGGATCAAGAACAATGTGGTACGTTGAATTCTGGTCGTCTTCTGGCATTAGTGTTACTGACAGTGATGTTTGCAGACCTTCAACATTGAGCTTTCCGAATACAGTTATGATCACTGGGTTCCCTTCGATCCCCCCAAAGATGATGCTGTTCAACTGGAATTTACGATGCTTTCTCCTTTCCACCGCTTAAACCTTAAACCTGTTTACAAGACCGCAACCGGCACCGTTTACGGTACCAGTTTCGTTCTCCCTGACCAGCATGGCATCTTCTCGTTCCGGGTTAACTACAAACGTCCATTTCTCACCAACATTGTCGAGAAGCACGAAATTACAGTCAGACACTTTGCGCATGATGAATGGCCGCGCAGCTGGAGAATCACCGGCGGATGGGTTTGGATTGCCGGACTCTGGTCGGTAATCGGTGGGTTCCTTGCATTCGTCGTTGTGTGGCTCTATTCAGCGCCGCCAAGGGAAGAAAGCATTGTGAAAAAAGACCAGTAGATCGGGCATCATAACAGCGTATCGCAATTTTCATGTTCTGTCATGTTTTATTATATCGCCTTGAAAATATGTTCCATGCTAGCGGGATAGAAATTATCAAAAAGGGTCAATCATTTTTACTTGAAAAGTCAGGCAAAATTTAGGAGAGAAGTATGCTTTAGTCACACAGGTATATATACAGGATAATGCCACAGCATATCTCGTCAGAAGTCTAAAACGAGTCAAATGCCTGCCCAACGCCTTCCAATAAATCGACCATCACATGTGAACGCCATCATGCGGCTAAATAGGAAATTTTGTAGCCAACACCAGTGACCACCCCCACTACACCCTCAATACTGTCCGAGAATTACAAGCCCCTTGTCTTCTCCGGATCCATCTGGAACTCATCTCCACTAGTCTCCTTTATTGACTGAACCGCTGGTTTGCCCGCGTAAAGCTGGGGAACGGGGGCCCTCTTCTCGACAACTTCACCCGTCGTCGCATCGGTTTCCTTGGTGAGCGCGACGGGGGCGTTGCCTCGGAAGCGTTTGCGCATATCGACCATACCACGCCTATTTTAAAAAAAGCGAAATTTCGCAAGTTAACATTATACTTGTTGTAGGCGTAGTGCAGTGAGTGGCGGCGTTGCACAAGCAGCAGGCGCGCCTTGGGGGAGGGTGGGGGTTGGGTTTCCACAACGTACTTGCATTCACTGAAGCCCTTCTTGAGTTGTTGACATTTCATGGGGAGTTGTTCCAATTGCGGTGAGCGAAGACAGTCTTGAGGGGTGTTGCGTTGGACCATGATGCAGTCCGATTCTTGCAGGCATTGGGCCAGAGCCTGTCCTGCACGGGTTGGATTAGCATGCGATGTTTTGCAAAGAGTGTACTGGGGAAGTATGGCATACGGATATCTTTGCAGGAGCTCGGCATGGCGACGAGTGGTCATGTATGATGGCTTTGGGGATCTCCAGCAATCGAACGGGAATATCAGGCGATTGGCGAGCTTTGTTCTGGTTGGCTGGATCATTAAAGGTCATGTGACTATGCAGTTGGCTACCATAGCGGATTTCCTTGAATCCAAAAAACCTTAATATAACCATAGATTCACCATAAAGATCCTCGTAACCCTTAGATCACTGTTACCACTTTGGGTAACTGTAAATCCACTGTAAAATCACAGTTACTTTGTAGGGCATGAATTCAAATCAGATTTGTGTCTAAAATATTATGGTTTGACTCTTTGAACAGTGAATTTTGAAGTCATGTTGTGGAATTGAGTAACAAAAGTTCCATTTTGGCCACAAAGACCCAAAGCTGATCTAACTAGTCTTAAAAAAGCAAAATCCAACCTCCCATCATTCAAACCAACTCTTGCTTCACTCTTTTTTTTTATTTCTTCTCATTGTCTGACTTCTGCTCCAGTTTTGCCAAATCTGACCTGATGATACATCTATCCAAGTTCAGCAAGGTGAGCAGGATCTTTGCTGCTTTCAGAGCAGGACTTGGAGAAGCAACCACAGAAGAATCAGCTGGAGCTGCTGCAGAAGAAGAAACAATCAGAGCTGTCAGAGAAGAAGCAATCAGAGCCATTGGGGAAGCAGAAAAGTGAGATGAACCCAACAAAGCAAATTTTCATGGCTCAGAACCAGAACCAGACATGACAATGCCAGAGCTTGAAAATGGGCTGGAGCCTGATGCAGCACTCAAAAAAGAACTTGAGCTAGGGGGAGAGATTGCTACAATCCAATTGAGTTAATATAATTTAGTGAGAGGCATAAAAAATCACTTACCTGCTGGCACATTAGAAACCTCAAATTGAGAGAGGTCAGGAGTCCAGAATTGCAAACTTGAAATATCTAAATTGCTGAAAACATCAGAGCTCATATTAAATGAGCTTTTCATATCAGTCTGAACCTTCTTTCAAGAAGAAGATTCTTCAGATTTCTTGTCTTTCAATGTGGAATGAATTGCTTCAGCAATTCAGGTTGGAAGAGTCTTGAATCATTAGCATATTATATCAAGTTAACTTGATATATTTACTTACAGCAACTTGTGTATTCAACATCATGAGTTCAGTTGTGATCATCTCATTGAGCTTAATGAGTTTCTTGAAAAATCTCAGATTCAGCCCTGGAGCATCAATGCCAAAGATCAGATTGTGCTCAACTTCAGAAATTGGAGGCAATTCAGCTTGCTTTTTTTCAAGCTTGTCTTTCAGCATGCTCATAATACCAACTGCAGTTCAAAGATGGTTCTCTTTGACCATCTTATTTGCTGTTTTATTAAAGACTTTGATGACCTTCAGAAGTTCAATAATCAAAGAAATTAATTCTTTTGAAAAATTAATGCAGCTCTTCTTATTGTGAGAGCAGTTCATGCAGGCCTTTCTGCCATAAACCTTGTCACATAGTGCATTCATATGATTCAGAACCATGAACACCAGAGCACAATGTTGGCACATTATCTCACTGCCATCTTCTTCTTCAGGCTCTTTCACTGATTTCCAACCCCATCTCTTCAGAGTTTGCTTCAGCATCTTGCTTGCTGCTGCTGCTGCTGCTGTTGTGAATGTTGTCAGCTTTCAGAAGGTCATTTTGACATGTTTCTTCTCAAAAAAAAAACTCCATCAGTCTTTGAAAATGCCATACAAGAAGAATATCAACTTACATCTGCAGATTCAGGACTTTTATAAACACAAATTGAGAAAAAAAAGAGCCAAAGTCAGGGGGGGGAGAGGGGGCCAAACAATTATATGAAGCTTGAGAAGGAAGAAGGAAAAAGATTGTGGAAAGATTCAGTTATTTTTCTGTTATAAGTCTTGTGTTGCTAGCTTTGTTTGCATTTCCTAATTGAGCTGATCATGTGATATAGACAAATTCTGCTTGATCTAAGATTTTTATCAGATTCCTACTTGAATTAAAAAAACACCCATATTTGGAATTTGGAAGCTCTTTTCAAGAGCTACATTCAATATTCTCTACTCTTACAGATAGCTGACTGCTGGAAATAGATATTTGCTTTAAAATCTGCTTCAAAATCCACTTCATTATGTTTAAAATATGCAATATAAATCTATTCATGATGCTCTATTTAGAATCTCTTTGATGAGATTGTCCCAGTGAACTTGATCTTTGCAATTTGGGCCTCCTTCTCATTCAAATCCACTGTCTTTGACTTCTTGCACCCTTGCTTGTTCTTTTCAGCAAAGTCAGATTTCTCCACATTGGCATACTGCTCCACTTTGCTCATATAATCCCAGAATTGGAGAATATTCTTCCAGAATTCAAATGCCTCTTTCTCTAAACTCTTCTTCTCAGAGAGATCATGATACAATTTAATCTGAACAGCCAAATTGGCAAAGATTTCTGCTTTTATATTAGTGATTTGCTAATGAATTTCAAAGATATAGTGTATATTTTAAATACCATCTGCTGAATTTCAAGAATTTCAGATAGTCTACAATATTGGCCACCCAGAAAAACACCTGGAAGAAGCTCTTCTCACTGAATGTTTTTATGAAGAAATTGAAGAGCTTGTCAGAATTGTTGCAGCAGTGCATTCCAATATCAGAATGTTTCTTGTGATCAATCTTCTTGATCTTTTCTATATGTTTCTATTCTCAAATTCCAGTCAACCAGCAGTTTTCAGAAGAATTCAGATTATACTTACTATCATGTTCTAGAGAGTTCTGCTTTTTCAGAACTTTGTTGTCTCTTGGATGCTCACTCTGGCTGCACTATACATAAAGAAGAAGTTCTCAATCTTCTCATGGACATTCCAAATAACCTCATTCATTTTGCCTTTGTTAAAGGTGAGCAAATACATTCATTGAGTCTTATGGGTGAGCTCCATCACAATCAGCTCATTCTCTTTTCAATATCTCTCAGTGTCAGAATGAGTCACTTGCTTCTTGCACTTCTTGATCTTCACAGGCTCTTCCAGGGCTGCCTGCTTGGCTGGAGCCTCTTGCTCAGTCAGAGCTGCTGATGCTTCAGATTCTTCAATAAGATTCTCAATTGGTGTCTCAAGCAATTCAAGAAAGCTTTCTTCCATTGTAAATAGTTTGATATTATAGAAATTATATTATGGATTTATTTGATTCAATTAGAATTGTTGTTCATTCTTGTAAATAAATTCAACACTTCAATTTCAGATTTGTGAAGAATTTTCACCTAGTACTCCTTTTTCCAATTTTCAAAAGGGGTTATTTTGACAATTTCTCACTTTCAATCTCTTTTCATAACCTCTGCCAACATCTCCATCCTCAGTTCAATTTCTGAATTGCAGCTTGTTTAATCAAAATGTCTCATCCAACTCTTCAAAATATCAAGCAAATTGCACTACAAAATCTGAATTTGACCTCAGAAGCATCTGGCGCCAGTGCTGCTGGAGCAAATGTTGCAAGAGATGTCAACAAATCTGTCAATTCAGTGGAATCTGAAGATCAGCTCATGGAGATCCAGCAGCATGAGCTTTTGAATAGTGATTCCAATAACAATGATGAAATTGATCTTATTGTGAGCTCAATTGGTTATATTTATGTATATCAAAGCTAACACAGTTGGTATTAGTCTACATTAGATGCTGATGATAAAGAGAATCTGCTTGACAATGAGTTTCAGCTGCAGAATATCATCAAAGAAGTGATTGTGGATATCAAACAGTCTACAATCAAGAAGCTACTAGAGCCAGAGCCAGAGCCAGAATCCAATACTAATGTTCCAGTAAATCTACTGGAGTTATCAACATTAGAAGATGAATTTTTGGAAGCATTACTCAACATAAGAGCCAAAAAGTATGAACAAATGAAATCCTTTGCAATGGTCTTTGCTTTATGATGTGAACAAGTGGGAATCTCTCACCAGCAGTATCAATCCCTTCAGAAAATTCTACAGAATCTTAATGACATTAAACTGATCAAGACACTACTCACTGGGCTTTCTACACTTAAAAAGAGATGCAGAGCTCAATTTCTGATTCTACCACTCCAAAAAAAAACCATTCTGGTCATTTCAATCAAGATGTCAACTCTCTCTGCAGCTGAAAAGAAAATGGTGGAGAGCACCCAACTGACAAATGTCTATTTTCAAGATCTAGTAGCACTCTTTGCTGCTTTGATGAAGTCTCCAAGCTTCTGCTTCAAAGTTCATATTGACATGGTGGAATTTGTTGACAATCCAACAGAACTGTGGCATTCATGAAGTTGGGGGAGCTCCATAAAGCACTCATCAGATGAATTCACATTGTATTCTGACAGAGAATCTATTTTCCCTTCAGATTTCTTGAGTTTCCAATACAATAATGACTGCCAATGCAATAAAAACCCCAACTATCATCATATTGGCTGAGTTCTTTTTATCAGATGTGATAAACAAAGCAATACCTCAATCTCAAATGCAGTCATGCTACAAGTTCAGTCTGTTCTTCAATTTGACTCTTCTTATTACAATGGAAAGTTATCTGTCTTGAATCTGATGCATCACCCAAAGAAATTTCTCCTTCTCAAACAGCAAGATGAATTCATCTTTGAATCCAATGTTCTGTTCCAAATTGACATGCATTTAGATTATTCATTCAGTCTTCAAGAGACTCTGCAAGCTCCAAATACTGACTCTCACTTTGTGTGAAGAGTTCTAAATGTCAAAGGAGATAAATTGAATGCTCAGTCTATTGTCAAGATGAACTCTTTACACAGAGAGCTGGAGCTGGAAGCATATGACTGAGCAACTCTAAAAAAGATGTTTACTGTTGACCAGTCAGTTAAAAAGATGATCTCCATACCATATCAGCTCTTTATTAATGAATTCAGATTGTATCAGAATATGTATCAGAGTCTTATGGGATTTTATATGATTCCCACTGAGCTTACAGCCACTCAATGTGCCAAAAAAAACAGTGTTTATACACTTACTTTCAGATCTCATGCCACCAACTTTCCCAATGTTATTGAAGCTCTTGCCCCTGAATTGACAATTGTTGACAGCAGATTTGAGATCAGTATTGCCAGTCAAGACAACATGTAGATAATTGCTTCTTGTATTGCCTTCTTAGAGAACATGCCACAGCAAAATAGCAATGCTGCAATCAAAGAACCATCAGCAATCCATTCCTGTCAGATTTGTAAGATTTTCAATACCAATAGACATGATATGCACTATGACATCCTTCAGAATGATTGATTCCACTACAAGAATCTTCATTTCTGCTGTCAAATTGATACAACAGCAATCCAATCTCATAAGAAGATTCTTTGCAAGAAATATGATATAACTAGTGAGCAAACCTCCTTGTTCAAGATCTGTCTGTCTTTGAATTTGGTTACTTTCTTTCCTTCCAATTCCTGCCATAGTGAATTCTCTGGAATCTTCAAAATGGCACATGCACTGTTGGTAGATTTCATACTCTCACCCCATAACCAGACAGAGTATTGCCAACTGCTTCAAAGATTTCCTTTTCAATGGAGTTGGGCTTGTGTACAGTCTTCAATTACACATTTGGATTCTTACCAATTGCAAGAGCACACTTGAGCTTTCATTATAATCTCAATTCTTCTCTGACTTGCAATGAAACTTGACTGGATCTTCTCAATTTTTTAAAGAATGATGCCAGCAGTCTTTAAGCAGCAAATGGAGTCAGAATCAGCTGCAGTTGATATCATTGTGCAGACTTTTGCAGAAATTGCATGAAGCAATTGTATTCTCATCTCTCAAATATGAACTTCATCCAACATTTTGAAAGACACTGTGCTTCAAGCACAAATCAGATTACAGCTTTTAATTGACACAGCAGCATGATTGATTGAGTCAATCTCCATTATATCTCAGACTGCCTCTGTTATAAGCACTTATCAGAGAGTCTCTCCAGCTTCAAGTCAGATGTTGAATCTCTTCCAAGATTCCAAAACCACAGTGAATCTCCAAAAGAAAACAAAGGCTATACAGACATTAAAGAACCACTCAAACATGCACATCAGAATCCATTACATGAAACAGGCAAAAGAATATGCAGTTCCCAACAATTGTAATGTACTTATCAGAGAAGACAAACATCATGAATATAAAAAGCTTGTTCAAAGAACAAACAAGCAGGATGTTGAAAAGATTCTTCTCACTTAGAAAAGCTTTAAGCATACATTGCTTTTGCTGCTCAAGAGAGCATTTTTAAATATTGAATCCAATCTCTCTGCCAATTTACACAAGCTATATCACTCATGCCCTTCTCTTTTTGGTTCTTTACTCTGCTTTGAAAACAATTTGGATTCCAATTTGAATACTGAGCATTTGGATTCCAATAATTTGAATACTGAGCATTTGGATACTGAACAATTGAATACTCAAGAATTGAATGTTGACTGAGAATACAATCTGAATGTTTGAGCTTGACAATCTGCAAATTCAATACTTTTAATACTCAGAATTCCAAATCCTCATCTATCTACATTAGTCACATTACATCTCTTTCTCAAGAAGCTCCAACAAGCATACAAGAACTGAAACAAGCCTTTCATTGTTGATTTGGGCCCTGTTGCCATCCAATTTTACCAAAATGTCAGTTTCTTCTTAAGAAATGACTCCAATTGGACAACATTGAGACAAGATGATATGATTGAAATTCTTCAATCTTTCACAACTGCAGCAGTAATCAGAAAGATTACTGTCATCTTTGTGCATGAGCTTAATGATCATGGTCAGGTTTTTCTTTTAATTGTGCCTGCTAAAGAGATCATGCAGGATTGGGTTCTTGAGCTCCTGATTCTTCATGTGGAGAATCAAAAGTACCAGCTTGTTGAGCTGCCTGCAGTTCAGAAGCTGGGTCTCTATACTATACCAGTCAGCAAATCCATGAATACAGAAAGGAATTTGGTTCTCAATCAGGCTGCAGAGATTGATATCTTTCTTTATTGCACTTGGGATGTCTTCTTTTTGTAAAATAGCTAAGACAGATAGTTGAATGGATCAGATTCTTCTAAGCACTAGTAATCAGATTAATCTGGCATCTCAAGCAAGAGACCAAGTGAGGCATGGAGGTTATAGAGCCATTACAACACTGTCATCAGACTTGTTGCCAGACTCCCTGTCACATAAATCCAAAGCCCTTTATGTGGCCACCCACAGGTTATGTGACAGAAGGGTCAATGTGATGGAAAGGGTAATGATGCAGATGTCGTTACCTGTTGGATTACATGTCAGATTTTTTTACCATATTGGGACAGTGGAGCTACGGTTAATCGGGCCTACAAATTTCCGCTATGGTAGTTAGTTACTTACATAATCAGGCACGATGACGTCAGCAGGATGGGTCCCTTTCAGTTTCCCCTTTTGAGCCTGGAAGATGATCGGAAAATGCCATTATAGGCGAAAGAACTCCTTTCTTTATGTGGCTTTCTTTCCTCTCGTTTGCGGAGAGTACTCCGGGCTGGAGGCTTCATGGGTAATAGTCATCACGATGGCGCGCGTCCCGGTTATTGGCAGATTATTCTGGTATGGTCCCCTTTTGATATTGCATATGACGAGGTCACCAGGACCGTGTCCACTTTCTTGCAAGGCTGGAAGTGAAAAATCCCACTAACTTGGAAACATATGTTGCTTGTAGGAATCAATACCTTGCGCTCTTTGGATCGTTGCTTTTTATCTTTCTTGAAGGAATCCTACACCTGATAACTTCGTCGCTGCGTAAGCATGACCATGGCCCCGATAGCTCCCTTGAGGAGTTGTCTAACGAGTATCCTAGCTCCGCCCGTGATTGGCTTTTTCTACAGACAATCTAAGCGACTCTTCAATGTTCTTTCTCCGTCCCAGGCCTGGGCAAAACAGCGAGGGCTTTCGGCGGCGGTAGCGAAAGCACCTGATTTCGTGGAGCTATGTGCGCTGTTTGGGTATGAGGCAGAGGAGCATATTGTGCAAACTGGAGATGGCTATCTGCTTGGCTTGCATAGAATATCGTGCGCAAAGCATGAACGGGGTAGGAGAGTGAACAGCGGAGAAGGGAGCTTACAAAAGCGAGTGGTGTATCTCCACCATGGGCTTCTGATGAACAGCGAAGTCTGGGTGTGTTTGACGGACGAAGAACGTTGTCTACCATTCCAGCTGGTGGAGCAGGGCTACGATGTATGGTTTGGGAATAATCGCGGGAATAAATACTCCAAGAAATCCACGATTCACTCGCCGGGCTCCACTGCGTTTTGGGATTTCTCGATGGACCAGTTTGCATTTCACGATATTCCGGACAGCATTGACTACATCCTGTCTGCGACGTCGCAGAAGTGTCTATCTTATATCGGCTTTTCGCAGGGAACGGCCCAGGCCTTTGCGACCCTGTCGATTCACCCGGGTTTGAACCAAAAGGTCAGCGTGTTTATCGGCCTTGCACCGGCAATGTCACCTGCTGGGCTCCACAATGGCGTGGTCGACTCGCTGATCAAGGCTTCTCCGGACGTGCTGTTTCTTGCGTTTGGCCGGCGAAGCATTTTGAGCTCCGCAACCATGTGGCAGGCTATCTTGTACCCGCCAATATTCGTCAGGATTATCGATGTCTCTCTTTCTTTGCTGTTCAACTGGAGAGGAGCCAATATCAGCACGGTACAGAAGTTGGCGGCTTATCCTCATCTTTACTCGTACACTAGCACAAAATCTGTCGTCCATTGGTTTCAGATCATCCGGAACAAGAGTTTCCAAATGTATGACGACGATGTTGGACCGACTCTGAATATTGGCGGAGTAGCGCGATATTACAAACCGGCCAAATTTCCAACGAGGAATATCAGAACGCCGATTGCGCTAGTATATGGTGGCAGCGACAGCTTGGTTGACATCGACGTGATGCTGAAAGAACTTCCCAGGCATACGGTTGCAACGTCAATCCCTCACTATGAACATCTCGACTTCTTATGGGCAAAAGACGTGCACAAAATGGTGTTCCCTCGTGTTTTTGAAGCACTCAGAAAGTTCGATTCTAACGTGGGAAACGCTTCATCTGGGAAGCAAAACCATAACGCGGAGACCAACCCAGACGGGCTATGAACATAAGAGTGAAGGAAAGGCGAAGGCCGACCCGAACATCTAGGACCTGCCTCTTATCTCTGGGATCAAAGAGCCGGCAGCATCGGACATGATCTCACCTTGTACGGAGTACCGAAAACAAGTCGAAGGACAGACGCAGACGGTTAAGCCAACAGGTCGAGAGCTTGTGGGCATTGCACTTTTACGTGAGCCGTTTTGGCCAATCCGTATTCCGCGGGATGGCATCGGCTAATAGACACGAATTTTGGAGATTTTCAATCGCGGAAACATTGCGCTGGTTGGCGCACAGGAGACCCGTACATGGGCCGTACACTTACTTCTTCAGCAAGCCTGTGGAGCTGAGCTGCGGTGTGACTTCAAACCAAGAAAGGGGATGGACATGGGGTTGGTGGGATTTCCTCGGGGGTCAGGCCTGCATGTACAGTACATACATCTACATACATTAGAAGAAGAAATTGTAGATGGCCGATTCCCAGGCGCAGAACGTGCATTAACTCCGTACTGACACTGAGCATGCCCAGGAACTGCCAGCAGCATTGAGATCCCAAAGATCTGATCGCGCATATCGGTTTCAGGGAGGGAGCTTTGATCTTTTTTTGCATCTCGATTTCCACTGTGTGAAATCCCATGCAGCTCCTCCCAGCTTGGCTCAGTGGCTCAACTGCTTGACGCCATTATCTTGGGCTCCCTTCTTCTTTTTCTTTTTTTTTGGGACCTGACAGTGACAGCAACTGTACTCACACTCACCGCCAAGGTCGCCAACAGCCGATCTGGCTGCTACGCAGATAGGCTGAGACTGGGAATGGCCATCGGTAGTCGTTCTGCATTATAGTCCGTATCACCAGGTTGGACTCTCCGGCTTCATGGGCATTGAAGGACAACGGTCGCTCCAAACTTCCCGACTTCGTGAGTCTAAAACTCAAGTGGAAAAAGAAAAGAAAAGATTGAAGGGGGCTGCTTTTGCTTTGCTTTTTTTGGTGATCGAATTTCCCTACCAAGCCACACTCTTGATATGACCCAAGAGTGCCAACATGGGGACAATTGGAGCAGCTAGAATGTAGATGGTCTGTACTGAGTAGAGAGCGAGAGAGGAGGATAGAACTGGAAGTGTTTCTGATAAGGTTTCTTTTCGCGCTGCTCGGCCCCTCCCAGCCGACTTTCTTCCAGCCGGCGACCAAGTTCAACGACTTGAGGACGACTGCGAAGTTCACGCTGCTTCGACCTCGCTCGTCTTCGTCGAGATTTCACGGAGCGTCTTCATGCCCGCTGCATCAGACATCAGTTTCGATTGCATCTTGTGAAGAGGCCGTATGCCAATCCTTTCCCATTCCTTCACAGCTCCCCCCATTGCCCAAGCTTCCCCCGGTCAACCCTATCGAGCATAGTGGAAATGATCGATTCTGCATCCAATGAGTATGCAAGTTGCTGATATTGTCTCCCGTTGTTTTAGAATTGGCGAGTTTCAGAGCTGCGGCCCTTTCTCGTCCCTTCGCGCTTATATCTGTTGAATCGTGCCAGGCCGGATAACTGTTCTGAGAGCTTCAGTTCCAAGACTGCAAGCAGTGGCTGCTAGTTAGCCAAACCCGCGCTGGATAGTTATCATTCTCAACTCTC
>NW_003052499.1:2182949-2244993 GCF_000003515.1 Uncinocarpus reesii 1704 | reverse complement strand
CTCCTCGTCGCGCGGATCGTTTACACACTTGCACGGATCGAAAATAACAGGGAAGACTGGCCCTAATCATCCTTGTACCAAGGCCACAAAGTAACCACGAAAAAAAAAGGAACAACAATAAACGCTCTTTCTTCATCCCACGCGTCTAGTTGACAACTCTAGACACACAAAAAACACACGACTGGGATTCGAAGGATAGGGCTTGTCCTCCGGGTTGCTTCGGGGAAAATTGCTTGCCCAGTAACCAAGCAGTAAGCTCCGCAAAAATTCATCTACCGAACGATCGGGAATGAAGTGGACGTAGCAGCAGCATAATCCACACCTGGCTTGTCTCAGTTGCCCTTTGACTGCAATCGGCGCCCTTTCTCCGCCATTGTCTTCCAGCCGATTTTCCCAGCGTATTAGCCTCCCTTTGTACTTCCTTGACGATCGCCCCCCGATCCGCTCCCGTGCCTCTCATTCCCTAATTTTCTTATTTTCGACGATAACTCGGGCTCTTCTACATTATCGATCATTTCGCAACAACCCCAAAGATGGCATCGAATCTACGGCTTCAGCCACGGTATGCCGACCTAGCTTAACAGTCTTTTCTTCACTTGCCTATTGAACCATTTCTCCTTCTCCTACCATGTCCTTTCTCCACCAACAGTTAGCATCTTGGCTAACAGCTCTTTGGCAAACCAGGCGGGAATACCACATCGTCGTGCTGGGCGCTGGTAGGCAATTCATTCATTGTTTTATGCATATGCTCCTCAATTGACTGACGAAACATTGATTGCGTGCTCTAGGCGGTGTCGGGAAAAGTTGTTTAACAGGTACGGGGCTACCGGTTTTTGTTCGATCGCGTTTCTGTTCAAACTGTGCTCCAGATTCCCCGGAATTGAACCGTGCAGCAAGCTTTTGCGCTGTGTTTTGCTCGTGCACGGTCGGCCTAACATGCTTTTCCTATAGCGCAGTTCGTCTCAAACATGTGGATTGAAAATTATGATCCCACGATCGAAGATTCGTACCGTAAACACCTTGAAGTTGATGTACGTCTGCTCTGTATCAATGCTCTCGATAGAGACACCCCAAATTAACCTGAAATCACAGGGCCGACATTGCCTCTTAGAAATGTAGGTAGCAACCTTACCCTTTAAAATAACTATTTGGGAAGCTTGGTCTTCCCATCACAGCCCATTTTCCACATATCGGCCATAGCTTGAGCCACAAGCTGATTGCTTATTTGAATTGCAGCTTAGACACTGCTGGAACAGAACAATTCAGTAAGTCCTTCCACAATTGGAGTCCCTACTAAGTTTTTGGTGAAGCCGTGACTAACCTGATTGTATTAGCTGCCATGAGGTACTTTCCCCTCTTCTTATGTTCTCCGACGAAAAAGTCCTATTCTATCGGACGTGACTTGAGCTAACAGATTACCGGTCAGGGAATTATATATGAAGCAGGGGTGAAGGATTCCTCCTAGTATTTTCGATCACGAGCATGTCCTCCCTCGAGGAACTAGCCGAACTCCGAGAACAGATCATTCGCATCAAAGACGACGAGAACGTCCCCATCGTGATCGTGGGAAACAAGTCTGACCTAGAAGAAGACCGTGCAGTGTCGCGGTCAAAGGCATTCCAGCTCTCGCAGCAATGGGGTAATGCCCCATATTACGAAACATCTGCCCGGAGGAGAGCCAATGTTGATGAAGCTTTCATTGATCTCTGCCGTCAAATCATACGAAGAGATATCCAATCAACGAAAGATCGAAACCGAGATCAGGCTTCGGGGAGGGGGAAAGATGGCCACAAACGAAGTAAGAAGCCAAACAGGAAAAAGGGGAAGCGGCCCGACTGCGTCATCCTTTGAATTTGTGCTTGAATACTTTTTGTTTCTGTTTTTTATTTTATTTTTTTTTTCTTCCACCGGTTTGCAACCCGACCTTCTTGAGACATCTATTCTCCTCCCATAAGTTTCGCCTTGATATACACTAAGCTCGACGCGCAACCGTATCTCTATCATTTATTGCTTTTTGGGGGCCCAGCAGCCGCCGGATATATCCTTCACGCCCTATGCCGTTGATCAGATTCACGGGTATATATTCTCGCTTTTTATATTCTTTCGTCAAAAGAAAAGTTTCCTTGGATAAATCTATCGTTTTGGTTTTTGCTTTTATCTGGGCCATACAGGCGCATACCAAAACGGAAAAAAAGCTGGTAATGGTTCGCCATGTTTTGGATGCTTTGGACTTCCAATGTATATTCCTTATATTCTTCTTTTTTTTTCCCCTTCAAGGGCCCCCTGATGTCGCCGCCCTGATTTATTCATAGTCTACCATGGTTTGCATCCTTTTCCTGTTCGATACTTCAGTGGGAAAAAAATATTTTCCTTTCATTTCTAGTGTTCTAGTTTCTTTTCCTTCTTTTCACCCTTGTAAGAAATTTATATACTAAGACTTGACTTTTCCCCTGCTTCGCCTTTCATGACAAGTGTCGGTTTTGCGGGCCCCCTTCCATGATCCGGCTATGTTTTTTCCTTTTTGGCGACAGCCCTCTTCATTAGCCTCCCGAAGGTTTGCCTTCTTGGGAAATATGTAATGACCCGTCTCTTCATTCAAGGCACCATGACACTAATCTCCATTTGATCTTGAATTCGTTGACCATCCGTTAATCATTCGAAGGGGTGAGGTCCCATTCTACCGTGCGAGTGTGGCAACTCATTTCGAAACGAAATCATACGACGAACTATCCGTCCAGACGAGCTTCTGGTCAAGATAGCCGAGAGACTCCCCAGCTCTGGGGGATCAAGACGCAAGCCGTGTGGAGACAGTTGCATGGGGGGGGGAAAACGCACTGACATCCATTTTACTTTTCTGTCCATCCTGCAAACACACGACAAGGATGTTCTGCAGCTCAAAACCTGACCAATGGACCAATGCGCGCTGCAGCTTGCATGACAGCTTGGTACTGCATGTCTAATTGGACGGTGGCAATTCGGAACCGCCAGCCATGCAGAAGCTTGAATCGTCTGTGTTCTCTGTTGCTTGCCGGAGTGGGATTTCCGGAAAAGAAAATATAAACAGTTCTGGACATTCTGTCCGTGTGTGTGTGGACGGACTATAACCGAGATTTTGACAACCAATTCGCATATACATTTCACACCCTCCCGGTAAGTCTACATGCAAACATAAGAAATAGGCAAAGCAACGGATAAAGAGCCGATAACCAAACGACGGGGGATAAAAAAGTACACCCTTGCAGCCTCCCTCTTTCATCAACGGCTATGTTCATATCATATCAACAATTCCCCCAATTTTTACATTCTGAACACACCAAACTTCGTCTTCACATCCTCAGCTCTTCCACCCAACGACGCTGCCAAGCTCAAGCCCAGGATTCTCCTCGTGTGCGCTGGCGGAATGACTCCGTCGTCCCACAGCCGTGCAGAAGAGAAGATGGCTTCTGACTCTGCGTCAATGCGGGCTTTGAGGTTCGGATCGGCGGTTTTGCCGACTGCAGCCATCACAGCGGACAGCTGCTCGGAGCCCATGACGCCGATTTTGGCGTTGGGCCACATGTAGAGGAAACGAGGAGAGTAAGCGCGGCCACTAGGAGAAGAAGTTTGTCAGTTCACTTTACTTTATTTTTTTTTTTCCGTCTCTTTTTTGGTGTAGAGGGGTGAAAAATGAGAAATGAGCGGAAAAGGCCGCATATTGGCCCCCAAAGAGGCTGAGAGGCCGGGAATCAAAAAACGTACCACATTCCGTAATTCCCCGCGCCGGCGCTAGAGCCAAAGACTACTGTGAACTTGGGGACATCTGCACACGCCACGGCGGTGACGAGCTTGGCTCCGTTCTTTGCGATACCACCTTTTTCAGCGTCTGCACCAACCATGAAGCCCGAGATATTCTGCAGAAACACCAACGGGATATTTCTTTGAGCACAGAGCTCGATGAAATGTGCGCCCTTGAGCGACGATTCGGAGAACAAAATTCCGTTGTTAGCAACGATGCCGACCTGGGTGCCGTATATGCGGGCAAAGCCGGTGACCAAGGTTGAGCCGTAATCGCGCTTAAATTCGGCGAATTCGCTCCCGTCGACAATGCGAGCGATGACCTCGTGGGCTGGGAGCTGACGGCGAAGATTGGTGCCTACGATCCCAGACAGTTCCTCCGGGTCGTACAGAGGCTCTTTGAATTGAGAGGTTGACGGCGAGAGAAGTGGGAAGGTGGATTTGGGATAGTTGAGGTTAGAGATGGACCTGCGGGCGAGGACGAGGGCGTGCGCATCGTCGACGGCGAGATAGTCTGTAACACCGGAGATCGAGCTGTGAAGCTTTCCGCCGCCGAGGTCTTCAGCGGAGACGACTTCACCGGTTGCGGCTTTGACGAGCGGTGGGCCTGCAAGGAAAATGGTTCCCTGATTCTCGACGATGATGGTTTCGTCGCTCATGGCGGGAACATACGCACCACCGGCGGTGCAAGGGCCCATGACAACGGAAATCTGAGGGATACCTAGAGAGCTCATCCGGGCCTGATTGAAGAAAATGCGGCCAAAGTGGTCCCTGTCGGGGAAAACATCTGCTTGATGAGGCAAATTGGCACCGCCAGAGTCAACAAGGTAGATGCAAGGTAGCTTATTCTCCTGCGCAATTGCTTGAGCGCGTAGATGCTTCTTTACAGTGATCGGGAAATATGTTCCTCCCTTCACGGTGCTGTCGTTTGCCACAATCATGCATGTCACCCCTTCCACGGTGCCAATGCCTGTGATTATGCCTCCAGAGGGAACCTCATCGGCCCCATACATCTGATGGCCAGCCAGCGGCGAGAGTTCAAGAAATGACGTGCCGGGGTCAACCAAGGCTGTGACCCGATCGCGAGGCAGCATCTTCCCCCTCGCGATGTGCTTCTCATGGGCTTTTTGTGGTCCGCCTTTGGCGATTTTAGCATGCAGCTCCGACATCTTCGCTAGTAGATCGTTCATCTGTTCCGCATTTTGCTTAAAATCTGGAGACGATGTGTCCACTGCAGTCGGCAAGACGGATATGGCTGATGCTTGGTGGGCATGTGTGTAGCTTGCGACGGAGCGGGACGAATGTTGGAGGATAAAGTAGGCATTGGGTCGTTGCCGTCTTAGGGTGAAATGGGCATTGGCTGAGAGAGCACATCGAAGACTCCTGAGGAGCTTGGTAGAGGGAGCTGCAGCCATGTTGCCTGTTGCTGAGTATCCAACAGTCTGAATGGCGCGGAGTGGAGAGATTGGGGCGGAGTGTCGAAACGGCGGCGGAGAGTTCAAGCAGAAACCAACACTTGGAGCATCTCCCAGATCAGGGGAAGAAACTGTCTAATAACGCCGGCGTATCTTCAGCGATCCCGTTCAAGAAAATTTTCAAGATGTCATCGTCGTGTCGCTCTCTCCGACCGGTCTGCCAGCGATCAGAAGCGACGGGCGGTGTTTGTCGTGTTTGCCTGCCGCATCGGCGAGAATAGCCGCGAGCAGCCGGCACCCCGGGCCCGATCGAGAAAGTATGCCGGGCGCTGCGGGCACTCCCCAATACCAAAATTACATACAGAAATGGACTTTGGTCGATCGGCCTTGGGCTTGCGACTGCTTGCCATCTTGTTTTCCCATCTCGTTTTCTGCTTGGTGATAACAATCGACATTCGTGTGCAAAATGGCTTCTCCTTGTCTTCCACGGCTCTTTGGCCGGACTGCTAGAACCCTTTGCAGGCCCAGACGGCAGCTTGTCCCTCTGTCGTCGTGGCGGGCAGCTTCCACCAAACATCCCCAGGGCTTTACTCCCCCGACGGAAGAGGATCTTGTGGAATTGAGAGAAAGAGTCCAGGAGTTTACAAGTGAGCTTGGCAACTTGCACCTTAACAGAAGCTGGATGCTGACTGTGGACCGCAGGACGTGAAATTCCTGAAGAGGTCGCCGCAAAGACCGATGCCGAGAATAACTTCCCTCCGGAGATGTGGCAGAAATTGGGCGAAGCTGGGTTTCTCGGAGTAACTGCGGATGAGCAATACGGCGGTTTGTCGATGGGTTACCAAGCCCACTGCATTGTTCTGGAGGAGATGAGCCGTGCTTCTGGGAGCATTGCTCTGTCCTACGCCGCTCACTCCCAACTTTGCGTCAACCAGCTGTCTCTGAATGGAACTCCTGAGCAAAAAGCGAAATATCTGCCCGGTTTGATATCAGGAGAGAAAATTGGTGCTCTGGCCATGTCTGAACATTCAGCTGGATCTGATGTTGTAAGCATGAAAACGACCGCCAAGGCTGTGGACGGCGGATACATCCTCAACGGCACCAAGATGTGGATTACAAACGGCCCTGATGCGGACTATATCGTTGTTTATGCCAAAACCGAGCCCACCGGCGGCTCAAAGGGCATCACCGCTTTTATTGTCGAAACTACATCCAAGGGATTTTCCTGTGCACGAAAATTGGACAAATTAGGAATGCGAGGCTCAAACACCGGTGAACTGATCTTTGAAGACCTCTTTGTACCAAAGGAGAATGTTCTCGGAACAGTTAACCGTGGAGTCAAAGTTCTGATGGAAGGATTAGATTTGGAACGCTTGGTGCTGAGTGCCGGGCCTCTGGGGTAAGGAGTCTCAACTGTTATACAAATTCATGGGTATGTGCTAACATTCACATAGCATCATGCAAGCTGCCCTTGACCTCGTCCTCCCCTACACCCACACTCGCAAGCAATTCAACACCCCCATCGCCCACAACCAACTCGTCCAGGGCAAGCTGGCAGATATGTACACCAAGCTCGCCGCATCACGCGCGTACACTTACAACACTGCCCGGCAAATTGATAACTCGGCCGATTCCCCTGAAGGCCCTCAAATCCGCACCCAGGACTGCGCGGGAGCCATTCTCTACGCGGCTGAACGTGCGACTGAGTGTACTTTGGATGCAATCCAGCTGATGGGCGGCACCGGATATATCAATGAGATTCCCGCCGGTAGATTGCTGAGAGATGCAAAGCTTTACGAGATTGGCGCGGGAACAAGTGAGATTCGACGAATGGTTATTGGTCGGGCGTTTAACAAGGAGTATGCTTAAGACATCGGGAGCTGTTCCTCATAGTAAATGATACCTGCGCTTAAAGTCGTCCGCGTTGGGGATTCGTGTATAAAATTTATAGCCTAGTTTTGCAATGAATTAGATTTGTTGATAGACTGGATGTTCCTTTTGTATTGAATGTCGCCCTAGCAATACACATAAAATTATACTGTGATAACGCTTAACAAAAGCACTGTTAATATCCGTGGCACGCAGCCCCATAAAAGGTATCTTAGCACTACTTCTTCCGTTCTCTTAAACACCGCTTGTTCTCTACTGACGTTGACGACCGTGAAACTTTTGCCGCGGGTGCCTTTTGAGATGCAGCTTCCCCCATTTTTGCTGGCCTTCCTCTCTTCCTCGCTGCTTTCCCCTCCTCTTGTTCGGCCAAGTCTGAAGGACTAGCCTTTCTCTTCTTCCCATAGTGACGAGGCAGCTGCTTCTCACTTGATACAGAGTCGTCAGCGAGAAAATGATAGCTAGACTCGGGGCGCTTGGGAGGACCCACAAGGACCTGTATCCCTTGACGAGGCTGTGGATCCGGTGAATCTGCACTTCCGTTGGTTGTTTTTCTTCGTTCTGAGGTGACATCCGGAGGCGGGGATCGCGAAGCCTCAGTATCAGCGCTTGATGGCGGTGTAATGTCTTCGACAGCGGTCATCTGTTTCAGTCGAGAAGAAGGTTTGTGGGACGTGCGCTTAGACTGAAAGGTATGTTTGCAAGGTTCAGACGAAATTCCGCTAGCGCTCTCCAAATCTTCATGTGCAGCATCGTTAAAATGGAGTGGAGGAGGGGTATATGCACTCCGGCCTATGAGAGAATATGGTGATTCGCCTGTTTCGGCATCGTCCTCGACGCATTCATCCTCACAGAGGGAAGGGGCGGAATCGTAAATCTCAGGTTTGAGGGATGAGATTTGGTCGTGAAGATGATTATTCGTTTTTGGGAGGCCTGGCATGTGAGTTGTTGAATGGTTGGCGTGGATAGAAGGGGATTTAGGTTCGGGATAGGTGAACAATTCACGCCAATTTCGTAGTAGAGAGACTGTCTCACCCATACCCGGTTCGTATAACTCCTCCCGCCGTAAAGAATGAGAAGGCGTTCGCCAAACAACGCCGCGGAAGGAATTGATGTCCGGATAAAGCCCTTTGACGCCTTTCGGTGGTCGCCCGTCCTGGTCAACAGAAAACCGCTTTCGTTTTGTGCCAGGGGTTTTACTGTTGCTGTTCATAGATGTCCCTTCCTGCCGGTTAACAATTGATGGATCGTCATCGTAGTACTCATCGGTGTAGTAATCCCAGTCCGAGTCGCTTTCCAGGGCAGCATACAATGCCTGATCGGTTAGATAGACCGGCGAATGGATGGTGCCATTAGCAAGATCATCCTATCATATGATTAGACGAGAAACAGATAATGGTGCGAGGAAGAAGCTACCTACAACAATGTCCGCATCTCCCTCGTCCCAGAAAAGCCATTCTCCGTCATAGCCCTCGTCATAGTAATCCTCTTCGTCAGACATTATCGCTATATGTCGGGTCAATCGAAAATTGAAACTGAGCCCAAGTCTTCCAGTAGATATCGTTTAAAGAGCTCAAGTCGCTACAGCACCAGAGAAAAAGGGTATTTCAACTTCAGCGCGCCATTCGACCCGCTAGTTATGGCTCATGTGTTTCACGACGGAATGCGGGGTTGAGCTCGTTGAATTTGCTTCCCCGCCAATTCAGGGGAGTAGGGGATCTCAACGTTTTTCTTCCAATGGCGTCGTTAAGAGAGAGAGAGAGAGTACGCTGTCTTGATAGCAGATCGCCGGTGCAGTCGACGCCAACACTGAGAGATCGCGGCTGTTGGCCATCGCTGCTTCTCGAGTTCGAAGCCTGACGTAGGACACAGCACGTGATACCGAATGTGGCTGGAAGGGGCAGGTGTGCCGAGAGCGGTGCTCGTCTCGTAACGCCATTACGTCAGGGCTGTAATTATCGGGTCCCCACACCGAGACTCGCTTTCCGTCGGCACCAACTTTATCTGATCAGCCCGGCCAAGCGATCAACAAGCGGTCTCTCGGGACTTTTGGGCGCAGGACCAGCGAATCTTCGGGGGAAGCAAGCGGAAAAAATTGAAAACCTGCAACCTATTTCTGAGTGGGAGGATGATTCTACCTTGATATCATATTTCCTGAGATTGTTTCAAGCTGTCCCTCATTCCAGTCGAGTCCGATGTCTTTGCAATCCTTCATATCCCGCCTTCCTCCCGCCACCAAGCTCAGCCGAAAGGCACTTCTCAGATCCGTCGCGAGGCACTCGTCGTCACTGTCGAGTTCCGCCGGTCGTGATGGGACAGCTCTGGGTTCCATTCTGATTGCCAATCGTGGCGAGATTGCGCTGTATTCTCCCCTCCGCTATCAGCTATCGGGTTGGGAACTAAAACTGACTTCTGATCAGACGAGTAGGACGGACGGCTGGCCAACATGGCGTCCGGGTAACCACCTTATATACCGATCCAGATGCTCACTCCCAACATGCATTGAGCTCTCCGTTTGCTTACAATCTGGGCGAGACGTCCGCATACCTTGACGGGGACCGGATAATTGAGATCGCGAAGCGCGAAGGCTGCAAAGGCATCCATCCTGGTTATGGCTTTGTATGGCACTACTCCCTACATTCTTCGACTGTGAACTCAAACTTGGTTCGCTGACTGTACGATAGCTAAGTGAAAATGCTGGCTTCGCCCAAAAATGCACCCAGGCTGGCCTTGTATTCATTGGCCCGCCATGGAAAGCTATTGAAGCTATGGGAGATAAAAGGTACGCTCCGCATTCTTGATATTTGTATGTCTCTTTTATGACTTGGCTGCTGAATGCAATACGTAGCCGATCCAAGGAAATCATGACCGCGGCCGGTGTGCCTTGTGTGCCTGGTTACCATGGGGCAAACCAGGATCCAGACTTTCTCCAACAAGAAGCGGATAAGATTGGATACCCAGTTCTAATCAAGGCGATTAAAGGAGGCGGAGGCAAGGGTATGCGTATTTGTAGTTCGAAGGAGACTTTCCAAGACCAGCTCATGTCTGCAAAATCGGAGTCGAGGAATTCGTTCGGCGACGACCAAGTTTTGATCGAAAAGTACATCACGACGCCGCGACATATCGAAGTGCAGGTATTTGCAGATAAACATGGAAATTGCGTAGCCTTGGGCGAAAGAGATTGCAGCATCCAGCGCCGACATCAAAAGATCTTGGAAGAATCGCCCGCTCCACACCTGCCACAAGCTACGAGAAAGGACATCTGGGAGAAGGCTAGAGCTGCGGCCTTGGCCGTGGGCTATGAAGGTGCGGGAACAGTTGAATTTATATTCGACAATGATACCGGAGAGTTCTTCTTTATGGAAATGAATACGCGCCTGCAAGTTGAGCATCCAGTCACTGAAATGGTTACTGGGCAGGATCTCGTCCACTGGCAACTGTTAGTTGCCGAAGGCGCACCTTTGCCTCTAACGCAGGAAGAAATTGAGGCCAAGATCGCTAGCAGCGGACACGCGATCGAAGCCCGAATCTATGCTGAAAACCCGGAGCAAGGGTTCGTACCTGATTCTGGCCGTCTTATTCATGTTCGCACTCCAAAACCTACCGAAGATGTCAGAATTGATGCAGGCTTTGTCGCCGGTGACGAAGTCTCTTCGCACTATGACCCTATGATATCTAAGTTGATTGTTAGAGGAGCGGACCGAGCGGAGGCTCTCCGAATCCTTGCTGCTGCTCTCGAACAGTACGAAGTTGCCGGACCCATGACCAATATCGAGTTCATTAAGCGAGTATGCCGGAGCGCAGATTTCGCTGCAGGTGAGGTCGAAACCGGGTATATTGAAAAGCACCGTGACGAGCTGTTCAGAAAGGACCCAATCGAGCCCGAAGTCCTAGCTCAGGCGAGTTTGGCGTGCTACCTTGACGGTAGTTCTGTTGGCCCAGCCGGTTCAGCCGTCGGCTTCAGCCCCGTGTACCAGCAACGGCAGTTCTCGTTTGTTCAAGCGACCGCTCCTGGGGAGCCGGAAGGGACTCGTTTCAACACCCAGATTGAGCAGACGGGACCGGATACCTTCAACATCACCGTCGATGGCAAGACGTTTACAAATGTCAGGCGACAGAGGAATACTGCCGCGAACGTGTTCACCTCGTTTTTCCCCCACACACGCCTTGATACCACCGTTGTCCGCGACGAGGATAATGTCACAGTATTCCAACGGGGACTGCAGTATCGGCTAAGAATCCCCCGTGCCAAGTGGATGGAAAAGGCACTTGGCATTAAAGACGTTGCGAACAGTGTGATTGCTCCCATGCCATGCAAGATCCTGCGAGTGGCGGTTGCAGAAGGCGACACGGTGGAGAAGGATCAGCCGTTGGTTGTGATTGAAAGCATGAAGATGGAGACTGTGATTCGAGCTCCTCATAACGGAGTGATATCGAAGGTGGTACATAAACAAGGGGTAAGCCTTTCTTTTCTCTCCCCGATGTTCATCTGCGGCAACACTAACCATTGGCGTCGCACAGGACATTTGTAAAGCGGGCACGCCGCTTGTTGAATTCGCCGGCAGTGAGGCAGCAGAGAAATAGAAATTTTGCTTCTGCGCTTTTTTTTTTTTGTTCCTTTTTTTTCCCTGTTGGTTTTTTCATGTATCGCGTCAGGTCGAGATGATAATACCTCAGTTGGGTTGGCCAGCAATATGATGGAGTTCGATGTACAGTATAAGCCAGGAGGAAGAACTAGGCGTGATTACGAAATTCAATGCTCATCAAATGTCTCAAACGCCCTGCTGGCCGTTGATGGGAGAGTATCTCCGGTGTGGCTCCAGGATGCTCTGGCATAGGCGGTCTGCCGCCAGACAAAGAATCTCGATGGCGACGGTGGAGCAGGGCCGAGAAATCCCTTCATCTCATCTGACCTATTTTTAACTAAACCGGTCCCCACAACAGTTCCCCACCGCAGCTTAAGATTGGCCCCCGGGAGCCCCGGAATCCCAGTTAAAGCTCCCTTAACAACGTGCCCTAAGCGCCTCTCTTGCCCCCGTCCTGATAAGGAGGGCTAGACCATCGTGAATTTCTAAGACATCGAGTCCATGGGCAAACAACCTCCATCAGATGACCGTAAAGGATCAGCATCGTGACTACGTGGTCCAGCTTGGGAATCTCGCTACACTGAACACTAGCCGGTTAGTCAGAAGCCTGTGGCTCGCCAGAGGGTTCAAAAGGGAAGAAAGACAGCTGTCTTCTTCGATTGAATTTTTCTTCTCAAGCTCTTCACTCTGTTTGAGTAGAAATACTCCTCGCGATTCGCAGCAGAAGCCTCTTCTTTTCTTTCCCACCATCAAGTTTGCGAATCAATTTTGTTCCTGAAGTCAAAACTTGTCGCCATCCTGGCATTGGATCTTGGATTGGGTTGCCCTAGGACCACTTTCTAGCCCTGCCTGCGTTGCCCTGATTGCTCGAAGATCATTCAACATCGTTTGATTGCAGTCAACTTGACACACTCATCAGGGTCACTGCCGTCGCACTCGCGTTTATTATTATTTTCACCGGAGAACGACCAATTGAAGCTTCTCAGGGGACATTCTACTCTCACTTATCAGAATTATCTTCCCCCGTCGTAGCTCCCGTCGGGAATGTTCAAAGCTTCCATCTACCGCCATGTTTCCCATGGCTTGACCACCTCTCTCCCTCGAATCTGTCCCGTTTCACCAGCCTACATAGCTCCCATCACATCTCGTCTCATATCCTCCACGACAACTCGCTATAATGCCTCGAAGCCCCCGGTCAAGAAGGACAATGAAGACCCCCTGAGATCAGCTTCTACGGCTGCCAGCCCTGGCGAGACTTCTGATGATCATGAAGGTCGCTACGCCCGCACAGACGAAAGTGTTCGAGTTGAATATCCGCCAGATCACGAAATGCCCCCTACTCCAGTCGTCCAGGGTCGCGGTGGAAGACACTTCAAACGAACACTGGCCTCATACTCGCTAGAAGACCGCGTTTCGGTGGTTACCGGTGGAGCAAGGGGATTGGGGCTGGTAATGGGTCAAGCACTGGTAGCATCCGGCTCGGATTTGGCGATTGTGGACTTGAACGGTATTTATTGCTCAGTTTCGTCGATATTCTCTCCTGGACCCAGGACGATGCTCTGTTGAGAATTTAGCTAACATGAAGAAATTTGATAGTCCAGGAAGCACAGGAACAAGCTAAAAACTTGCTCGATCAATTCCAAGCTGAAAATCCGGGACTTGATGAAAAGTCGCTGCCCAAAATCACTGCCCACCAGGCTGACGTTGGCAATCCGGAATCCGTAAATCGCAGCGTTGCAGAGATCCTCAAGGAGCACGGGCAAATCGATCATTTGGTCACATCTGCCGGGTTTACGGAAAATTTTGACGCGGTCTCCTACCCACACGACCGTATGCAAAGCTTTGGTCGTCAATGTCGATGGATCTACCTCTTCGCTGTCGCTATGCTAAACATCTGATGGCTCCGCAAATCTCCGGCAGCATCGTGTTTATTGGAAAGTATGTCCGGCGGATCGTCAATGTGCCCCAGCCACAGCACCATATACGCCGCAATGCTGCGATCAGCATTTAGCTGCATCTTTGGCGGTTGAATGGGCGAGTGTAGAATTCGGGTCAACTGCATCAGCCCAGGATATATGTTGACAGCCCTGTAAGACCCCCCTTCTTTTTCCCCTTCTCCCAATCGGAGATGTACACGTATTATCTCTAACGGTTGATGTTTATAGAACACGCAAGATTTTGGATGACAATCCTGATCTCAAGCAAAAATGGATCTCCCTGATCCCGCAAGGCAAAATGGGGGTTCCCGAAGACCTTATGGGCCCAGTGACCTTTTTGTTGAGCGATGCGAGCAAATACGTTACTGGAGCGGATCTGAGAGTCGACGGGGGGTACACCTTGACGTGAAATTCATAACAAGAAACATCCGTACAGTGTTTCTGATAGCTGGGGGGCTTTTTATTGTATTTGCCGAATGGGTGGGTTGCTCTTTGGTACAGGTGTTATCTTTCTAATCATGATCGAGGGCAAGCGGATAGACTATCTGATTTTTGTATTATTATAAGTTATTATAAGAAAAGTAGCAAAGGTGAAATCAGTATCCAGTATAAATCCAACTTCACGCGGTCTGTTCTTTGGCTTTTCAGCATTTGATCTCTCGAACCGGCTCAAAGGCGCCATCCATTCGGCCAAACACATCCATCCTTCCAATACCTCTGGTTCACTGAATCTAGATTGATATATTCTACTTTTCCCCGCCTTGTCAGCATTCAGCGGTTTATATGGGAGATTCCACACAAACCTGCTGATCATCACAGTAGATAGATTCTAGAGATAAACTTTCAGATTTCTCTGAGAGAGAGATTCAAAAGAATACACATTCTTTTTCAAATCTATTCAACCTCTCTACTAGTTCAAATCTACCAGTCTGACAGTTATGAGCCCAGACTCTTCAAAGACATTAGCTTTTATATTGAAATTCTATCAAGACAACTTATGACTCAAGAGCTTCTTTGAAATTCACTTTATACAGTCTTTTTTCAATGAAGTGGAGTTTTCACTTTACCACATCTCACTTTATGGCGCAATTCAGTACGGAGTATATAAATTTCAATCAGAATCAACATTTTGAGGGCGTGGACGGTTGGGACTAGTTAGCTGGTTTTCCCGCTGCTTTTGGTCGCGTCCAACCTCCAAGCCTCTTCGGGACCGGATTCCTGGCTGCTTTTACGATCGATTATTAAACAACTCAATTAAACTAACTAGTTAACTAGTTATTCAAGTAGTAACAAGGACAGACATCATCCTCATCGCTCTCGACCTTGCCATTTCTTTCATCTCCGCTTTCAATACTCCAAAGGTATGGCATATGCAAACTATCCCGCATTACTTTGAGACCGCCTCGCGATCTTCCAGCGGTCGATTTGTTCTCTTTACAGAGCATTGAGGTACCCTTGAAGATCCGTAATCTCAGGCTGGTCCATACGTGCAATTTGGCGATACTTGTCCACTATTCCCCGAGTCAGAACATGCAGTACACCAAATTGACAGTGAACTAGACAAGTTGCTGCACTTACCGTATTTCGCAAGCGCATTCCATTTGTGCAGAACCTTCTTCTGCATTGGCTTTTCCGCCAACCAAGGTGCGATGTTGTCGGTATCTTGTTGCGATATAAGAGTTTCAAGGCCCGAGAGATCGCCTGAGATCTTTTGCCAGCAGCCTTCGAGCTTTTCGATGGTCTTCATGGCCGGGTTGATCATGCTAATCAGGCCAGTTATATCTTTCTGCAGTGGAAGTTAGAGTGGATCAAGCCAGATTCTCAAGGGCCGTTCTCAGCAATCACCTGCATCCCCCCAATGTCCGCAGCCAGACGCTTGTCTGCTTGCACTTTAGCCTCGTCACTATCGATTAGGTCCTGGATATCGTTCATTTGCTTCCTGAGCTTGTTGATCTTATCGGTATAAACTCCGATGACCGTTGCGCCAGCAATAGTCCCGATTGGGAAACTAATCGCTCTCGTTAACAGCATTCTCGACTGGCAGAATGGAAAGAGAATCTACTTACACCCACATATAAGATGGCGCCGTATTGCGGATTGTGCAGTCTCGAACATCAATTAGTCAAGCCTGTCGAATATGTTTTGGTGCTTACTTACCTCGATCATATTCGCTCTGATCAGTTTTCAACTCCTCTCTTTTATCAAGAATCTCCCTCTGCAGTTTTTTTATCTCTCCGTTGTCTCCTTCGAGTAGCTTTCCCAATGCTGTATTGTGAGCTATCAAGTTTGTTTCGTCGATTTTGCTTGTCTTCTCGAAGTCAATAAGGTCCTGTTTGACTTGCTTGCTTGACGTTAAAAGGCCATCAATCATCGTTGTCATGGCTTTGATAAGGTATAAGATTCCGTCCTTGAGCTCCTTTAGTTTGTCTGGTCTTTTCTGCCCGTTCAGCTCTTCATAGTACTCTTTCACATATTTCATCATGGCTTTGTAGTAAGAGTCATCTTTCTTCCCCCCGGCGGTCGTGGCAATATTATAGACCGAATCGGCCAAATCAACCATGTTACTGTACGTATGGTCGCGGAAGTTCGACGTATGGTTGTACACCTGACAGCCAGTGAGTTTCAATACTCTGTTGCGGGATGTATTTCGGGACGGGATACCTCCTTGTAAGTGCTTAGCATCTTATCAATCTCGTTGCTCACATCCGAATTGATGTCAGACCAGTCAAAAGATAAACGGAGCGCATATTGGGCTCGGGTAGTGGGAAGAAGGCATCCGCTCCAGATAAACTTCATGAGCCTCAGCATATCAACGGTCTGGAGTAAAAAAGTTCCATTGTCGTCGACAACACCCGTGGGAGGATCCCATTTTGGGTGGGCGGGGGTACCAGTGTCGCCTTCGGAGTCGGACATGGCTCAGTTGGAGCTGTGAGAAGAATGAGCTTGGCTAAGTTGAAGAATGAAATATTGGAATGGCGGCTTCGAATCCTTGGAAGTGTCTGTCAGATATGCCTCAGAATCAAACATGCGGGAATCAAGAGGGATTAAATACCATTCTGGCTTGCCAATACACTGACTTCGAAACTTTGCCACGACCACGAACCCGACGATAACCCCATATACCTCCATGATACCGATAAGTTGATTCTCGCCCGACCGGGTCGATGGGAGTGAAGCCCCTCCAGTCTTCAGCTGAGGAGTGACTGAGACTAGTCCGGAGTAGGGCCCCAGATAATACGTGATCCGGCCCCGCCGAAGGGCCCATGTGTTCTCTGCTCTAGTTGTGATATTCAAGGAAGAGAACCCTGCTCCCGGGCTAAGCCCGTGGCTTCTTGAGGCGAAAGCAATCCAGGTGTGCCAGCGCTCGTGTTTGCACAACTTGGACGCCGAATAGCTCATGCTATCGGCCGCTCTCGAGTCAGAAAACCGTAATGACGTTGCCCAGCACAACTCATGACCCAGTCAGCGCCGTAAATGCATATTGGCCGGTGCGTTTGAATTCTCCGGGATACGCAGGTGGCTGCCTGAATTTGGGTCTTCCAGGACGACGGACTCGAAAAGATAATCAGGTGCCATGGAAACATATGCTCTTTGTCGCAGGTTACATGCATACTGCATTTAACCGAAGGCTTCATGCCCTGCATCTTCCATAGCCTTATCTGCAGCAGGCATCTTGGCGACGGCAATTTTTCAACCCCCTGGCGGACACCTGGTCCGGGCTTTACCAAAAGGCACCATTGCCCAGGGCCATCTAAACTGGCCCATTTCCGTTATTCAAAATACACCGAGGACAAGAATTATTTCAAAGAAATTTCGACTTGGTCATACACCTAGTCCTTTCCTTCTCTTTTGTTTCATCGCAGCCCGGTCTAAGCTCACAACATATTTGCGACCACAATCATGGTTATCATCGATGATGACTTCCTTACTCCACGCGATCTGCTCATTGATGAGGAATTTTGCGTAAGAGTTGAGAATATCAATATTATCCTGCAATTCATTCAGATTAGTCGCTCTATACCCAAGAACTCGGAAGATCTTATTAAAGAATGCTTTGTCACTCCAATTCTCCAGTTTTTGCATCTACAAGGAGTATGTAAAGCAATTATCCCATCGAGAGACAATAACTTATCCCAGCAGATTGCAGACACCCTGAGCAATGTGGTGAATCAATTCTTGGTGGTATGTTTAAACTACTGTGAATGTGCATACAGGACTGTTGGCTCACCAATGTAGATGGGCAGGAATGAAGTAACCTTGCTGGTAGATGCAGTTCTAAATACCCGTTCTGGAAGTTATTCTGAAGTGCAGGCAGGCTGTGTTAGAAAGACTATCAGACAGGTGCCGCCGCATGGTTGAGATGGCAGAAGATGCTCATAATGATTTTGGTATGTGTACTGTTGACAGTTACTTGATTCCCCAAACTAAGTAATGTTGCAGACACAATTTTCACACTCCTTCAAGAAAGCCACGATGCGCCAGGCAGTATGGCAAGCTTTCGAATTCATCGTCTGATCGCAAAGTACAGGGCAGACATCGATGCATTGACTGATGGTATTGGACGGGATAACAAAACCATAAGTGAGGTCATCCAGTCAAACAACGAGGCAAAAATTACTCTCATGGGCCTTTCTCGTCAACTCGAGCAAGATTTGCGCAGTATACCTCCTATTGTGGTTTGGCTGGAAGAAACAGCCCTGTCGGTACATATCGAAGATGGTATAGCAAAAATACAGGTGAGCAATCTCGGCCCGTTCATGTAACTATGTATGTGGATGTAAGGCTAACTCGCGAGAAAAAAATCTGCCAGGAGATAATCTCGAGATTTACGAATCACTCTCCATTGAGTGTAACCGATTTAGAAAGACTGATGAGTGCGTAATCCATATGGTTGAAAATTAATTTGTTGAAAGCACTGTTTTCTGCAGTCACTGACATTCTGGCGAAGGCGGCTGGGATGCGATATCTCAGGATCTCAGTGCTCTAGAAACCTTTGTGCAAAATAACACAAAGCCCGAAATCAAACTGATCCTGAAACTTGAGAAGAAGAAAATTCAGCACAAATGGAAAAGCCTGAAGAAAGAGGGTAAGACCGCTTTTTCCCGTCTCAAGAAGGCACAAGCTGATTCGGCCACCCCGAAATGCAGTCGAGAGGTTCCAGGAGAGGATACCATGGATCTAGTTAGAGTCGTGTGGTTGCGAGGGGTTGTCATCGTACCTAGTTATTCATAGATGCCAGGATAGTCTAGTATCGGCTGGTTGATAGGGCCAATTTAGATCCGCAGCACAACGGGAAGGCAATTCTTATTCCTCTTAGTCTCATTGGTAGAATTCCAATTCTCGCGGAACCTTGTGATGGTCAACCTTGAATCCAACCCTTGCTCAGAAGTTGTGGCATGGAGTGAACGAGCTAACTAGCTGTGCTGCTGATCTGGCGAGCTTGCCGTGATGTTGCGCCAAGAGGCCGGGTGGTTTGGGTGAACTTCAACTAGATATGGAACCCCGCGGTCGAGGCACGACCGTCTCATCATCTTTCGCTTGGCCTGCAGCAAGCATCACGGTCGTTACTGAATAATGGGGGCTAATGCCGGCTTTTCGTTCTCCTGCACTCTGTTGATGATATGAGATTGGCCACCGGCCTTTTGTCTGGCTGCGTCCCCCCGCTTTGCGTACTGCTGATGAGCCAGCTCAGCTCGTCAGGGATGCGCAGACGTTGTGGGCTCCTGCGTTCATGTCGAGCAACCTGCCTGCATCTATAGCTCATGGGCCCAATGGCCGAGACGTCTGAGCCCTTGCTGTTCAGCCAGCCATCGAGGGGACGTTTGGCACAAACGGCTTTTAGGGCAGAGCTCCACTGGATACGAAGTGCACCTCGAGCGGTTATGGCCGGATTGGGGCCAAATGGAAGTATGTCTGGTGGACGATATCGAACGAACTGTAACCTTTTCGACAACGCACACCGCAGCTAGTGGACAAACATTCTTGGAAGATGCCGTCGTCCTGCTTCCCTTCCAAGCCAGGATAGAGGGCAGACCGATGCCCAACCGTGTCCAGCTGTGTTTTGGCGTATTCAAAAGATACTGATATAAGAGACCCTCAAATTGGAGAATGCTCCAAATCTGCTCCTACCGCGGAGAACGCGAATGACCCAGTTTGCTTAGATTCTAGTCTATTCAATATCATGGCAACTCAAGACACCCAGCCAACCTCCCCAGCGGAATGGCAAAAGTATGCCGATGCCGTTGGGATATCGCGCATCCCCATGCTGTCCAGCGATAAGGTATATGCGGTATGTAGCGAAGGCTTTCGATTTCACGTCTCTCAAACACTAACAAAAATATATAGGAGACACACACGGTGCGAGACGTTTTGGTGGACGCATCGTCCATATTTTCGGCTTCAAAGGGGGAGTCGGTCACTATTTTAGCCGACGTGCTTGTTTTCTCAGGCGGCGAGAATGTGGTCAAAATCCCTGACTGCGGCGTTTTTATGCTCTACTCCAGAGTGATCACAGCCTCATCGCCGATCCATATAGTGTTTGAGCCGGAAACCAAGTCTGAATGTGTGGTCATGATATACGCCTCGATCCTTGATCAGCCGCTCAGCTACAGTTGCAAATCGCACGACCCTTCTACCGTTGATCTTGGCAGCGGTTCTCAGAATGTTGGGATTACACTGCAAATAAAGCATGGAAAACCTAAGGAAACTTATATGCCAAGCTATAACGACCTTTCAGAACATCCCAAGGAGTTCGCGGCCTGTTTAAGGGCACAGCTCCGTATCGCATCAGTCTTTTTCTGGAAACAGCCGCCCATCGCAATCTCTTTGACCTCCCATATCGCACGCGCTACCTCGAAGACAGATTCGGAAAGTATCCTAAACGCACAAGCTGTCGCTCTTGGTCAGCAACTGGCTGCTCAGGCGCTTGCAGGACCTAATACTAGCTATGCCCCAGTTTTACCAGTCTCCTCGTATCTGGCCACTCTAGATGACGCCATCGAGACCGCATCTGCGTTCGAGGTGCAGTACATGCGATTTCAGGATCGAAAGCTCGCTCTCCAAGATCGTATGGCAGCTTGGGGGACCATGCTAGACCATGCTGAAGGCGCAACAAATATGCACAGATCCCTCAGGGATTCGGCATATGAGAAATACTCAAACGCGTGCGACATTGTTCTAAGCAGCTCACAGCAGTTCCAATTGGATCAGATCACACTAGGCGATAAAGAAGTGGAATTTAAGATTGGCATCGAGGACTGGAAGGAAAAGATGAAGTTTGAAGCGGCATTCAAGATATTAACAGCCGTTATTAGTGAGCTTCTGGTTACTCTCCCCAAAACTGCGCGTCCGTGTGCTGATAATTTTAGGCTTTGCTATTGCCATAGGTGCCATTTGCATCGGTGACGGAGCTGCTGCTGCACGCGCCCCGGCTGAAGCTGAGGAGGCTGTCCAAGCGGTGGAGGAGGCAGAGTCGCTTGCAAGCGATATTGGCAAAATACTCAAATCTGACACCGTCAAGAAGCTAAAGAGCTGTGTGATGATGACCACAAAACTCTTATCGTCCATGTCCACGACTGTGGAGCAAATTCGAAATTTGGAACACAATCCCGACACGAAGATCGATGACGATTGGCAAGTCGACGGAGATTTGAACAGTCTTGTAGCCCTTGCCTCGTGGGACAAATGGCAGCTTGAATCAGATGATCAGTTGGAGTTTGCCATTGAGCAAAAAATAAATGGCGCCGCGGCTTATCGGCTCGCGCTTCGTCAACACGCAATAAATGGAAAATTGCTCGCTCAAGCCCAGGCCCAGGCAATAAAGGCCGGTCAAGAGTATGTCCAGGCCGAACTTGCGTTTAATCTCAGCCAAAGCGACACGGCAAGCTTGAAAAAGCTAAAGGATGAATATCGAGACGAGGAAGAGCAAGCCGAAAAGGCCGAAGCTATGTTCTACGACCAACTTATGTCTTTGCGAACAAGTGTGACGATTGAAATGCGGAATCTAACCTGGGCATATAAATTTTATGCACTTGAGGACGCTTCAATTGAGCTTGATGCTCAAAAGACCATCGAGGAATATCGTGTAGATGCCCTTACGATTCGAGAGAAGATCGACCAGGCAAACTCGCGATATGCTGGAGATTATCAACGTACGTAAACAGCCTCCCCGATTCTCTTTTGCCGCCGTATTCACTTCTGTTGTGCAGCGTTCAAGTTCAAGGTTTATCCAGATGAGGTAAAGTCAATGCCCAAATGAATATCTGAAAGAAATGTTAACAACCACTTAGCTCTTCTTGACTGGCGCTTCTGGCATCGTTGATTCTCTCAAGGGCGACCATCATACTGCGAGCTTCACCCTTGTGCCACCAAACACTAAGACTTCCAACTATAAGCAACTACTCTCTGGACCGTTCATCGAAGGTTCGCATTTCCGTGTGCATGGGCTGGAAGTTGAGCTCGTGGGTGCTCGTCCTAAACCGGCGTATCTGCGGCGCGGAACCGCAACAGTCCGAATTGCCATATCTACGTCCGGCATCTATTCGGACATTCAGGACGGCCAGGTGTTCCATTTCACCAGCCTTCCATTGCAGAGAGTGTTCGCGTACGAGATGACGGAGGCCGGTGAAAAGGAGGATGTGGTGGTCCATTCCACTTTCCCCAGCACAAACCATGCGGAACCTCCTGCTTTCACTCAATGGACCATCAAGTTGAAACAACCGGACCATTTGGACCTGAGCGGACTGTCAGATGTCCGGCTCAAATGGACGGGGGCTGCAAATTTTGCCGCTTAGATGATAGCACAGGCCCTAATATCAGGCAAATATATGAATATGCTCCCTCTTTTCGCTTTTTCATCCATGCTTGTTTTAAAAGATCAAGGTACCTCGTGCCACATCTTAGAAGCAATTTAAAAAGGAGACGGCCAAGTCGACCTTGAAGAAACTACGTTCCGAAAATTCCCTCTGGAGATGCGGTGTGGACAAGGAATGCTCGTAAACGCGGGGTTCACCGTTGGTTACGGCTCGCGAAACAGCCTTGGACGGACACTAACGGGGGATCGACCGAATCTTCCTGAAACCCGGCGTTTCATTTTTGCATATCCAATGGAAGACCGGATGGCGAACGTGGCGAAGCGCCCTTATGCTACCTTTACCCCTGAAATGGCCAGGAACAGGAACATGTTTTCGCTCCGCTGTGGTAAAAAAAAAAAAAAAAAAAAATGCAGGGCTGGTTGTCGATACGCTTTGGTGAACTGCGCATGTACGGAGTATATCCACCTCAGATCTGTGAATGGAGCAAATGCATAATCTTGACTGTAGTTATATTTCGTCTTGCAGAGGTCCACGCGGACTGAAGACATTGCCCTGATTAGTAACAGATGAACGCAGTGGGATATTCTCACTACGGGCCAAGTCTTGTGCGTTGACATAGGCTCATGTCTGAAGAGTCACGCCCCTGTAACTAGGTAAACGCCATGCGACAGCAAGGATTCGAGAGATCTCGCAATTTGATACGAATCACCCTGGCTTTAAAGGCAGACTCGGTCGTCCTGGTGTTCAGATCGGCCAACATAGAACTCGTAGTTATAAGTTTTGTCTTTGCCCACTGTACAATGATCTCGGGGACAATGAGCGCCTCCATATCCTTCAGAATCACGCGGCAGCACTCTCACATTGGCCAGAGTCCGGATCAAATCATAGACTTATGGCCTGCTGAAGGTCATAGCTATAAGCTCACTCGAACTCTGGAGTGTTTTCTCGAAATGGTACTTAATTTTCGAGGATACGGCCAGTCCATGTCAAGTGCCGATTCCGCCTTGCACAAAGCGGTTCAACGTCTGCTCGCTCGCTCGGATGACAAGTGTGCAAGGCACGATCTGAAACTCTTGCCCTGATGCTGAAGAGAAACCTAGCAGTTAATACCGTAAATCACTCAATGATCGTGTCGGTTGGTAACAGCATTGGTCGTCGAGGGTCGAAAGGCAACGCCTTCACCAGCAGTTCCAATTGAGATTGAATCGAGAAAGGAACGAAAAGAAGGTATTATGGCTTTGGGGTATAAAATAGGTACCTTATGAGTGCAAAAGGTCCTGCGCAAACTGTCGTCGAGCGGGAACTGGGATCAATCCTCGCACCAGAGACATCCCGGCCCAGCGATCGTGAATTCGATCGGGAAAAGCTTCCAGAACACGCTCCTAGCCGCTGATCAGTTGCTTTGGGTCATCATCCCAATGCTACGTTTTCATCCAGCGCCGCCCTCCCCGGCATTTTTGCTTCAAGATGGAGCGGTGGGTGACGAGAAGGACAGCCACTCGTCGCCTCAACCCGCCCAAACCGTATCCTCCACCGCCTCCGCAGATGGATGTCAGGGTGGATGGGTGTTCCTGGACTCTCTCTGCGGATGACTTCGACGCCAAGGGTCGCTGGAGCGAACGTGACGAATGTGAAGAGGGCTTGCGAACATCGGAGCTGCTGTGAGTGGTTGTGGTGGTGATGCTGGTCAAGGGGAGCGAGAGAATGGGGAGAAATAGCCTTCTCAAGCCACACTTCTGGACCAGAACAGCTGAGCAGATGACCACCTCGGTCCGGTCCTAGCCTTTGCTTCGCCTTTGTTTTGCTGCTTGGAGCTCTGTCGACGGTGAGGTTACAGCAATCGCGGTTACTGTCTCAAGTGCAACTTATGAAAAGCCTCAGTTGCCCAGCACCAACAATGGCCCTTCTCAGCACCTCTCTGGCCTGTCACTCCCATCACTTGAACTGCGCTCTTTGATGCCGGCGGATCCGCCATCTGGACTTGTATCCAAAGCGTGAGAGGCGGTCAGCAGCAGACAAGAGCCACCAGGCATAACTAGCACACTCCTTATGCAGATACCCATTTGGCTTCATGTTGAATACTCCCAGGGCTTCTTCTTCTCTCGCGTTCGCTCACTTGTTCAGGATCCCCAACCGGCAGTCAGCTGCATGTCTCACGTGAGTGACCTTTGCCTTCCACCAACACTTCACTTCTCCTAGATCTCCTGCAGTCTTTCCTTTCTTCTTTTGCATCATCCATTTCTGTGTGCATCGCGAGATATTCATGGCGTGAACCGTTTGGTATCCAGTGGACTATCAACGCAACAGTCGGGGCAATGCTGGTGGCTTTGGCAATGTGACGACTACCTCTACTCTGCAGAACACATATCTATTCAAAGCACCTGAACTAGCCTGTGCTCTAATTTGCGTGTCTTGGTTCTGTGGTTTCCGACTCTTGTCCATCTTGTTGAATTCCGCCATACAAAACAGAAAATCTACTACCTGCCATGGCAGACGCCCTGCCTCATGGATTGGTGTCAACCACTGAGCGTGTGAGCTCTGATCTAGAAAGTGCAGATCATGTTGAGATCGAAGATGTTGCGAAGCTATGGCGAGGTTGGCTTTTCAGTTCCCCGTTAACGGAAATTGCGCATTTGCTCACTGAGATTTTCTAGTCTACACAAACAACAAAATCACATTAAAGCAAGGAGCCGGACGGCGGCTGGAGAATTTATTTTGGAGGGTCTGGAGTAATGGACGTATCAGTTCAAACATCTCCGGGTCAACTCTGGCCAGGCTGTTCATGCAACTGACCGACGAGACGCCACTCTGGACCAAGGCCAAAGAAGTATGAGATGGTGGTCATTCCTGTGCTTGCACCTATATCTGACTTGCTTTCAGGAACTGGACTCCATTCCGAGAAGCCCTCTTCCAAAGTTCCCGCAGCCTACGCCGGCGCTTCACTCTCCAGCTTACTCAGGGACCAACAAAAACAACCCAAAGGTTCATCAGTCTAGTAACAACTATCGGAGTTGCAGCCGAATGCAACCTCCTCCGTCTATTCTTAAGAAACCGTCCCGATCATCCTCGCAAAATACACGCAAAAGCACCCGCTTTACATTTGAAGGACTTGAACAGCCTGAAGAAGTCGATATCTGGAAGAACTTTCGATCACCACCAAGATGGGCGGAACACGGGCCCAATTGTGATTCCGACCTGAGGCTCAAAGCTGCAGCTATGAATGCCCGTGCAGCTCAGTCTCCAGTCGGGCCAGGTGTGCGAAGGTCTACGGTAGCTCCTGGTGATGATTTATTGGCTTCAAGATACATACGACCCGGGCGGTTGTCATCTTATGAACATGTCATAGCCCCTCGTACAAATATCCCAGAAGATCGTATGTGGTCCCGTTTTAACGAAATCCGTGGAGCAGTTTGTTAAACCTGTTCAAATTTAGTTTCTCCAAAAACCGTTGGAAATCCAAGACCCCCCAAACCACCACTGCCGGTTCAGCACGCATCGAGACCGCTTCCAAACTATCCTCTATTCGACGACTCGCCAGGAAGCCCAACAGCCACCGAAAAGCAGCTCAGCCCAAAAGCAAAGACTCCGCAGCCACTATCACGGCCCAAGCCAACAACAAAGAAGCCTGCTGAACCCTTTCCCACCATTCCATTGGTCGAAAAAGACTTTCGCACCCGTTTTGTCGAAAGACAGCCACGCGAATCACGCGTTTCCTCTCTCACCAGTTTAATTTCCTCTGACGAATCACTATCTTTGTCAATCTCACCAGCATCCATCAATCCACTTCTCCTCCGCCCAGGCCGCCAGATCCCCCGAACAGCAGATTCTATGCACCCAGACATCCTCCCCGCGCAGCCACCCGAGGCTTTGCTCTCGAGAACATTATCGAGCTCCCCGACAAACCTTATTTCATCCCATGAAAACTTACAGCCTCCGATTCGACGTAGCAAACAATCGAGTCAGCTGAGCAAGTTGATTGAGGAAGAGAAGAGGACAAAGGAGGAATGAGACCTTTAGCAAGACGAGTAACCAACGATTTACAGCCCCAAAAGGATTCTTAAAAAGGGGAGAAAAAAAAGGTTAAAAAACGATCAAAAGAGTTGACGAAAAAAAACTTTGAAAATCGCAGAGACGATCTATGAACAATATAAGTTAAGGGACGATATATTCTTATCTGGAGGATGCCGATAGATGCAATGAATCTAAGGCCGATATGTAGCATATATAGAGCTACATGAATTTATGAAATAACATCAAAGTGTATCCAGATTTCTCTCTATGGTAGGACCCGGTCTGACATCGCTAGAACTACTCCCTATTCCAAATCTTCACGATTGGGTTACATACATACAGATCCATTGAGATGAGCAAGGTATGTCAAAGGTAATGTTCAATGCAGGGAAAAAAAAAACAATATTATATGGACATAAGATGCTGAACTGTACTCCATGTAATGCACTTAAAAATCAAGCAGTCAACCACCCGAAACGCCCTCTGCAACGGGATTATGCAATTAATTTAACAAACGACGGGGAAAAGCCACAAGAGCATCGATTCATCCCGCCATCGAGGTAAATATAGCGGGGCCCGTGCCAGTTAGGACCACTAACGAACTTCGCGCATTTCCCCTTCCTCGGCCGCAAACTGCTCGTTTTTCACCTCTTGCTTCGCTGCCCTATCGCCTCTCCACCATCTCAGTCCACACCAAACCGCCGTGATTGTCCAGAATGACAGGTTGACCAGGTCCACCCACACGGCGTGGTGCATTCTCTTCAAACTTGGGTCCTTTTTATCATCGACTGAGACGTACATTTTGGCGAAGATGCCAAATACCACGAGCCACAGGATGAACATGAGAGAGTCGAAGGCTAGGCAGGGGAGTTGGAGGATGCGGAAGCTGGATAGCGGTCTTTGAGCAGCACAAGGGAGGAGGATGTAGATGATCGCGGCAATGGAGGAGAGTGACCCAACAACTGTCGCGTAAATCTGGTGTGATGGTTAGAAAAAAAATAGGGTGCGCTGGAGGAATCGAATGAAGCATACCCATTTTGAAACAGAACCCATGGGAAGCCCAGCTTTCCTGGCATGGTTCACGTCTTGCGCGTACAGGCCGATCACGGCAATACCGAAGACAAACTGCAAGAATCGAATGCAGCATTCGAGGAGGGTCGTGACAATGTTTCCGGGGCTGTAACGCTTTTTCACGCCGTCAATGACCAGAGATTTGATGAGGCCCATCGTGGAAAAAAAGGCGAAAGACTAGAGGGAGTAGGCTGCGATTAAGAGTCGTGGATAGTTTGTATGCGATCTTCGGGAGATGCAGTTTAGCAACGGGCGCGGATTCAAGACTCGAGTCTCCAGGAGAGCCGTGTAAATGGCAAAGCAGTGATCGAAGTCGACAGAGCGTGAAGCCGTAATAAAGGAACAGAAATACTTTTTTGCGTAGTGAATGCAAGGAAAAAGGGGTGATAAAAAACAAAATGCAGGTAGACTCCAGGTCTTCACGGCTGCAAGTCAAGGAAGCAAGCGCCCAGCGCACACAACAGGAGTGTTGATGGCGGATATGAATGCAAAATGCAAGTTCCGTCGAGGAACACTTTCGATGTGAATAGGCAACTTCAAAGCTAGGGACAATAGAAGGGCAATCAATGAAGGTCAACGAATGAATCGCCCGGCACAATAAGGGAGAGCGGGTGAAGAAACGTTTGCTATAAAGCCGCAAAGAAGACGCACAACAAACGAAAAAGGAAAAGAGAGATCGGAACCAGGCCAATGACAACTGAAAAGGAAGACAGGACTCTGCTGATGGATGGGAAGAAAAGAGCAGTGTACCGAGAGGGGCGATCACGGCTATATATATTCTTCTCCATGAGGACGGTTGCTGAAGTCGATGGAGCTCTCCATCGTTCTTAAGACGTCTTATATTTAGCAGACGCGAGCATGGATAGCCAGCTTGTTCGACCAGAGGAACGAATCAGCGGCGTCTAATGGATGGATATCGTCTGCCCGGTGGGCTCCTTTCGACTCCGCAGTGGCAGCAGGATGGAGCGTTGAGCGCAAAGGTCAAGAAAAGCGAAATGTCATCGCGCAATGCCCGCGATCAATCAGGTTTCGCCATTTTGAAACTCCGCTGCCACGATGAAACGAGGCAGGGGGGGAAGATGTTTCTTGCGACCAGGGGATGAAAAGGAACAGCATGGAGAAAGATAGCAATCGAATCATTGCTCCGGCTTCGTAGCTTGTCTGAAGTTGCATCCTGAAGAAGGTGGATGGTTGGCTGGCAATGCACGCTGCTAAGCCGTGCAAGCGCTGAGAGCCATGGGCCGGCTGATGTTTGCCGGGTTGCAGTAGGCGCCGGCCCCAAAACCCTCTCGATCATGGATGATCCATTTCGATTTGCGTGCTGCTGCAGAGCTATATTTAGATATCTCATGATATCATCAGTCCCGCTAACACACTCGGGCGCCTTTGGTATAGAGATCTACTGTTGGGACAAGGATTCAATGTTTGATATTCTGGCATTCTGTTCTAGTCCTCCAAGACTTTGTCTAGTAATACTAGCATAAAGACGTTAAATGCAAGCAGCCAGTCGAACCTGGTGCACTCAACAAAATATTCGGTAATGTGACTGAGACCTTTTCGGAAAAAGCCACTGCACAGGACAAGGTCATCAGACTCACATACCGCGCAGAGACCGGTATATCCATTCTCAGATACTCTTCAGTTTGACCCAACCTCACCATAGCTTCATGGTTTCACCGCGCTCATGTGGGGACAGGAAAAAGGTGTTCTTAGCTAAAGATGGAAGAAGGGAAAACGTCCCAAAGGATTCGACCAAAAGAAACGTTAAATTGCATGAGTGGGGATGTTTGACAATGCCATTCTTGAAGCCAAACGGCCAAATATGGCGTTGAAGATGAAGCGGGTGATGAAAAGCATAGAGCAAAGGCTAAACTTAAAACAGCAGTAGAGAAAAGAGAGAAGAAGATCCAGCAAGCAAACAAAAGGTGCCATCCCATGAGTAAATATAGGATGTGGCCGGTCCCTCTCACAAGCGGAATGAACACGTTTTGGTTGCTCACTTTGCCATCATCCAGCACGCCCAGTCCCACCTCCCGCTAGCCCGTCATTCGACTGACTGTTCGATTGATTGGGGTGATTATGGCCTGGCGGTGGTGGTACTCTTGCCGGGCCCGCCTGTGGAGGATGGCGAAACTGTGGGGCCTGTTCTTCATACTCATCGCCTTCCATAATACCCAGGTAGTCTTCTTCTTGATCTCCCTGACCTTCCATGGGCTGCTCTGGCATCGCTTGTCGGTCATAGTTCTGCTGATAAGCAGGCTGTTGTGCGGCTGCATTCTTCGCTGAGTTCTTGGGGGGCTTTTTGCCTTTGCGTCCTTTCATTTTGGCCTTTTCCAACAATCTCCGTTTCTCTGCCAACCTTCTGCGTTCCTTCCGATCTTTAATCTCATATTGTCGGATCAACGCCTCGGGAGGATGTCCGAATATGCTCTCATACTCGCAAAACTCGCAGATCCAAATATCTTCAAGGTTAGGTGGGTGGTGTAGGTTAGTATACTGCTGCTGTATCCGACGTTGGCGTGCCGCGAACGCATATATACTCCGGGCCGATCGGCGGGGTTTCTTCCCTTGCGCTGACGGCTGTGCGGGTTGGTTAGCGTGCTGAGGAGCAACAGCAGCAGCAGCTTGACTATGCTGATTGACTTGCGATGTCATGTTGGGGCTCGTTTGCGTGCCTTGGGTGGAGAACCTCCTCTGCCCGGCGGCGGCGGACGCGGCTCCTGATTGAGAGACTGGTCGAGGCGGTTGCGAAAGAGAGTACGCATTCTGGGTTTGCCAGGAAGCCATGCCTTTCGACGAGTCTGACTCGCACGTGAAAGTAAATTGGGTTTTTGCAGGTGCGGGCTTCGTTGACTCGTTTAACAAGCTTATGTTGCCTCCCTGCTTCGGAGAGGATGATGGATATGCTGCCGCGTTAGCGATAGCATTCGAGATTATGCCCTGATCAGGAATTTTCAACGAGCCTAGATAGCAGATTAGAAACTATCATGACGACTAATAGCAGTCGAATGGCCATACCGGTGTCGTGATTGAAGCCCCGACGGCTACCCCCAGGCCGATTGCCTACCCAGTTATTCGAGGAATTAGCGAGAGGCGCCCGTCCATTGGCAGAACGGACCACATTTCGACTATATCTCCCACGTCCAGGGCCTGAGAGGCCAGAGGCTGATGGAGACACAGGGTTGCCTGACCCGTAGTAAGACCCGGGCATGCTAGCTTCCTCTAGGATGCCTGAATTCGCACCATTTGGACCGGTAGGGTTCATGCCCAAGATGTCCGCTGAAAGGCTCGAGTGACAACCTAGACCACCTGACGTCGGTATTTTCCTTTTCTTTTTGTTGTTTGTATTCTCAAACGCATCATAACCGTCAAGACTATTCGAGCTAGCTTTGGAGGTCGTTCCCGTATGCTTTCCGTATTCCGAGAGAGAGGGGGGCGCTCTTCCTAGACTGCGTCTGGCGACGGGAGGCCCGTCCTCTTCAGAGTCTGCACCGACTGCATAGACTTCGATGTCATCTTCAGAGTCTTGATCGAACGCATAGCTGTCTCGCTGCATAAAGACCTTGCCTCCATTTACGACTTCTCCATTTCCCGCCCAATCAGAACCGTAAAAGAGTTGGGTGACCGGAGGTGCGGGCGGGTATAGAATAGATTCAGCAAGCTCAGGGGATAGGCGCGAGCGTATTGGGCGTTTGGGGAGGGGTCTGATAAGTCGATCAGGGAAAACCGGAGACGGTGTGTCAGGAGCGGAGGTATACGTCCCGCCTAAGTGGTGAAGGTATCAGCAACTAGAGTCCACGAGTAGTCCTAAAACAGGACGGTGCTGCCATCTTTGCCGCAAATGAATGGGTTCTTTTCCCCATTCAAGATTTTGGGTTGTGCTTTTTTAGCGGCCCGTCTGGTCCGGTCTGGTTGGGCACGTACTCAACGTAGCAGCCATGATGATATTCCCCTTGAACACCGTTCAAACCGTAAACTCGCGTTCTGGAAAGGTATGTATTCGAGATTGCGTTCTTCCTCCACGGAGATTCAATGCTTTTTGTCTTCGATTCGAATGGGTGACGACCTAGTCTCTAAAAGCCAAGTCAGCCACCGGGGCACGATTGCAGGACCCGAGCCATCGCCAACAGCACAGCTCCAAGCACCAATCTCGACGCTACGACGTCTATATCCAGGCTTAGGATCACCGGAGAATGGCACTTACAAAAAGCCAGCAAACTCCTGCCAACGATGACAAATCACACAGTCCAGCACGGAGGAGTGTTAATGCAGGGGGATCCTCAACCTTTGGGGCGAGGGAAGCGGGTGACTCGGACACACAGGATACTCAGCAGGATAACACAGCCTGGGGGGGGTTCAGCGTCCGTAACACACTCGTGGGCAAAGACGACTTGGACGTGGAGGGCGAGGGCGAGAGCGAGTTGAGCTGTCGGGCTTAAAGGTTTCCCAGAGTGTAAAGTTCAGTTGCCAATCACGGGGAAAACGTCGCCGCACTAGCCGCTTTGGGAAGGGCAAAGCCCCCTCGCTGGCAAAAATCGTCCAAAAAGTGGGATTTTGTTCGGCTGCACAACCGGCGGGCATCGCTGCTGGATGCTGGGCCTTTGGTCGGCTGCTGGGTCTACGCGCAGGAGCTGGATCTACGCCGGGCGAGCTGTCTGGTCTTCTATCTCTACGGCTACTATCAGAGCAAACTGTAGCGAGGCCGATTGTCCACCGAATATAATAGCAAACACGGCCCGTTGCAACCCGGTAGTCTCTATTCAACTGTGTGCTTCTTCTGTTTCCTCTTCAGTGTCAACGTGTACGTATGCCACTGCAATTTTCCCTTTTGGCCTATCTTGTTCTGTAGACTGTCCCTGCCAACGAATCAGGCACGCAAACATCTCCTATCTAGGTTGTCATTGGCCCCGAAAAGCCAACGCTGTGTTGTGTCCATATTGTTCCATCCCTGAATCGACTGATATCGCGAGTATCCGGTGGACGGAAAGGGGGTTGAACCTGGGTCGTGGGCTTGTTGGAAGTTGCAAGTCCACGCCAACGGAGATATCATGGGACGAAAGCAATGACTGGCAACCCTTAACGGTGTGCTTGGGGAGAATCCCAGAAGCACGAGTCACCAGCAAACGCGTCCGAAGTCCGATCCGTTCCCATGTTGAAGACAACTGATCTGTGAAGAGAAGGGCGGAAGTGGGCATCCCGTCGCGAGGACCTATGAGAAAGAACCACAGCGCCGTCGAGAAGATGACCCTGTTCGATACGGGGAATTCTGTAGCTGTAGGGCAAGACAGCCGTCGAGCTGAGCAATAACAATGCAGTTTCAGGCCATGGTGAACCCTTGGGTTTGGAAAAAGGCGTCTTTCCCCCGTCTTCCGCGTCGCTGGGCAAACACCACCGGCGTTCCCCAACTCACCTCGTTCTTCTCAGGAAATAACTTTCTTCGAGTTGCTGCCTATGAGGAGACCATGGGGGGATCAAATTCAAAGTTTTTCGTTCTGTGGTACGGTGCGTTTTTGACGAAAACCGAGAGCTAGTTCGCGGTGGTGATGAGATGAGCAATGTCGGGACACGGTGCGCGGGGAATGACTGGTTAGCGAATGATACTTCGCTCGCCCAGATCTCCGCCCATCTTCTTCCTCTTCCCTCCTCTTCCTCCCTCAACCCTGCATCCGCAGCTTCAGAGCATGTAGTCTTTCGATCTCCTGCTTATTATGCCGTCTGAGGGTATTCAATCCCTTTGACTGCCTGCATTTTCTTCCAATTGCCTTGATCTAACCGTGGTTTGCACGTTTTTCCTGCCGGGTCTCTGAGAGCTGGAGCGCCGGTGAACCTCATTCGACCTTGCACTCCTGAATTCTCCGTGACTTCCTCTGCTCTATCCTTCTCCGTCGTTGATACGGGTTAGTTCTTCCGGATTCTCTTTTAGATCGAAATTTCAGCCATGACACCCCGTCGTTCCTCTCGAGCTCGCGCCTCTCAAGCGCCCCCTAGCGCAATGCCGCATTCCAACTCCTCAAGTTCCGTCAACTCCCTTGGACGCATCGAGAGAACCACCCGCTCAAATAACAAGCTGTCCTCTCCACGAAGATCCTCCACCCACTTATCGCAATCGGTAGACGACGCTGATGCACGCTCGAGACATGACCTCCCACAAACCCGGCAGCGGCAGCGCGGTCGCGACGAAGAGGAAAACCATCAACTTCCTCCAGCTAATGTCGAATATGATGAAGAAGATGGTGACGAAGAAGAAATAACAAGATGCATTTGCGGACAGCAGGATTATCCGGGCCTTCCAGCAGCCTCTCGCGAGGCCATCGGCCGAAATTATCTGAAAGCCGGCATCAAAGTGGAATCGAACCAAGACCCTTCCGCCTCTGCCTCAGAGATCCCATCCGACGATGCTGGCAGTTTGTTTATACAATGCGATTCTTGCAAAGTATGGCAGCATGGCGGCTGCGTGGGAATTATGGAAGAAGCCCTGAGTCCTGACGAATATTTCTGCGAAAAGTGCCGAAAAGATCTACACAAGGTGATTGTTAGTGGAAATGGGTAAGTTTTCCAATTGTCAAGTGTTTATTCACCTCTTGCCCCATTCCCTTCATTCATGCAACTTGAATCTGTTGTTGAGTCTAGCATCTCTTGTCAAAATATTGAAGTATTCCCCCACTCCCTCTCACTTTTACATCTTTCTACAAAGAATAAGGCTGTTCTAAATCGATACCTTACTCGGGTTTTTCTCTGGGATGTGGTCCTCACGCTTACGACCTCGCAGCCAAAAATCAACTCAGTACCTTCCGGTCGCTGGATCTCTTTCACCTCCCTCCTCAAGCTCGGCTACGCGCGAAAATTCCAGAAACGCTAGAGATAAGAAAGCTCGAGACAATGGAGAGGCACCTAAACGAAGGTCTACGATGAATAGTCGCGAAGCAGCCTATGATGAAGAAGAACTTTTACGTCGAGCAATTGAAGAGAGCAAGGAGGACAGCAAGTCCGTCAATGAAGAGACAATCATTCGCAGAGGGAAGAGAACCAGAAGTGACAGCGAAATGTATGTCCCTTGGGCGGTTGATTGCGGCGTTTAGCTAACTGGCTTTTTCTAGAACTAAACAAACCGCTAAAAGACAACGCACCAGTTCACCTTCTCCTTCATCCATTACTTCGAAGCAAACCCTTAGCCAATCTCAACCAGTGTCTGAGGACGAAAAAACAAAAGCAGTCGTTAATGGTAACAAGAAGACGAGGGGTATTGTAACTCGAAATCAACGAGAAAAGGAAGTCCTCGCCCTCGAAAAAGAAGCAGAAAAGGAGACCATACCTGAAGTTTCCGGTCGACGAAAAGGAAGATCTGAGCGAAGGAAAGGTGATGGTAAGTTAGATATAATCAAATTCACATTTCTGTGCAGTCACTCAGCTAACCCTTGGATTTACAGATTCGGAGCCTGAAACAGCCTCGCCAGCGAAAAATATTACCAATGGCTCTGTCCCACCGCAGTCTGGCCCTGAGACTCCCGACATCCCTCCTCCGCCCGCGCAAAAACCATCATCCCGTAAATCCGGACGTCCACCTGCACGTAGGGGTCGTGTTGGCCGCAATCAGTATACCCGAGATCGCGATGTCGCCAATGGTAATGGTGCAGACAATCAAACAAACTCTCCCCGCCGTGGGCAATCTCGGGATGGGAATGGTGACTCCCCAATAGGAAATACAGGGGCAAATGGTGCCCACGTTAACGGCGGAGAATCGGGCAAGCCCAGTAGACCTCGATATATGAACCCGAACAGAACGACTATGAACGATATGAGACGAAGAGTAGCGGCAATTCTTGAATTTATTTCGCGTATGCAAGTTGAGATGGCTGCTGCCGGAGAGCAAGCCACTCCGCCCAATGCCTCGAGTGCCAATGGCACCCGTGCTCCTGACAGTTCTACCGTTGCTGAAGCATTAGCAGGCGCTGTGATGAACGGCGACGTTCGAGTTCTGTCTACTGCTAGCAGCACCGGAACAACGCAGGAAATTGAACTACCCAAAGAAAGAGATTTCAAAGACCTATCCAGCTTGGAAATGATGGACGAATTAACTCGCGGTTTACTCAAATGGCAGCAAGAATTTGGGAAATATGGCGACAAATAATGCAAACTCCCATACGTGAAACGATGACATCCCGCCTCTTTTTTGGCTTCTCCATATATATGCTATTATTTCCCGGATTATCAGAATTTCTACTTGGGTTGGGCACGCGTGACTTCCTCTTTTTCGATATACCATGTACAATATACGAATCAATCTTTCTCACGGGCGAATAATGGGGATTGGGTGAATGGATGGTTTCTGTAACAAAGCAATTCGCATACGACCCGGTCTAGCACGCAACATTTTCCGCACGGTTTGGAGTTCATCTTTTCCTTTCTCTCCCTTTTTGCACACTCCCGCAAATACCTACCCCCATTAGACACATGTCTGGAAGTTTTCCCCTCCCATCCATCCGTTTATCGAATATAGCTCGAATGGCTCTCTTCGACACTCTACTCAACACCTATCCACCATCGCCCTCGAGTTCGGGCAAACACGGCGTCATTTTTTATCAAAGGCTATCAAAGCTAACGGAGGAATTGGCGCACTGCGGTTCTCAAAGGCGTTAGAATTTTTGTTTCGGAGTGTTTTGCAAAATCTTAGTCTATTCTTTCTACGGTTTTTTTTTTTTTTTTTTACCCTGTTCGTTTTCTTGCCTTGCTTTTAACGAAGTACGGAGGAAGCAAGGATTTTGATCGAGTTTATGACGTACAGCAGCAGCTCTTGTTTGTTTCTTGCATGGTCGTGGAGACTTTATACCAGGAGCTTTGGAGCCGCCTTAAAGGGACTTGATATCTGTCTACTCCGTCCTCCGTACAATGAGATGCTATTTGAAATAGTCACTCGGCAATTGATACAAAAGCTTACCCGGATGAGTCGTCACAATGAATGCAATGAGAAAATTTACTGAAAACCATGGGGTGTGCTGGGGGGATTATCCTATGCAAATTGTAGCGACGTACGAAGAGTACTCCATTTGAATAGGGACAAAAAAGTACAGAGCAGGAAATTTTCGAAATTAGAGCCTGTCTTCAGCCAAGAGTGCGTCCAAATCAACATCATGTAATTCCATCAGTCATCTTTAATACATAAAAAAGCAAAACGAGAAGCTACTGGTTGATCCATCACTCATATCCTAGGTGGTAAAAGGAAATGTAAGGAGAGGAAACACTAGAAAACATCCTCCAGAAGAAAATAGATTCTCCAATATTGACCCATTGAACCCTTTTCCACCTGAAATTAACAGCCATTTTATCAAAAATCCACAAAATTCGTAAAATCGGCTACAAGTAAGTTAGCAAACCATAGCAATTGTAGGAAGGAGAGGCATAGGCATACCATGGTGTACAACTTGCTTAAAGGCGAGATCCGTGGATAACCTTGTAGTCAACAACGAGCTCACGACCACCATCGTTGATAACGAGAGCACGGACACTTCCTTTGCCGTCAGCAAAAGCATCACTGATGCGGTTGAAAAGTCCGCCCTGGTCAATGACGCGAATGCCTTGTTTAATGTCACCTGTCTCGGTCATTGCGGTAAGACGGCCGTCCTCACGGAGATCGAGAATGCGATAGGTCTTGTAGACGGGGCCGAGCATGCTCTGGACAACCACGGACGGAGATGGGTTGGACACAAAACTAGACTCCTCATGTAGCTGACCAGTGAAGAGATCAACACCGAGATAACGGTGCTGGCCGGTTTGGGAAGAGACAGAGATGCGGATCACTTGGCAAGGACGACCTTGCAGGATCAATAGGTCGCCAATGCGGATGAAGTGGCATGGAATGGTGATGGTGCCAGGAGGATGTCCACCACGTGGTTGGACGACTCTGACCGATTCACGAACGCCCTCACGGACACGGGCGGGACCGCGTTCATCGGAAGCCATGACTTCTTCCTTGTGGTGGTGATGATGGAAGGGATGAAGGATACGGTCAGCAGCACGCTCAACACCACGACGGAACGAGTGATATTGGCCTTCGTCGTCGTAATATCCCATTCTTTGCTTTGGTGTGTCGTAAACTGGACGCCGCTCGGTCTCGACTTCGATGTGCTTGTCGAACCGGCTCGAGTTGCTGTCGTATTCGATTTCACGAACTTGGGTACGAGGCTTGTAGGTCTCGACGTTGTCAGTTACGCGATCGTAGGAGACGTCGATATCGCGAGATTGGGTTGAATAAGAGCGGCCGCTGTCGTATTGGACGGCGTAGCTTGGGTCGGTGCGTCGACGGTATTCGTGCTCAGTGATGTCGAGTTGGGTTTCAAAGCCCTTTTTGTCCTGGGTGTGGGAGTCGTAATATCTAGCCAGTTGTTAGCAAGGCGGATTCTATACCAACAAAACAATGAGATTGCATCCTTACCTCTCGCGAGCAAGGTCTACTTCGGGATATCGGTCACGGGGGGCAGATCGTTCTTCGTAAACTTGGAACTCTTCACGGGAGTGGGTGCGAACAGGACGATACTCGGACTTGGCAAAGTGGGTGTCGACCTCCTCTTTACCGTAGACTCTAGGGTCAGGGAGCGGGCCTTCGAATCGAGTATCTTCCCGTCCGGCGCGCGAAGCGGTGCCTGATAACTTGACCTCTCCCTCTACTCTAGTATGAGTAGTCTCAGAGACAGCGTCACTCCGGTACGACGACGGGAAGACACTGAAGGGGATTGGGACGCGGGCGTCAAAGTCCAGATTGACTGTCCTTGGGCGTCCTTTCTCGAATGCCTTTCGAAGTGCAGAACAACTCGAAAGGCGAGACAAGAAAAGACTCAAGTCTCTCGAACTCTGGTCAAGCTGCGGAGAAGAGGGCTGGAGGTGCTTGGTAACACTCCTTGGTCCTCAATTGCACTGGATGCAGAGACGATTGAAGATGGAAGGGATTGGGATGGGGTGTGATGGATGAAGGATTGGAGAGTGGTGGTTGAAGAAAAAGAAGAGGAAGAGGAAGAAAGAGAGCGAGAGGGCGGCAGACGAGGTTGGTTATATTTGGTGGTGGCAGGGGTGGCTGGTGGTTGCTGGGTCACTCGCTCCTGCTGCTGCGTGCGGTTCCAGCTCCCTTCCTGCAACGGCAATGTCAACAACTGATTTGTTGTTTATTTACTCTTTGCAGCCGCAATGTAAACAATGCTAGTCCTGTTCTGGCTAAGCCCGATGGATTACCCCTGGCCAATGGCTGCTTAGCGTCCTTTCACATGATCAGAGCGTTTCCTGCCAGCCACCAGCCACCAGCCACCAACCACCCGCCTCTCTCGCTGCGATTCAATTCCTCTGGATAATTGCGATCAACAGGCACTTGAGAGCCATGGAGTAGCTGGGTGACAAAAGCAGCACTGTTTCCAGCGAGCCCTCAATAATGTCTGGAGTTTCTGGCTCTCGGTTGGCGTCCAACGGCGAATTCCTGGTTCGCCTCCCGATCTTCTGTGCCTGGTGGGGCTGGAGCTCCGTGGACTCCGCTCATTGGGCTGGCTTAGTGATTCATCACAACCAGCCCACCATATTTGCACTGGACGTGAATTGCTGTTCCTTTGCTTGCTGTGCTTGGACTCCGTCAAAGATGCGTTGGGCACGAGTAGGAAAGCCCTTCTTTACGGCCAGCAGCTTTCTTTGCAAACCCCGAGAGGGCGAGACCATGCTATCCCCCTGTTCTCCGCCAGCCACCTCTGTTTCTCCATCATTCTCAAAATTAGCTACGGAGTCCAAGGCTGGATCGCTTATCAATTGATTATCCGCTCCTTGAAATACGAATAACCTCGGGAACAAGAACAGTGTCAACCCCCATGGGCCATCAGAGACCAGTGTCGATTTCTGTTGCCATGTCAACAGTGATGTCGGCGTGTTTGACACCAAGACTTGAGACCCCACCGAGGCTTCGTGACAGCCGATCGCCAGGTCCACCACGCTTCAGCAGTTAGACCACACAGCCTGTTCAACATCTTGTCTCAACTTGGTACTCAACATGAGAGCCTAGACAACCAGAGTGAGCCATGCCATGTGCAGCTGCTGCGATTGTTGCCAAAATCTGAAGAATCTCAAGGCCTCCCGGTCTGCCTTCCCTGCCAGTTCACGATTCGTAGGAATGGGCCCAAACTGAATCAGAGGAGTACGGAGTATTATTGTTATCTGTGATATTCATGCGATACTCCATATTCCCTAAGGGCTCCCTGGGCTACATTTGATGCAAATCGCGAAAACTCTTGACAAAAAGCATCATTTCTCATGAGTGATTCGAAAACGTGAAACCAAAGCCACTCATTCCTGCTCTCGCAACTGTACCATTCAAGTTGAACCGGGTATGCTTTCTCTCCGGTAGCCATTGGCACTAGAACAGCCTGCATACCCGCCAGAGGATTTATTCTTGTCTCGGGGTTAACGGGGAGCCCTTTGACAACCATAGCGTTGGGCTTTCCAGCCAATTCAAATCGTTCTCCTGTTTGGAGAGGCGTCGAAGCTCTTTCTAAATGTATGGCCAGCTTGGTTCCGCTGTCTCCACCTGTCTGCAGCTCACATAATGAGACAGAAATCCAGGTTTGTCTTTGGTCGGATTCAGAAATGTGCCTTGGGAGGGCGCTCCTAAAGTCAAGGAAGCGTACGGAGTAAAGCCCACCTAGTTGTGGCGGTCTGTATCCGTGATTACAGCTGGGAAACAGACACCAGATTCTATGGTCCCGTTGACGATGTATACCAGTACCACGCATCCACTGTGCTCTCATATTGCTGCAGTATGCTTGGCAAATACCTGCTATTCCATTCACTATTCCATTCTGCGGTGAAGCTTGCCTTTCGAGCCTCCCAGTATTCTGGCATCCAGCATGATTGCTCCCAATCAACAATGGCGATGATCTGCCATGAATCCGACTTTTTTACCATGATATTACTCCGGTGAAGATCCCCATGCGTGAATTTTATTTCAGCATCATCAGGGAGGTCGGAGCGGAATGGCTCCATGGGGGTAGAGTATGGATCTTCCATACGGCGCCGACAGAGGAAAGCAAACCAGTCATGAAACTCTTTAACAGAACAAAATGGCCCTGCATCCAATGTGAACTGATCACCAATGGCTCTGTCATAAATATGGCCTCGCCTGATGCTGCCTAAGCAAGATGATTGTTAGTTCTCAGATGACACTATCAGTATAGCGGATGCACATTACCTACAAAGGGGTCCCTTGGATCCTGTTTAAGCTGGCGTAAATTAGCAATGCAGGTCCGAAGCTCTGTACAGATTTGGATGCGGTCTTCTGAGTTCATCAAATCCCAAGCATCCTCCAGGGTCTGACCATGCATTAATTCCAGGTAGAGAAAAACTTCGCCTCCGTCAGTACGCCAACCATATACTTCAGGAATTGGCACGCCTCCTTCTAGGAAGTGGTGAACAGCATAGAGACTCTGGCCTTCTGCAATTGTCACATTGGAACCCCACTTGACAAACAAATTCGCGGATGCAAATACAACAGGTGGTGGAGAATAAAATGGGCCTTTTTCCCCAAGAGTCTTTCTCTTGTCCGGACTGGAGCCTGCTAGATATTGAGCACGAGCCATAGAACGGACAGCTTCCGGCGAAGGTAGATGCGTCCAGGTTTTGAAAAAGGAAGAGTGGCGGAAATCCTCGTCCGGATTATTCGGTAACATTGCTGGAGTGCATCGAACAGGATCTATAATATGGTCAGCTGATACTGCCAAAGTCTTTTGGTATAAAACAGCCCCGGTGAGGGTAATAGCCGGGGTATCGAATTCCTCCTTACCTGGAAGAAATGGGATTCCAGTGGGATCCATTTCATCAGGTACAGGACGTTCTGTTGAGCGCTGAGAGGGGAGCTGGTCAAGAACGACAAGGAGGAGAAATCACGGCTAAATTAACTAACTCAGCGCACCACTGAGATGGTCCGTTTTATCTCAAGACAAAGTCGAATGCTCTCCAGCCGCTGATGCCAAACTCCAGAGGAAAGCCTGGAAAAGTCAAATATCCAGGGGAATACGGCATAGCTCCCTGGTCGAACAAAAGCCAACTCCGCACGAGTGTCTTTGGTAGCTTCTAAAAATCCCGAAAGTGAGTTACCGTGAACCAATTGCTTGTCGCCATGCCATACCAGTTTCTCTCCCACAAAGGAGGAAGATATGTTGACCCCAATGCGAGTTTGGCCAGAGAAGCGAAACGGCCTGGGTGTGTGGGCACCGTTCCCCAAGTCTCGATCACGGGCCCAATGATGTCGTCGCTCGATGAGCAGTGGCAAGTCGATCCAAGTCCAACTTCGCCAAACGGTTTTTTTCTCTTCAACCGCAAAATCCCTTCATTGCATCAACCATCCACTCCTCTATGAGGGTTTGTGCGGCTTGCAGTGGTGGATCAAGGCGTTGTTTGTGCTTGAGACAGACTTGGCTGCATCATCAGTCGTTTCATCGCCTCACCAAACTGGGTAACTAGCTGGCTTCACAAACAGCAAATCTTTCCTTTCCAGCTCCCTCACCTACACATATGGCAGCATACCCAAAAGAATGATATAGCCGTCATGTTCCGGCGCAAACGGAGTGTCTCTCATGGGGTAAGTGACCGTCTCTATCAACCCGCTGTCTGACCTTCAAGCTCTCCCACCCCCACAAATTTGTTGGCTAGATGGCTGATCTGAAATTCGCTCCCAAACAGCCTATAAATCCCAATCCGTCGCCCTCCGCACAGACTGCTGCAGTTCAAGCATTTCGCGCATCCCAGGCAGCAAATGCAAATGCGAAACTGTCCTCTTCAGCTGCTGCTGCGGCATTGCGGAAACACACCCCAACTCCGACCTCGATTGAAGAGGTGCAGACAAGGCGCATGATCCAGAGGCAGCAATCTGTTTCGTCGATTGGAGCATCAAAAGGAAATGCGCGCGATCAGGATGTAACATTGCGAAGGTCGAGCAGTCTGGGCTCCATGAGCAAGAGGACGTTTCGGGAAACCTCACCAGGACCTAATGCACTGGCACGTTATATAAACCCCAATGATGAAATTGACCCGGTCCCTCCGCTTCCACAAGTTTATACGGCGAGAGCTACTTCGCATCGCCGTGCTGTCAGCAGTGGACCTACAGCTCAGCGGACAATTTCCGCCCAACACCAGCCTGGTAGAACCCACGAAGCAAGCACGAAACCGAAACATAACGGATCTGCCCGCTCCAAAGAGAACAATGTTGCTGGGCCTCCACTGGGCTTACAGAGACGAAGTAGTAGGAGTTCGATCAACTTCTCCTATCCCATTAATGCGCGCCCAAACTCTCCGCGACAGCCGTCAATTGCCAGCTTCACTGCGGATGGTGCCTCGCTACGCACCTTGTCACCCGTCGGGTCGCTTACAATGAACTCCAGACCACCCAAATGCGGTTCAAAAAACGAGCCGAAGCTTGATTTTCCGGGTCCAAACGCGCGGGGTATCTCGCCTCGCTCGACAAGTACAGAATCCCGCGCTTCATATACACGAGAAATGGGTCGTTCAGACAAACCAAATAAGCTATCTCCGGTGGGAATGAACCGAGAAAGGCCCCATTCCCAGCCACATACTCGTCTTTTGTCCATTTCTAATCAAAATTCTGAGCCTGGTTCTCCAAAACAACAATTCTCTACACCTGGAGAAGGTCACAAGCCACAGGAAAACACGCGAGATGGCGTTTTATATCAAGAAACGTACGAAAGTGGCCATCGTGACGTTGTAACTAAGGATTTCCCCACAGAAACACCCAGCAACACACGCATAGCAGACAACGAGAGATGTACACGAAACAGAGATGCTTCACCCGCTACTGCTTCCGATTCATCTCTACGCAATCCCTTGACGAATCACGGCCAACTTGCAGTCAAAGACCAGGTTCATCCTCCTAGTGAACGACTACAGGGCGAAAGACCGCCCTCCCTTAGCCCAACTCGATCCACGAGGTTTTCAGAAAGATTAGAAATAGTTTTTCCAGGAGAACATCTCCATGAGCCCCCATCACGGTCAAAATCTCCTGCTAAATCGGCATTGAAGTCCACAGGAATGGGAAACAATGTCACCTCCGACCGTCCGCTCCCGCATCATCTGAAAGCAGACACCCTCAGCGAATCTGACGGCACGTCTGTGCTTTCTGATGAAGGCTCAAAGCTGAGTTGGAAGAGGAAGTCTACAAAAGTAAGCTTCGAAGGTGAAACTGAAGTCGTTGGCGCTTTAACTAGTCCGCCAACCTCACCAGATTCAATCCCCCCCTCAAGCCCGCAACTGAAATGGAATGACAGCCTACGTAGCAGATGTAACGAAGCTGATGACTTTGACGAAGTTATGAAGCCTCGGCCTGCTCTTCCGTCTTTTGGGAGTATACGAGGTCGGAAAAGGGCCACGGAGGAAAGATTGACTATCCGAGGAGAGCATAGCAGACCATCTTTAGCAGATTCCGTGTTTGCTGACACGTTTTCAAACGATTCTGCAATCGGCGGACTTTTAAAATCTCACTCAAAACAAACAAAGCAAACGAAGGAGGATGCTTCGCTACCGCCGGAAGCTACTTTAGTTGAGGGGACGGGATCCGACACTGCCTCCATGAGCGAATCATCAAGTGATGAAGCTGACCCTAATGATTTTGTTTTGCCCGGACACTTGAATTCAAATCTGCAACGACACCGGACCGGCGTGTTAAATGAACTAGGTAACGGTCTGAGTCAATTCCCGTCAGACGCCCAAGAAGGGGAATCCCAAAAGACCGATACTGTTGTTCCCGTCATTTCCATTCAACCCGCTACTCCAATGTTTGAAGAACACCCGAAATCAAGCCCAGAAGAACTAGATCACATTCCTGGAGCCTTCCCGGGGACATCTAGTCAAGGTGAAGGTTTGGTCAGAGACGAACATGAACAGGATCACATTAGCAAGCAAGGAATCGACGAGGCCAGCGCGAAGGATGAGCCCGACGACACCGATTCTGAGTCTGGAGACAGCGTTTACAGTGATGCCCCAGAGAATTTCTCTGACCCTGAGGGAGATGGATTTGGCTCTATAAATGCGATTGTCTCTGATTCTACGCCGCAGATCCCGCGTGTACCTGAAGCGAGTAACCCTTCAGCTTTTACTGCTTTCGCTGTCAAGAACGTGGACAGCTCCTCTCAGCCAAGTTTAGAGGTTCACTCCCTCAAGAGTCAAAAGCAGACTGCCAGTTCGCCGACAATTCAAGAAGAAACCGTTCCTGTCATTATTCAGAACGGAGGCGGTTTGGATGATCAATCAATCTCACGGCCGATGGTACCAGAATTAAAATTGAACGGCAGGCCTAAAACCGGAAATACCTCTTCTAAAAAGCCAGACAGAGCCTCTACTGTACTAAGAACTGAACCTGCAATCGATTCCCACTTTTATCATGCAATTTCAACTGAGTCCAAAAATTCAGATGACCAAAATCCTGAAGTCCTGACGTCGCTTGAATGTCGGCAAACGAGTTCTATTTCTCCTGCAATTCGAAATAGCCCCAAGTTTTCCGGCCACAATCCTACAAGGTCTCAAACTGTATCCCATAGCGACTTTTCGCGGCGACCATTTTCACGACATGCCTCCAATGGCAGCGATTCATCCAGCAGTTTCAAACGAGAAAGGCGTCCGCGTGTGGATACCGGTACCTATACCTTACGGAGAACGATGAGAAACGGCTTCGGGCATTCTAAAATTGAGTCCTTTGACCTAGGAAAGTCGTTGGCTTCAAATGTGCATCATCATCGTCCGTTTTCATCTAGCGGTGGGCCTCCGATCCTGCGGACAACGTTACGAGATTCTGGATTTGGGTCACATGGCGAACCGCCTTCGTCATTTTCCGGTTTTAGAAGTCTTAGATCCAAACATTCGCCAGGGTTTGATCCGGCATTCAGATCCCGTTTCGTTGATTCCAGCGATGATGAGTATGGGGAGCACACATTTACCCCGGTGCGTGGAATTCCAAGGCGAAAGGGCGAGGTTGATGGAGATTCGACCGCTCTCGAGGACAGTTCTGATAGCGACGCCCCGCGACAATTAGTAAAAAAATCGCGTCGCAGAGGAGCCACGTCTAAGAAGGGTGCCCCTACTATTGCGGCGGCAGCGGCCAAGAAGTCGATTAAGGCCTCATCGGGCCCTAAAACTACCCCGGTAAACGCACAAATTGATTTTTATCATCCTGCAGGTGAGGAAAAGCCAAAAAAGAGTGTCCTCAGTCGTTTGAGTTTGTCGAGACGGCGTCCCGATGATGAGCAAAAGATCCGCAAATCTGGGCTCGAAAGCGCCGCAAGACGGGATACACCATTAGAAAGATCCCCGCTTGAGCTGGATGAGGTGCGCAATACGAAACTATACCTTGATCAAAGTACAATTCCTGCTACGGTTACCAGTATAAGCGGCCCCTTGACCCCAGTTGCCAAAAACAGGTGGTCTCGTTTTTCCCCTCGTTCCCATAGACAAACAAATAAACTCACTCGACATCCTGTCCAAACGGGGAGTATCTCATGGCCGTTGCCTGCACCAGAAGAAACCCCCCGTCATGCCACTCGACTGTCGTCGAATATCAGCGATAGCGGACAGGATCCCCGACCCCGTGCTACTAAGTCCTCCAGTTCTAGGGCCAATAGACCACATACGTCTGATGGTGTGGATCGCAGGACAGCGCAATTTGTCCCTGGAGATACCCTAAGTGATGTGGATTCCACTTGGAAATCCAGGTTTCTGCACCAGCGACATCACCGCATTGGCACGGACAGTACTCTCATTCCGGACGCTGGTGGCGGTTCATCAGTGGGAACAGTAGCGCTCAACGAAGGGAGGAAGAAGAGTAGGTTCCCAAGGCTACGGAAAGCATTTGGATTGTTATGACGCCTGATTCAGCATGTCTGTCTTCTTTTTATTTTCTTCCGTTTCGGACAATGTGTTGGTATGCTATCCCTTTTAATATGACCTCACGACAGTATATACGGACTATTAATGACTGATTTCATTGCGACCGCTTTCCGTTTCTATTGTTGCAATTGATTGATTGCTTATGCTGTAATCTTCTCTGCAGTTATCTTCAGTGCGGATAGGCTTCTTAATCATGGAGATACCCTCGGATTTGTATATTCCTTGTACTTCTAGCTTGTGTTGATTCGATACAAGATGTAGTCTTCTGAGCGATGGGCGTGTCAGCGGGTCGACGGGCAGAAGGTCAGTGGGCGGTTGTACTGGAACATACCAGTAATAGCTAGGGGGCGGCTGGGGGTAAATCGGGAACCCTTAGGGAAGCCACAGGCTTCAGCTCACCAGGTTCTTAGCACAAGGTTGCTGGGTTGTTATTTGGTATCACCAGGCAGGCCTACCATTTATTACTAGTTATTCCTACAGGCTACTGGCATGGTTCTTATATCTAAGAGTTCCCAATTAACCCCCAGACCCAACTAGTATCCTCGGTATCGCCAGTATGTTCCAGTACAACTGCTTGGTGAGCTTCTGCCCGTCGACCCGCTGACATATAAATTCGTCTTATAAATTATCAGTAGAAAATATTTTCATTTTGAAACATGCTCGACGCCAATTTCATGCCCTGCAGGATCGATAAAGCGAAATCCATCTGTCCATCAGTCTATATCATGAAGTTTGCGGACACCAGTTAGGTCTCGTGAAACATATCCATTGATAGGAATGACAAACTCGGGTAATCCAGGGGTTGCATCCAATTATACTCTGTGTGGTCTCGGTCCAATTCCATGGGTCAACTCTTCATCCTCCTCTAGATCCTTGATATCCCGACGCTGTGCCTGAGTTTTGAGTTGCAATCGGCATTTTTGGATGCGGAGGTTGGCGGCTTGGCTCATGTCAGCAGCTTCACCTTCTCGTCTGAAGATGACGGGGACGCCGACTGTGCAACAACATCACCTGCTTGCTCTTCAATCACTCGCCCACCCCTTTATAACTACCTAGCTCCCTCGTTCAATAGCATTTATCTATAGTGTTTATTCTTCCTAGTATCACTCTGTCCTACAGTCTCATCGCGGTCCTATTCCCTAGTCATGAAACACCTCTCCCTTCTGGCACTCGCCGCTGTCGCTCCAACCACGGCCCTAGCTGGTGTGATAGATCACCAGCAAGTTACCTTTGAGAAACCACCTACACATAATCAGATTGAAAAGTTCCTGATTCAGCTCGGCCCTGGAGAATCACGATGGGTGACAGAAGAGGAGAAATGGGCTCTGAAACTGGTAGGCTTCTACGTCCTGGTTAGTCACATCATAACTAATCCAGATATGGCCGTCTAGGAAGGCATGAACTTCTTCGATATCACCGCCGAATCAGACCAGGGCTTCTCAGTCAAGAGCTTCGAGCAAACTAAAGTAACCTATCCCTCGGAAATCAAATACCAAAAGGAGCTAGCGCCGTTGTCGAAAGACCTTTCCAAGGGTAACATGCGCGAGAACCTCGTTAAATTTACCTCTTTCCACACCCGATATTACAAATCGGAAACCGGTGTTCAATCCGCAACCTGGCTGCTCGAGAGGGTGCAGCAAGCGATTGACGACTCGGGCGCATCCAAGCACGGTGTAAAAGTTGAGAAGTTCAACCATCCATGGGGCCAATTTAGTATCATCGCAACTATCCCCGGAAGATCGAACAAGACTGTGGTCGTCGGTGCGCATCAGGATAGCATCAACCTATTCCTACCATCGATCCTTGCTGCACCTGGTGCAGACGACGACGGCAGCGGGACGGTGACTATTCTCGAGGCATTCCGTGTTCTGCTGCAGTCAGATGCGATACGGGAGGGCAAGGCTGCCAACACGGTTGAGTTCCATTGGTATTCGGCTGAGGAAGCTGGTCTTCTTGGCTCTCAGGCAATATTCTCGGAATACAGTAAGACTGGGAGAGATGTTAAAGCTATGCTGCAGCAAGACATGACCGGCTACGTTGAAGGAACGCTGAGGGCCGGAGAAGTGGAATCTGTCGGTGTGATAACCGATTTCGTCGACCCAGGATTGACGGAGTTTATTAAATTGGTTATCAAAGGGGTGAGTCTGGCTTGATTTGAAATCCTCGCAAGGCATCATCAGCTAATGAGTTCTTCTTTCTGGCGCTAGTATTGCGACATTCCCTTCGTCCTGACCAAATGTGGCTACGCCTGCTCGGACCACGCTTCTGCTAGCCGATATGGATACCCGTCTGCATTCGTCATTGAGTCCGAATTCAAACGGTCCAACCAGAAGATCCACACCACATCAGACACAATTGAGCTCTTGAGTTTTGACCACATGCTTCAGCATGCAAAGATGACGCTTGGCTTAGCGTATGAACTTGCCTTTGCGGAACTCTAGGTCCGAATTCGTTCAAACTGTCTGGTAAGGGATTTTTTGCTTGGATTTGGGGTTTTCTTGCGCAGTTTTTCCACCGATGAATATTATTACCCCTAGAGTGTACACCCTCATAGCCTTCCTCTGAAGTATGGCTATCATCTAGAGAATTCTATTGTTAATAGAGCATAGACAATGAAAATATCTAATGAATACTAGGTAATGTTCATAACTTCAGATGCTGCTCTAGATCATTGATTGTTCAAGTTACAAGATGAAAGTTGCTGTTGTGGCTCTAGAACAGGAAAATTCAATGATTTATTTCAAGGGCCTTGTGCACGGCACCTAGAGATAAATGTAATGCCAGTGATGACTATTGTCCTGCACACCTAGATAGCCATGTATGCATTGGCTATTGCCGTCGGAAAGAATTATATCAGAGTGCAGAGTCAAGACGGTTATCAGGTACACCGATTCCTAGCGTCAACATGGAGATTTGGAAAGGGTTGATGAAAAAAAATTAAGATTGAAAAAGAAGCCATAGAACACCAAAAGGGAGCCATATCGCATGCATATCTCAGGAAAACAATGGATGCGCAACGTGACAAAAACTAGCGAACCTAGAAAATAAGGTCCCGCTAAAGGTATAAAGCTGCAAAAAACGCCGGTCCCATGAGAGTATACATATCAAAAGAAATTTCCAAAATAGCCGACTAGCAGCAACGGAATGATAAGGGCGCTATTGCGCAAAATCTGGGTGGGATTCGCCGACGACCCGTTAATTGTCCTATCGACATCCACGGTGTATACATACTGCGCGGTTATGTTTGTCGAATTGAAGCAATTTTCTCTGGTGATTTTCGGGACATCCTCTGGCTCGGCAAAGGTGATGTCGACGCACTATGGGTATCAAGTCAGCCAGGCTCAGCGAGGCATAGGGATATTGATGTACTCACGTTATATAATGCAGCTCCGTGTTTTGCGATTTCGACAAGCTGGATGGTAGCATTGTCGCCGACTTTGACACTGATGTTGGCGGGCAACGGAATTTGCGGCAGACAGAATGTGCCCGGATAAGGCTCAACTGTTGGGCCAACGAGATTGATTGGTGGGACCATCGGGTGGCTCATGTTCAATGGCTGATTCCGAGGCCAAGGTTAACATAAATGAGCGCTGTTTTATGACCAGGAAACCATCCAGGCTGAAAGGATATCCCTCCACCTTTTACGGGCCATTTGGTTCGGTTCTGGGATGTGGGCATTCCGCCACCTAACGGATGGGAAACCAAGGTCAGTAAAAAGACCTTCGCTTCAAATGGATCGAAATCTCATCACTGACATGGATATAGCCACTGCATCCCAAAGGGATACAAATAGTCTCGTTCTCCAGTGGCATTTTTTGGGTATACAACGCTCAGGCCGTTCGTGTCTTCGACTGTTCCGTTCGAATGAAGATTGTTTCCCCGCCATCCTGGGTATACGATAACGGTATGCGCTCGAACAGTACTTGCGAGAAGTAGAGAAATGGCAACGGCCCACCAAGAGCCTAATGAGTGTCGTTGCTTCATTTTGAGTATATCTGAGGCGTGACAGCAGGAGTCAGATGGGGTGAAAGTTCGTGAAGCGGTTAAAAGCCAAACCGGCGCTTGGAGGGATCAGCGTCTGAAAGCAAGGTGAACGATAAGGAGCTTCACCCTCGTCACTCTCCAACAGCTATGGTTAATGAGTGAAGCAAGAAACACTGGCCATCAACAGAAGAAAATGATTCAATGAGTCGGAGAAGATGATAAAATGACTTGGGCGGCTATGTATCTGGGGTGAGGAAGATCGACCTGGGATCCGATAAACAGCTAACCCGAGAAGAGGAGAAGCGACGAATCGCCACTGGAGGTCGTACAGGGGCCGGATTTGTTTTTCCAATCAATCACTCAACTAGAAACCTAGCCCCCAGAGTCAAGGCTCAATAGACGGCGGCGCGAAAATCACCCGCGGATCAGTGAGCTTCGAGTTTGTCGTGGAGTCCAGAAGCTCTTGACATCTGAGTCGACAACCACTTGCTTCGAGATCAGTTCTCCCACAGTGCATACTTCGCTTCAGTTCCATGTCGATGTCTTTTTGGCAGTCCCTGCAGACTCCAGCAAATCACGGAGAGGAGACGTGCTGCATGCAAGGCTGATGTGATGGCAACAGGCCAATTGCATGGCCGGTCACATTGGCCCGTTGCGTGCATCCTTGTCTGACGGCTGCGATTCGTCGAAGCCTGGACTCTGGAAGCGCCCGCACTAAACGAGAGTTTCCATCCCTGCTAGTTATTACTAAGCATGAGCATGATCCTCTTCAGATACATATGATTCTAACTACTCCGTACCTACACCCTAGCCATAATCGATATCGTCGCCGACCGTTATTTAGCTGAGGTACCTTAGGAGACCATATTCTCATGTTGAAATCAACTGGAAATCATAAAGGGAGTCCGGACTCGCTTTAACGTCCTTATAAGCAACCAAAGCTTAAATTCCACAGATACCAGCAGGGCAAAGGGAGTATATGCAGGTCCTCTCTGAGGTTGGTTATTACATGGAACACACAATGCGCGGTACGGTTATGTCTTATCTGACATTGAATTGGTACCTATTAAAGGGCTAGAGGCGAGAGGGAATCTGCTGGTTGCACGTGCTATACCATGGGAAGCCAAGAGACCTGAACGTCTAACGGTTCTCCTGGGACTGTGGTACCTTGGGATGTTAAAAGTGCAGCAGATGACGACTGACAGCTTTTGTAATCTTATTATTCACGGCGTCTCCTCAAAAGTAATTCTTCTTAGTAGAATTTGGTATTGGGTGGGAGACCTTTTTTCTGGTCTTCTTCCTGTAGAGATTATTAGTATTACTGCATAAACATAGGGTAGCGAGATGACAAACAAGCAACTGCCCGAAACTTTCAACAACAGCAGTTTCAAAGTCAATCCGCTGATGTTCCTTCCGTCCAATTGGGCTGTTTTCGGGGAGAACGATTGCGGTATCAAAATCAATCCACACAACTCTCTCAGGATCACCAGGAACAATCATAATGTTCTTTGGATAAGGATCATTGTGCTCGACTCGAGCAGAGTGAATTTGCTGGAGGCCAATAACTGCCTTTCGCAATCTCTCTGGGGTATAAGTGACGCAGTTCAATAGCAGAGGCTTTGATAGATACTCAATTAGAATGGCACAGGGAGGGTTGACATCTTGTCGAAAAGCGTCAAGATGAGGAGCACAGTTCGCCGGGTCGATATCTACCGCAAACCCGTAAAACTTCGGAACGAAACCAGTATCACATATTCCGAACTGTTTGAGGCGGCAGTAGGCACGAATTTCGCAGCGAGAGCGGTTTAAATCCCGAATACGGTCCGATGCATACCCAGGATCTCCGTTATTATGGAACTACGTCCGTATCCCGATTAGAAAGTCGGACAAAGCTTGAGGTCAGGATGAGGGCACATACAACTTTTAGAACTCGGGCCTTGCCATAGTAGTTGACATGGAATATTGACGACGCCTCTGAACTTCTCAGGGTTTCGACAAACTCCACCTTTTCAAAATCAATGTCGATCTTGAGGCTCTCATCAAATCCTGTCTCATCAGAGTAAATGGTATCGGCCTTCCTGATCGGTCCAAAGGTCTTTGGCATGGATATTAGGGCGCTGATAGCGAGTGAACTAATAAGGGCCTTTTTGGTCCGAAATCAAAATTCTTTTAATAACAAACCATATGAAGTGGATTTTATAAGATCTTGACACTGAATTTGCTATGGAGCTCGGAAACAAAGCTGCTATGCTCAATCCGTAGTACAGTAGTTGTAATCCGCCTGCATTCTTCATGGAGTTTGAACTAGAGCTTCCAGGCAGGTTAACGGATCACACAGTGTCTTCAATTGCACGCGTCTCCCATATAAATTCACACAAAGGTCCGTTGAAAGAATTCGACCTCGAACCAAACAAGCCCTAAAAATGTTGAAGCATCTGGTGATCGTTTGTACAGCTAAACACATGGAGGGAGGTGAGGATGAATGTCGCGGCTATGGAGTGTCGGGACCAGTTTGCCCAGCACCTTGGTGCGTCACGTGAGAGCCTAACATCAAACTTCTTTTGGCGGGAGTTTTGGAGGAGTCGAGCAACAGGACGGTCGATTCCCGCTGCGTTGCTATAACCCTCCATTGTTGCTATGCCACACGGTTCCCGCAAGAAGAAATCCCCACCGGCAAGACGTATCCAAATTCTTGACACCGATGGCTGGACACACATCGCTTCAACCAGGGCAACCACGTCTCGTCCGCGACCTCCAAAGCTCAACGAAGGCCAGATAACACCCGCAGAAATCCCAGATGGACTCACGTTTGAAAAGTTGAAAGAGAAATATGACTGGCATAAGCAACGATGGGTGGAATCGGAAAGTTGGGCCGCGATCGAGCAAGTGCTGAAGCAACAAGTTTCCAGGGACCCAGGAACCATCTACAACTGTGTTTGCATTGGCTTAGGAAGCCCAAGCGGTCTTTCACGCGGAGGATGGGTTGATCGGAGGAGTATATCGATGTTTCAACTTGCGGCTTTGGAGCTGATACTGGAATTTCTTGGTAGGTCTGTCGAATTGTGCAGTTGGGCCATTCTAGGGAAGCTGATGAGTATCCTCCAATCTCGGATTCCGCACGAGGATATAGCTCAAAACAAAATGATTGATATCGAACATCTCTATGCTCAAGATCCAGTCTTTAATCATATGGACAACAAGCTGCTCAGGTCCATTGGGTTCAAAGTGGTCCAAGACCCTGAAGCGTTTTCTAAGGTCGGCACAAGGACGTTTCTCTATGCTCCTGGCGCCGAAAAGGTCCATCTCGCGGATTTATTCGCTCGAGATCCCGTTGTTTTTTTCGGAAACTCCTTTGATGACATTCACGCAGTAAACCCAGATGAAGATACCCACCGATCATTTTCACAAAAAAAAAGTTCACTCCTTCTTCCTGAGTTTGAACCAAACCCAAGTGCCTTTTGGAAGATGGCATTGTATTGGACTACGGAGGAAAAGCGGAGTAACGCGCTCCCTGCCGTCCCTTAGGATTCATCTTTACATATACAAAAAGGACCTTGGAAACCCCGGCCCGGCATTCAGCCGACAGAATGCAGTGCGAAGCAGATTAGGTGTTTAAATACCCATCTCGCATTTTCCCTCCAGCAATTTTCCCTGGGAAATATAGGCATGCAGACTTGAAAACCCACAATTAACTTTGACCCTCGTGGGCAGAAAATGATTCAAACGAAAAGGGATGATTTGTATAGTTGGATTTTACCTAGGCAGAAGACTAGTGTATCGGTACGGGTTGAGACTTGTACAGTATTTTCCGTGATCTTCGGGGTATCTTTCTCAAGGTCCGAGAAGTGCTGAATTCTAGCAAGCAATGCAAGTTGGGGAAGAGACCAATCATTTCGGCACCATAGCTTTTACCTACAGAGAACAAGCCTCATGGGCATCTTTGTAGACTCGGTTCCATGAATCAGATGTCAACACGTCGGTGGGAGAAAGAGCAAATGGGAGGATTGAATGCGCTGGGATTTATGCGGCACTGCATTTTCCCCAGCCCGTCAGGAGAACTTCACATCTCCCTCTGTCACATCCAAGTCGGTCTCCGAAATCAACTCCTTGCCAATCCTCCAAAGGCGCTCCAGCCATGACTTTCGAGCCACACAATCTCCTGGTTGCCCTCAAGATCGCACACCTCGAACCCGGATTCGATGCCTTCGTGGAGCACTGCCTTGCAGAGATTCCTATCGAATACTCATCTCGTTTCAAAGAAGACATTACGTGCCACGTGCGGGTGAAAGAAGCACTCGATGAGTTCGATCAGAGAGGTCTTATCAGCTTCATCATGAATCTTGCTACAATTAAAACCGAGGCAAATATGCATTAGACAAATCCATTGTCATACGGAGTAATTCTCCCTGAACATATCGTTTTCTCTCACCACACCCTATCCGGGTTTTCTCCGTTAATACCTGGTTTCCTCAGGTCGATATCGTCTGCAGCTCCTAATTCCACGTTAGTCCTCTTCAAGTGTTACCGCAATGGCTTCTTCGGTCAGGTTCACCTCGTTATCTGATGTACATCATCCCCATCTTCAACCGACGTTTCGCTCAAATCTAGTCGACGCTGCTTTCGCCCTCTCTCGTAACTCTTGTACCTGCCGGCGTTATCGTTAGGGTCTTCACCTCACAATCCTCTGTATCATAACTCACATCACACGTCCACTCTCCCTGTCACATCGTACACTTCGACCTCAGCACCACTGAGTGTCACACTCTCCCTTGCTCTGGCACATACACCTGTCCCATGGTATAATCTTCGCTTTCAAACAAAACTCTCCTTCGCACGATCTTCCGATCCTTCACATCCCTCCGCTCAACAAGCACGCCTCTCCGCGCGCCCTCGACTTCCGTCATCCTGTCAACGAACAGCTGTCGTTCCGATAGTCCATCCGCTTCGTCGAAAAAAACCTCGTAGCTCCGCAACGAATCTGCCATGTCTGGAGATATCTCATACCCGTATCCGACGACCTGCGACTGTTCGATCCCTTGGGAAAATCTCAACCACACTTGAACCTTTGATCGCGAGGTATCGTCGTTGATAACACTTAACGTAGTAATATCCTCAACGTCATGCTTCGTGCTCGTCCACTGAACCAACTCCTTCTCGTAGTTTTCAACCACGAAAAAAGGCTTCAGCTTATACACATACTGAACATGACGTATCCTTCTGGGCAAGCCGAAACTCATTCCAAATAAAGTAGAAATCTTTGTCTTCACTTAGAGAGTACTATCGGACAAGAAGTTATCAAAGGAAGAAGCAATCCTTTCCCCAGAAGAGACGGGGGAATCGCCTGTATTTATACTCGGTCACGGACGTCCTGACGGTTCCCCTCCCATGTTCTTCGATATTTGATTCTTGACCGACACTGTACCGTTACTGGTACTTTACCTGGGCCGGGCTCACCCTCCCTGGCGGCCCAACTTCTTAGCATGTCGAGCGATGGCTTCCCTCCTTCCGGTCCTCCACGCGCTGGCGCATCGCTGGTGACCTATATCCCACCAACATTCTCATCGAGGCAGGCCGTCTGTCAGGAACTGTGGACTGGGAATATGCATGCTACTTGCATGAGTACTGGGAATACACAAAAGCGTTGCATACGGACACAGGAACCGAACTGTGCGGCGATGTGTGGCGCCGTGTATTGGGACTGAATATGATTAGGAGTTGAAGATGGATACCTTGATGTGCGACTGTCCCCCCTGGCAGCGGAGTGGTTTCACTGTCGTTGACTCACCCGTTTACTCTTCAATCTTTTGACGGGTGCTTTGTGCCATTCCGGACACAAACATCGGGCTCAATCAAACACCCTCAACCATGTGCATACAGTGCATAGCAGTCAAAACTATCTTACTGCAGGCAGCAATATGGCCAAAGATACTTGCCTTTCTTGGTATCTAGCACTTGATAACAAAGGCCTTGTCCCCAATCCCACCTAGCGAATATCCTTGCTATCAACCAGAGTACCAAAGAAATCCGCAATTTCAAGAAGAGCCATCTACAAAGCGACGTAAATCAGCACCGGCCACATCAAACAACCCGCACAACCCAGACACATAGTTACATACCTTGGTCACTTCCTCACCACTATATCCGGGAAGATCTCGATCACCCACCCCATCCTGCGCAACCACAACATCATACCCAAGCTCATTCGCACTCCTCGCCGTCGTCGACACACAAACATGCGCCTAAAAAGAAAGCACCACCCCATCAGCTCCCCATCCATCCCCTCTTACCCCCTCTCAAACCCCAAGCAGGAAACAAAACTCACCATATACCCCACCAGCACCACCTTCTTCCACCCCTCGCCCTTCAACCACTCATCCAGCCCCGTCCCCGCAAACGAACTCGGCAGCTCCTTGACCACCACCTTCTCCCCCGCCAGCGGCTTCAACTCTTCAAACTCCTCCGCCAGCGCCGTGCCGGACGTGAACACCGGCGCGCCCTCGGGCGTCTTGTGCACCACGTGCACGATGTTGGTCGTCTTACCGGATTTCTGCGCCGCAGCACGGTAGCGGGAGAGGAGGGAGGAGATGACGGCGCGGGATTGGTCGACGGCGCGGACTTTGAGGAGGCCCTGGGCGTATCTGGAGTTTTGTAATATATGTCAGAAAAAACAGAGAGAATCGGGGTGGGAAATTTTCTGACTCGTTTTGGGCGTCGATGATGATGAGGACGCTATCGTCCGGGGACGCTGTGAGGGGGGGTATCCCCGCCATGTCTCGGAAGAGGGCCATTGTGAGGAATTTGTTGCTGGCGATTGATCTGTTTGATTGTGAAGGATTTTGGGGCTGGAGGGAGTGAATTGTAACAGCAGCTCTTGTGAATAAATAATATTTTGGAAGAAAGATCAGAATTAATCAGAATTAATAAGGCGTACCTAAGGATTAATCAGTATTTGTAATCTCCGCCTCTCTTTTCCCCGCATTTCCCCAAGGGTTCGCGCCAAGAACTTTCCGCTGAGCCGGGAATAAACGCCGAAGGGGAGTTGGGGAAAGTTGAACGGAGAACACATCATCGAAAAGGGGTAAACAAGGAAATATTATATAGATTGTATGTATATACTACGCTCATCGCTAAACAAAAACAAGGCGCGAGAGGAATACATGACCAAAAAGAAAAGGGGGGTTAATTATAAAACAGGTGATATGCCTGGGTGGTATATTGACAAAGAAGAACAAAACCATCATCAGCAATTGACAGGATATTTACTTGTCAACAGTGTGAAGAGGTTAGATAGTTAAAAAAAAAGAGAGGCTAAATCACCAAAAGTTGACGAGAAAGAATTGTCCAAAACACCAACCTGGTGGGGAACCACTTTTCAGCAAATTTATAGCTGTGATTGGGGAAGGGCCAAGGAAAGGGAGTCAAGACAAGACAAGGCCGAGGTTGCGAAGGAGAGATAGGAAATAGGGGAGGGAATGCAGGAGCAAATGATGATTCAGAATGAAGATGAGCGAGGAGATAAAAAGGTAGGGGGAGACAGGAAGGTTGGTTGTACCAGGGGGTGCAGCAGAGTAGGCAAGATCAATATACCACGAGAGCAAATGTATAGACAGAATTCACAAAATAAAAAAAGTGTGCTTGCAAAAACTAACAGGTTGCAATCATGAAGCCCAGTCCTCAGGATATAACGGTCCGGGGAAGTTGTATGTAGCTAGGAAACAGGAATTGTATATACTATACCTCTGGCTCCCCCTCTTTCTGGGGTATATGCAAAATAGAGAGAGAAAGCGCGCAGAGCATGATAGACAGAGCTGTCGAATCGATCAGGATATGGTCTTGCCCCCGCAGTCTGGGATCTTGAGGCCAGGCTTCAGAACCCGTCCGGGGTCCATGAGGCCCCATTTGTCTTCCCATTCTTTGCCGGGTTCGTTATACTCGATTTTCCAGGGCTCGTCGAACGCTTCGAACCTACAGACAGAGATTTTGACGTTAGCAAGGACCTTGGCAAAGAGTGACTGAGGCCCCTTTGGTATAAAATCTTTATGGAACCCACCAGAAGTAGTCCGTCCCATTCTTAAGCGCCTGGCACACCCAATCGTCCATGAACTTATTCATCTCCTTGACACCCGCCACCGAACCGGATTCCGAATCCGTGCACGGCAGCTCCCCGCAGTTGCTCCCGCCACCGCTAGGCCAGCCGACTTCAGAGATCACGCTCTTCTTCTTGCCCCCGGTCACCACGGCGTCCTTGTTCTTCCAAAATTCATACGTCCAGCCCGCCGCCTCCTCGACGGGAACTTTGCCGAAGAACGGATGTACATTGGCCATGACAATGTCCGCGATGTCGGCGAGTTCCGCCGTCCAGGCGTCCCCCAGATCTGACGTTGTAACGGGGACATCGATGCTCATCTTGGTGAGGTTGGACTTGACGCCATCGATGTAGTCACCCAGGAGCTTCAGGGTCGCGGGGGACTTCTTGCCGCGGAAGAGCACCTCGTTGCCAACCACGACGCCTTTGAAGACGGATTTGTCCTTTCTCTCTTTGACGATCTTGTACATCTGCTCCAACTGCCGGTCGTTGGTGGTGAGATTCTGGTGGTCGATCCAGACGCCGACCCAGAGCTTCATATCCTTGAGTCCGAGTCTGTCGATGGCGTGGAGGACCATCTCCGTCTGGTTGCAGTCTGTGCCGTAGAGTCGTAGCGTGTTTGTAAGCTGCGAGAGCACTGCGACGTCCCGCGTAACGTTGTTCTGGCTGGGAGGGTATTTCAAGCAGAGCGGGTGCTGCGTGCCCCAGGGGGTGTAATCCATCCCAGGGAAGACTCTGTGCAAATTGGGGTTGTTCATGAGCGCCTTGATCTCGTCCGAGTCCTTGCCCAGGTCACCATTCATCCTCTCGTCCTCGTCGGCTGATTGACCACCTCCACCTCTCGTGCCGCCAGACGGCGAGCTTGACTTGTTCTTGGATGCCAACAACCCGCCCGCAACTCCACCGGCGATACCTCCGACTATGAGGAGCAGAATGACGATACCAATCGTCCACTTGAGCTTCTTCTTGCTCGCCTTTTGCTCAACCAGCCATTCGCTCTTCTCGTCGGGAACGGCGTTGTACGATGGCCCACCGTCGGGACTACCGCTCGTCTGGCCGGCGACGCGGCTGGCGAGAGCGCCTACAGCGCCAGCACCGGCAGCTCCAGCGGCACCCCCGCCATTCGAGAGGCTCTGATGGCTCGAGTTCTTCCCGAGTGTACTAAGCACCGACTTTCGCTTTGGATCCGGAATAAACCCATCGTCGCCGTCGTCGACAATGTCGTTGGGGTTGATGGGCTCGTTCATCGGCTGCCATGAGGTGCGCTGACGGTGGTACGGATCACTGTAGGTCCCGTTGAGCCCGTCATAGTGCTGGTTATACTGTCCATTGCCATTGTTCAGGCTCCGGTCCGACGGAGTCATGCCGCCGCCCGGTGAGTAGCGTCCGCTCCCTTCCATCCCAGGATTCAGCGGGACATTGGACGAATACGACGCCGGCGTCCTTGCCATGGGCACGCCGTCCATCGCGGCATGCTCGTGCGGGTAGTAAGCCTGATCGGGCGGGCTGTAGGGGCCGTGTCCCCGCGACGCGTCCAGCCCGCTCTGGCGCTCGTGGGTGTGGGCGATTCCGGCGGCGATGCCGCTGATGCCACCGCCGGCAGACATGGGGCCCAGGTTATCGGCTCCCGGCGACACGGTGGAATCGGTGTGGCTGGTGTGCGACCGTCCTAGGGGCTGCGCGACGGGCGGATGGGGCCGCTGGCCGCGCGAAAACGACTGAGGCGAGGCGGCCGAGTGATTCGGCATGCTGGCGGGATACTCGTCGCCATGCTGTCGCTCGCTCCTCAGCCGGTGGTAGGCGCTATCTGGATGGGCGGCCGGGTGGAAGGCGGGCTGGTTGGGGGGCAGTTCGTACTGGTAGTTGGGCGGGTAGGCGTGCTGCTGGTGCTGCTGGTGCTGCTGGTGCTGCTGGTGCGCGAGGTGTTCCCGCGAGCCGTGCCACTGTCGACTGTCGTTTGGGTCGCCGTAGGAGGCCTGCGGGTGGTAAGGCATGTCAGTTGCGCGACGGGGCGTGGTTCAGGTACATGCACGGCCGGCTGGATCCGCAGCACATGGAAGGTTGCACGACTTGTGAGTAATAGGCGTTCTTGCACGACCAGGGAAATCGAGCGACAAAGAGAGACGGAGAGAGAGTGAGCGAGAGACAGAGAGACAGAGAGAGAGAAACGAGGGCCAAGTGAGACTGTCAAGGGGGAAATTGAACGAGGAACCTAACCGAACCGGCTCTAGTTTGGTCGGGGGGCAGCGACAAGGAGAGACTGAGATGATCTGAGATACGATCTGAAGACTGAAGTAGTCAATTGAATAGAATATTGAGAATGAAGCAGAAGTGTCAAGAGGAAGACTGTTCGAGTTGCGCAGCCAACGGCATCAACACGGCCTCATCGTCGCCCTGGAGACAAACCGCTCTCTCTCTCTCTCTCTCTGCAACACGAGGCCTGTTTCTTACAACTCTTCTCAACCAGCACGACGGTTGATCAGATATCTACATCTTTTCTCATATCCTCCGCTTCTTCTTCTCCCAATATCCTCCCTCGCCAACACCGCCCAGGCCTACGCAGCATCGCAGTGTTTCAGTCCAGAGTCACCCTTCCCGCCGCTGCAACTGAGACATTGACGCAGCCCCCCTCCGCCCCGAATCCCTGAACACACACGGCTGGGTCTGCTTTCTTTTCCTTTTGCTTGTTGTTCGCCGGCCGTGAATTCATAATTAGTTAAACCATGGAAAAAACCCCCATTGGGAATTGATTTCTTCATCATCGTCGTCAGTATTCAAACAAGTCCAACGCCCAAATCATATACATACATCTGCTCAGACCGGAAAACAAAGTACAGCCCAACAAAAAAGAGATATCTATGTCCGTAATCGCAGTTCTTTTTGCTTCGTTTGGCAAAAAGGAGTGCCCCGTATTTCCCCCTCGTCCCAATATATACTGCCAGAAAGTAAATAGTTATATATAAAAAAAAAAACAAAGAGCCAGAGGCCTTTCCTCCAGTTCTATTATTCCCTTTCCCAACCGCAAGAAGAAAAACAAAGAAAAAAAAGACAAAGGTTTCCCCCAATTGCTGATTCCCAGTATAAAACAGTCTTCCCCGATCCCATTGCGAATTCCCTTTTCTTTTAATTGGTAGCATCTCGTTTCATCTCGTCTGGCTAACTAGCCTTCGACTTCCTCTGCATTTCGCGCAGAGCTCGAAGTCTCAACCGCCGCCGGAGAGCCAGACTTGTCCCGCTTCCCGCGCTCCAGCCATCGGCGCTTGCCGACGCGCGTCTCAAAGTGATACGCGATGTTGGCGGGCTCCTGTCCGGCCGTGAGCATCGAGTTGCGCATCTTGTTCCGGTACGCATCCACTGCAAAAAAAGAAACACGCCGTCAGTTTTGGGACCGCCCCGCGCTTTTCCACCAGTCGAGGTTGGCGGGAAGAGAGAAAAGAAAGAAGGAAAAAAAAAAAAAGGAAAACTTACACGCTCGCTGCAGGAACAGCGTCCGGCCAGAAAACACCCGGCTCTGGCCCCAGCTCATCCGATACCCCAGATCATTCAGCAACACCTCCTTATCCCGCTCCTC